>NW_005370182.1:186036-200357 GCF_000412655.1 Myotis brandtii
ATCTCTCTCCCTCCAAAACCAGATAAATCCCTGCCTTGCCCCCAAAGCAAACAGACCCCTGTTCCCACACCCTGCCTAAAAGAAAGAAACATGCCCTGTGCCCCTCCCCCAGCCTTCCCAGACTCAGGGAAGGGCCCTCCTGGAGCCCGCCCGCCGCCCCTCCCCCCTTCCCCCAATGTGGGCCATGGTGCATGCTGCAGTCTATGCAGTTTCTGTGTCTTTTCTGTTTGTTTTTTTCTCCGTGGGGGGGTTGGGGTGGGGAGGTGGGAATCGGGAGGTGGGAGTGGGGGCCCCACCGGGGGTCACAGAGAAGGCCGTTGGCTGACGCGCTCCTTGCCTCTCCCCTTCTTGCCGCCCCCAGACAATGACTGTGGGGACAATAGTGACGAGGCAGGCTGCAGCCACTCTTGCTCTAGCACCCAGTTCAAATGCAACAGCGGGCGCTGCATCCCAGAGCACTGGACCTGCGATGGGGACAACGACTGCGGGGACTACAGCGACGAGACCCACGCCAACTGCACCAATCAGGGTAGGACCCGGAGCCCGCAGGGCGGGGCGAGACGGTGCACATCCACCACTCAGCATCCACCCATCCATCTGTCCTCCCACTGCGTGCGTTGCCATCTGGGAGCAGAGATAACCCAGCCGTGGCTCTTATCCTGCAGGAGTTTCCCGTCCAGTGGGAGAGGGAGATTGCCGACAACTCGGTGTCACACGCCGTTAAGATTGCAGGCCTTGCAGCTGCGTGGCTCTGGGTTTGAGCGCCAGCTCTGCTAACTATCTGGGTGGCCTTGAGCAAGTCACTTAGCGGCCTCTGTGCTCATCTGCAAAGTGGGGATAATAATAGCACCGATATCGCGGTGTTGCTGTGGGGGTTTCAGGGAGGCCGTGCGCAGCAGGCGGTGTTGCTGTGGGGGTTTCAGGGAGGCCGTGTGCAGCAGGCACTCAGCCTGTGGCTCGTGTTGGGACCGAGTAGCTTTGAAGGGATGCTCAGAGGGGTCGGGATGAATGAGTGCAGTGAGGACCAGAGCAGAGAGGGGCTGGCTCCATGAGGGTCCCTAGTGCCGGCCCCCAGGCCCCAGCCAGGGGCAGTGGAGCTCAGTCTAAGGGAAGGCACAGACCCTCTCGAGGGATGTGGGTGTCTCGCTGTGGCTGCTTGTTACTATGGAAGAATGCAGACCCAGGACTGCCCTGGCTTCAAGGGAAGTCTGCACTGAAATGCAGATTTTTATGTGAAATCTACCCATTTTACAATACATATGTTAGTGTCCTGAAGCTGCCACAGTCACGTACCACAAACTGAGTGGTTTAAACAACAGAAATCTATGATCTGACATGACTAAAGGTTATGAGTTCAAGGCCCACGTGTCGGCAGGGTTGGCTCCTCTGAGGGCTGTGAGGGGGACTGTTCCCGGCCTCGCTCCCAGCTCTGGTGTGTGCTGGCAATCTCGGCGTTCTGTGGCTTGTGCATGTTGCACCCCGATCTGTGCCTTCGTCTTCACATGGCATCCTCCCTGGGTGTGTGTCTGTCCCTGTGTCCATATTTCCTCTTTATGGAAGGACAGTCTTATTGGATTAGGGCCCACCCTAATGATCTCATCTTAAATTGATCATCTCCAAAGACCTATTTCCAAGTAAGGTCACATGCCCAGGTACTATGAGTTAGGACTTCGGCATCTCTTTTAGGGAACACAAGTCAAACGGTAACAACCAGCAATTGGTTTTAAAAGTTTAAAAAAACACCGCAGGCCCAGATCTTCCCACAGGCCTCATCTGGCCCCGGGTCACCAGCCTACAACCTCTGCCTCGTGGAGTTAGGTGCACATAGTGGGAGCGGTGCTGAGCAGGCGCTGTGGCCCAGCACTGAGAGGGAGGAGGGGAGAGTCCCCAGGCCCAGGGGACAGTCGCTGGGTTTGCAGGGCCATCGCTGACAAAGGCTGGGTGAGGAGAGCAGGTGCTAGTGCAGGGGGTTCTGAGAAGGGTCCCTGGAGGTGTGTGCGTGGCCTGGTAGGAAAAGCTTCATTTACAAGCTGGGCGAACTCGGGCAAGTCGCTTCCTCTAAGCCTCCGCTTCCTCCTCTGTGAAATGAGAGGAGACGGGTGGGGGCCTGGCCCACGGGAACAGGGGTGTCATGGTTGGTAGCAATCCTTAACTATGGTTGTGAGCTGAAATGGCTGGGACCATTCAGGAGGCGGGATTTGAACCAGGGCCTGATAAGGGATTAGACCAGGGGTGGGCAAACTTTTTGGCTCGAGGGCCACAATGGGTTCTTAAACTGGACTGGAGGGCCGGAACAAAAGCATGGATGGAGTGTTTGTGTGAACTAATATAAATTCAAAGTAAACATCATTACATAAAAGGGTACGGTCTTTTTTTTTTTTAGTTTTATTCATTTCAAACGGGCCGGATCCGGCCTGCGGGCCGTAGTTTGCCCACGGCTGGATTAGACTGTGGGTAAATGGACAAGCCAGAGGGTCTGCAGGGTGGGGGTGGGATGGCCTCAGACCGGAGGGGACGGAGGAATGAGGCTGTTTTGAAAGGGGCAGGTTACAGCAAAGGAAAGTTGGGCGCTGGGGACCTTCGAAGGATTTCGAAGCTGGAAGGCGATAGGATGTAGGAGGTCTTTCGGAAGACCGTCCCGGAAGGGGATTTGATTAGAAATCGGTTCAGGGGCCCCAAGGAAGGAAAATCGGCGTGTGGGCTGCTGCTGAAGTCCAGGCACCAGAGGAGAGCCTTGTCCACGCTCGGGGCAGGTGGGCAAAGCGGCCCCGGTGGTGGTGGCAGTCAGGCGGGTGCAGTCACCTGTTCCTGCTCCTTCCCTGGCCCCCGGGGTCATAGCTCAGCATAACCTGCAGGACCCGAGACAGATTATGCCCCAGCCCTGCCCTCAGCCCACACTGGCGCCCTACGCATTTAGAATCAATACCAAATGTTGCTGCAAGGCCTGCAGGGCTCCACCCACTTCTCTGACCTGTGTTCCTGCCGCCCATCTCCTTTGCTCCGCTCTGGCTGTGCAGCCTCAACTGTGCCCTGGGCATTTGTCCAGCACACCCTGCGTAGTCCTATCCCGGACTTTGCACTAGCTGTTCCCTGGACTTTGCACTAGCTGTTTGCCTAGAATACACCTCACGCTGTTCAGGACTCTGCTCAGAGACCTTCCCCGATTGTCCCATCTAAAGCAGCATCCTCATCCCTTGCTAGCCTTGGCCCGGCTTGGTGTCCACAGCTTCGACCGCTACCTGCAACTCCATCCTGGGTTTCTATGTTGCGTTTTATTGTCTGTGTCTTCCCCCCTAGAGCTTCACTTCCATGACGGGAAAAGGCCCGTCATGGAGTCTTGCTCGTGCTGGCACCTGAAACAGTGCCTGGCACACAGTAGGCCATCACTAAGTGTCTGTGGGGTGGATGAATGAAACAGAGGCTAGGCTAAGGCGGGGGGCATCTGAGCTCTGGCCGAGCAAACTGCTTATCCAGTCGAGCTCTCGCGTGTAAAATAGGGAGGTTAGGTGAGATGACCTTCGGGTCTGGGATTGTAGCATCCCTGCCTGCCTCATTCAGTGCTTCCAGGAGTGTCAGCAGTTCATCTCTGTCTCTGCTCATAGCCCCGGGCTGGGCATAGCACCAGGGGGATTGGGAAGGCAGAGGTGGGCATGGCTGACCTGAAGCCCCTGCCCCACCCAATGCCCTCCCCCGTCCCCCTGCAGCTACAAGGCCGCCTGGTGGCTGCCACAGTGATGAGTTCCAGTGCCGGCTGGATGGGCTGTGCATCCCCCTGCGCTGGCGCTGTGACGGGGACACTGACTGCATGGACTCCAGTGACGAGAAGAGCTGCGAGGGGGTGACCCACGTCTGTGACCCCAACGTCAAGTTCGGCTGCAAGGACTCTGGTAAAGAGAAGTATTGCAGGGAGCGTGGAATGGGGCAGCATGGACAGGAGAAAACCGTATTGAGAGCAGAGATAGCACCGCACTGTGAGGGATGGAGGTGGGGGCATTGAGGCAAAAGCCCGAACAGAAAGAGCTGTGCCTGATGCGTGGGGAAGACGGGAAGGGGCAGAGCCTGCACTAAGGGCCCTGGGGACCCAGCCCTCACCTCCTGCAGATTCCTCCTTCTTCGCTGTGTGAATTTCACAGAAAAGGCCTCGGGGTTCCTAGTGGACCGCAAGGCATTGCAGTCATGACCCTATTGGAGGACTCCACTGGGTCTGGGAAGGACATAGGGAGCCCGAAGCCCAGGCCTGGCCCCTCATGCTATACCCACCCCTCAGCTCGGTGCATCAGCAAAGCATGGGTATGTGATGGCGACAGTGACTGTGAAGATAACTCGGATGAGGAGAACTGTGAGTCCCTGGCCTGCAGGCCACCCTCGCACCCCTGTGCCAACAACACCTCAGTCTGCCTGCCCCCCGACAAGCTGTGCGACGGCAAGGACGACTGTGGAGACGGCTCCGATGAGGGAGAGCTCTGCGGTGAGGCCCAGGCCCGGGAGGCCCCAGGAGAGGGTGGGGAGGGTGCTGGGTAAGGAGTCCGGCCAGGCCGGGGCAGGTGGAGCAGGGCAGGCTGTGTGGGGAGAGGTCTGAGACTCGGAAAGGGCAGCTCTGGCTCCTGGGCGAGCAGTACCCAGAGCAGTTCCCAGCACCCCGTGTGGATTTGCCACTCACCTTCGCAAGAGGCTGTGCTCGACACATCACACTCTCATAGCATTGAATCCATAAAGCAGCCCTGCGAGGCAGATACGATTACACACTCCACCTTACAGATGAGAAAGCGGAGGCACAGAGAGGTTAAGTAGCTGGTCCGAGGTCACACAGCTCCTAAAGTAGAGACAGTGCGCGCAACCCCTCGCTGCAGGCACAGACCTCACCCACACGCGAGCCGCAGAGCTGGCTTTTGAGGTGAAGGCACCGGCTGGAGTGTTGATGTGGTCAGGGCAGGCTTCCCAGAGGAGGTGGGGATTTAATTGGGTTCTCAAAGGTGGTAGATCTTTCAGGGTGAGTGGGAACGTGGGGGGAGGAGGGTGTGCATTCAAGATCAAAAGAAATGGGGTCAGGACGGGGCACATGGTGCGGCCTGGGGGTGAGGAGCGGAGCCACCTTATCTCCAGGCGGAGCCTCGGGTTCCCGAAAGGAGAGGAGTGGGAGATAAGGCGGCCGGACAGGCCCCGAGAACTGCTGCCGGGTCATCTCTCAGGGCTGGCAGATCCCAGGGCGTGTCAGGGCCCAGGGTGGGACATTCCATACTGCACCTCACCCCGAATCAGGAGAGACCGAGGAAAAGGGAATGGGTTTCCCGCCCTCCCAGAGAGAGGCAAAAAGCTGGGGCCCCCACCGTGGGCTCAAGAAGTGGCAAGGAAGTAGAGACCAGAGAGATGCAGACATGGTGTGGGAAGGTGGGGGGGTCCCAGTGGTGGGTGCTGGGGTCCCAACCCTGGTCCTGAGAAAGCCTGGGAAGCAGTGGGACAGAGGGTTGGTGGGAATGGAAAAGAAGGATGCGGGGAGGAGGGGAGAGGCAGGGGGCAGCGTGCCGGGCTGCCTGCCTGGGACTTGGGGCCCAGCAGGGCCATGGTCCTGCCCCCTCTGGGATCCTGACCCTGATCCTGTCCCCTGATCCCTGCCCCCCAGACCAGTGCTCTCTGAATAACGGAGGCTGCAGCCACAACTGCTCAGTGGCACCCGGGGAAGGCATTGTGTGCTCGTGCCCTCTGGGCATGGAGCTGGGGCCTGACAGCCACACCTGTCAGATCCAGAGCTACTGTGCCAAGCACCTCAAGTGCAGCCAGAAGTGCGACCAGAACAAGTTCAGCGTGAAGTGCTCCTGCTACGAGGGATGGGTGCTGGAGCCCGACGGGGAGAGCTGCCGCAGCCTGGGTAACACGCGGGTGAGGGTGGCGGTGGCAGCGGGCACTGGGCAGGCCGAGGCAGGTCCCTGAGCCGTGGGCGGCCGGGCTTGGGCGGCTGAGTGCCAGAGGCTAAGGTGTCTGTCAGGCCCAGCCCCAGAGCCAACAGACACCCTGCCTCCCTATAGACAGAAGAAACGTCCAAAGCTGTAGAGAATTTTCTTAGTTTACTTGAGTCAAACTGACAATTGCTGGGAAGTGAAATCTCAATAGGTGGAGAAAATGCTCCAGAGGGTGGCAGTTCTGCAGTTTGTTCGATACATTAGGGTAAAAGGGAGGGGAATGTTACACGGAGCCCATTGGTGGCAGGCTGAGGGGCAGGAGAAAGCAAAGCTTCTCTGGGATTAGATAAAAGTAAAGGGAACCCTGACCGGTTTGGCTCAGTGGATGGAGCGTCGGCCTGCGGGCCGAGAGGTCCCAGGTTCGATTCCGGTCAAGGGCATGTACCTTGGTTTCGGGCACATCCCCAGTTGGAGGGAGGTGTGCAGGAGGCAGCTGATCGATGTTTCTAACTCTCTATCCCTCTCCCTTCCTCTCTGTAAAAAAGTCAATAATAATAATAATAATAAAAGTAAATGGAGAGGCACATACTTTATGTTGGAGGGTCCGGGATGGTTAATAACTAAAATGTGTGCACATAGAGGTGGCATCCTGGGAACAAAGTAACCAGGGGG
The DNA here is from genome assembly GCF_000412655.1 of Myotis brandtii. NCBI lineage: Eukaryota > Metazoa > Chordata > Mammalia > Chiroptera > Vespertilionidae > Myotis > Myotis brandtii. The sequence continues at coordinate 192,606 of NW_005370182.1, forward strand.
GGTTCTGTGGTCTCGGTGCCAGGCTGTGCCCTGAGGCTCTGGAAGAGAAGATACTCTGACCTTCCAAAGGTGTGTAACTTAGATGCAAGAAGACCACAGGCTCACTCAGGTAGAGGACCTTGCCAAGGAAGCTAAGGCCAGGAGTGACGACCTGCTGTGAGTCGGTCTCACGTAGGGATTTGTGCATTCAGACCCCCTGTGGCGATTTTCAGTCCCTGAGTTTGTGGGGCCCACCATGCCTGCCAGGTTTATTAGGCGACCCCTTTCCCATCCACACCCTGCACAGGGTGGCACGGAGGCAGCAAGCCCCTTGCTGACCCCCACCGCACCCCTCTCCAGACCCCTTCAAGCCCTTCATCATCTTCTCCAACCGGCACGAAATCCGGCGCATCGACCTTCAAAAAGGGGACTACAGCGTCCTGGTGCCTGGCCTGCGCAACACCATCGCCCTGGACTTCCACCTCAGCCAGAGCGCCCTCTACTGGACCGACGTGGTGGAGGACAAGATCTACCGCGGGAAGCTGCTGGACAACGGAGGTGAAGGGCTCGCCTCGCCCAAGGGGCCCTGGGTGCTCGGCCCCCAGCAGAGGCCCTTGGCTCCCCCAGCCCCCACACTCTGGTTAATTGGTTAGATTTTGCTGTGGGTCTCAGTGCCTGACGCCCCGTAATTATCGTCGGCAGGGCTGCCAGCCTGATAATTAACAAAATGATCAGCCTTCCTTTGAAAAGGCCTGCAGCTCGGCTCCCCAGACCCTAGAATTACAGGCTTGGAAGTAAAAACGTCATTTAGGGGTGGGGGTACCTGAACTCGGCCTCCGTCCCACGGCAGCCTGACCCATCACAGATTTCGTTCGTCCAGTCGACACACATGTTGAGCACCTGCCATACCCACGGGGCCCTGGGAGGCAGCAGTGACCAAAGCCGGTCCAAATGCCTGCCCTGCTGGAGCTCATGTGCCAGTAGCACCAGCTGTAAGCACTGAGGGACAGGGCACTGTGGAGGGACAGAGGAGGGCATCGCTGGGGCCAATAGGAACGCAGCTGTAAGCACTGTGAGGGACAGAGGAGGGCATCGCTGGGGCCAATAGGAACGAGGCAAGAGGGCCGCGAGAAGGGCTGACATTTAAATGGGACAGTCAGAGGAGGCCCCTCAGGAGGTGACAACTGAGCAAAGACTCGGAAGAAGCTCATCTTCCTGCAGGAGTCTGTCGTAGGGAAAACCTGGAGCCACTCAGCTGTCAAATGCCCATCAGCCAGGGGGAGCTGAGTAGACTGGGACCGTGTGCACACTGTTCGACGGTTTCTAAAATAATGCAGTCCGTGTATATATGTCTTTCCGTGAAAAATCTCCGAGACAGTCTGTGGGGTGACTTCTAGAAAGTTCTTTCCTCCTCACATGGGTCTGGTCTGTCCCCCAAAGCCTCTGCCCTCTGCCCTGACCTCCTCCCATGGTTAGCCTTCCAGAGAGCTGCACACAGAGGTGGTAGCCGTGACCCCTTCCTCCGGGGTTCCGGAAGCCAGGCTGCACTCCGCCTGACCTCCTGTGGGGTGGGGGGCCGGAATGACAGTGGGGGGCTGGGAACCCCAGTGGAATCTGGGGCCCATCAGAGGCAGGGTTGAGGGGGGTCATGGAATGTGCCAGATGTCTCGAGTTGAGTCCAGCCTGCCCCATGGGACTCTAACCTCCCGCCACCTCCCTTCTCCAGCCCTGACCAGTTTCGAGGTGGTGATTCAGTACGGCCTGGCCACCCCCGAGGGCCTGGCCGTAGACTGGATTGCAGGCAACATTTACTGGGTCGAGAGCAACCTGGACCAGATCGAGGTGGCCAAGCTGGATGGGACTCTTCGGACCACCCTGCTGGCGGGTGACATCGAGCACCCAAGGGCGATTGCACTGGATCCCCGAGATGGGTGAGGACCCCTCGGTCCCTGCATAGCCTTGTTCAGCCTGGCCACAGCACCCATCTCCTTAATGCTTCTCAACCCCCTAGGCCTTTTACCTAGACCCTCCCACAGCCCCTTCCCCAGGCCCCTGCTGGCCCCTCCTGACCGCCTCCCCACTCCCCAGGATCCTGTTCTGGACGGACTGGGACGCCAGCCTGCCCCGAATTGAGGCAGCCTCCATGAGTGGGGCTGGGCGCCGCACCATCCACCGGGAGACGGGCTCGGGTGGCTGGCCCAACGGGCTCACCGTGGACTACCTGGAGAAGCGCATCCTCTGGATCGATGCCAGGTCAGCCCCTCCACCAGCCCTGGGAGGCCGCCATCTCCCGCCCCCACCCAGGGCCAGGGTGGGCCAGGGTCCCAGGACTTGGCAGTGAGGAGGGTGGTAAGGCCTGGGGACTTAGGTCCAGAACCAGGCGGCCAAGGGCTGGGCCCAGCAGAGGGCGGCAGTGAGGGAGGGGCTGGGTTAGGGGACAGGTGCGGACAGAAGAGGGTGCAGGCGAGCCGCCCCCTGCCCCCTGCCCCAGGTGCCTGGCCGAGGGCTGAAATACAACCTCCTGGCCCCTCAGATCTGTGCGCTCTCCGGGGCTCAGTCTAACTGGTCTCTGCAGAGGGGGTGCCTGTTTATAACCTTCACCAGGGCCCTGTGTGCTAACGGCCGCCCTGGGGAGAAGGGGGGGGGGGTGACACGGCTGGATTCCAGCCCTGGCAGCACGTGGTCCCCAGCTTGGCCATTCTGTCTGCCTCCTCTGGCCAGCAGGGGTGGGAGGAGGGACGCTCCAGGGGGTGAAGTGGGGGCTGTGGGCCAGGGCCTGGGAGGGCGCCCTGGGCAGGGTGCCCTGAGCTGCGGCCCCAGCCGGCACCCTCACTCCTCCCCGACCGTGCCCTCAGGTCGGATGCCATCTACTCGGCCCGTTACGACGGCTCCGGCCACATGGAGGTGCTCCGGGGGCACGAGTTCCTGTCCCACCCGTTCGCGGTGACGCTGTACGGGGGGGAGGTGTACTGGACGGACTGGCGGACAAACACGCTGGCCAAGGCCAACAAGTGGACCGGCCACAATGTCACCGTGGTACAGAGGACCAACACCCAGCCCTTCGACCTGCAGGTGTACCACCCCTCCCGGCAGCCCATGGGTAAGGGCCCGAGGAGCCAGCGGCCTTGTCAGAGGCCTGTGAGAGAGGAGGGCTTTGAGCTGGACCGGAGCCAGAAGGGCTGGTGGCGGGCGGTGCTGAAACAGGGAGGATGGGAAGGGGTGAAGAGGGGTGGTTCAGCCCGGCCAGTGTGGCTCAGTGGTTGAACCAGGAGATCATGGTTTGATTCCTGGTCAGGGCACATGCCCAGATTTCAGGCTCGTTCCCCAGTAGGGGGCGTGCAGGAGGCAGCCTATCAAAGATTCTCCCTCATCATGGATGTTTCTATCTCTCCCTCTTCCTTCCTCTCTGAAATCAATAAAGATATATTTTAAAGAGAAGAAGAAGAGGGGTGGTTCAGGAGAGAAAGGCCATGGAGGGCCCAGCAAGTCATAGGATGTTCTTGCTTCTCCTCTCTCCCCCCACCCAGCTCCCAACCCCTGCGAGGCCAATGGGGGCCGTGGCCCCTGCTCCCACCTGTGTCTCATCAACTACAACCGGACGGTCTCCTGCGCCTGCCCCCACCTCATGAAGCTCCAGAAGGACAACACCACCTGCTACGGTAGGAGCCCTTCCTGCAGGGCTGGTGGTCACGAGGCTCAGGGAGGAGTCGGCACCCGGGGGCTCCCGTGTCACTGCAGGTAGACAGTGAGCCGGGAGGGACCCGCCGGGGAGGCTCGGGGCAGCCTCGGTAGGACCGGCGGGGCTACCGCAGGGAGGTCACCCTAGGGGGAGCGCGGCTTCTGGACGCTGAGGGCCAGCAGCCAACAGAAGGGACGGGAGAAGGGACCGTACTCTGGAGGGGGGTGGGGGGCGCGGAGCCCAGAGGCAGGGCTGCCCTCAGCAGTGACCCCACCCCACCCCGTGCCCCACAGAGTTTAAGAAGTTCCTGCTGTACGCACGTCAGATGGAGATCCGGGGTGTGGACCTGGACGCCCCCTACTACAACTACATCATCTCCTTCACGGTGCCCGACATCGACAACGTCACGGTGCTGGACTACGACGCCCGCGAGCAGCGCGTGTACTGGTCCGACGTCCGGACGCAGGCCATCAAGAGGGCCTTCATCAACGGCACTGGCGTGGAGACGGTGGTCTCTGCAGGTTCTGCCCGGACCCTGCCCCCACCCGCCCTGGCTCCCCACCGGGCCCCTGGTGCCCCCTCCCTGTGCCCCTGCGTCCCTCGGGGTACTGCGGCCTGGTGTCCTGATCCCCATTCCCCACAGAAGACAGGCTGCCCGACCCCCCAGCCTCTGCCCTGCCACCCCCAACCACCAGCTCCCCGCTGTGCCCCCAGACTTGCCGAATGCCCACGGGCTGGCCGTGGACTGGATGTCCCGGAACCTGTTCTGGACCAGCTACGACACCAACAAGAAGCAGATCAACGTGGCCCGGCTGGACGGCTCCTTCAAGAACGCAGTGGTGCAGGGCCTGGAGCAGCCCCACGGCCTGGTTGTCCACCCCCTTCGTGGGTCAGTCCAGGGCCAGGGTCAGGGAGCGGGAGGTGGGGGCAGACGAGGATGCTGAGCCCCTCCTCCTCCCCCAGGAAGCTGTACTGGACCGACGGTGACAACATCAGCATGGCCAACATGGACGGCAGCAACCGCACCCTGCTCTTCAGTGGCCAGCGGGGCCCTGTGGGTATGAGCTGGCCCCACCTGCCCACAGCCTTCCCTCGTTCCTCCACCAGGGCAAGCTCTCAGGGTTTCCGGTTGCCCCTCTGTCTCCCCAGACTCCCAGCTTAGTGCTTATCCTTCCCACCCTCCCCACAAAACACATCCTTGGAGGTGGCAGCCGGGCTGGGTAGGCTCTGGGACCCCAGCCCTGGTGTCAGGCTCTCCGGCGGTGACACCCCCCTCTTCCAGGCCTGGCCATTGACTTCCCTGAAAGCAAACTCTACTGGATCAGCTCCGGGAACCACACCATCAACCGCTGCAACCTGGACGGGAGTGACCTGGAGATCATCGACGCCATGCGGAACCAGCTGGGCAAGGCCACAGCCCTGGCCATCATGGGTGAGGCCGCTGGCGGGAGCAGGGACAGGAGCAGAGCAGGCCAGGCTGCACTGGCTGGGGAGATGGGGGCGGGCCTGGGGGCAGCCTGCCTGCCCTGCCAGGCCCCTCAGGAGCGCTGCTGGGGAGGTCTTCCCCAGGTACCATCCCTCCTGTTGCCCCAGGGGACAAGCTGTGGTGGGCAGATCAGGTGTCGGAGAAGATGGGCACCTGCAACAAGGCTGACGGCTCGGGGTCCGTGGTCCTGCGGAACAGCACCACCCTAGTGATGCACATGAAGGTCTACGACGAGAGCATCCAGTTGGGTGAGACAGGGCTCCAGGGGCAGGGAGGCGCGGTGGGGGTCAGAGGAGTCAAGGCTGCAGGAACCCTGGGGCAAGGGAGCGGACGGGAATGAAAATGGGGTGGGTTCCCCTCACCACCCAAAGGGGGTCCCCTTTCTAATTCTCACGGAGGCACCGTATAGGCCAGGGGTGGGCAAACTTTTTGACTCGAGGGCCACAATGGGTTCTTAAACTGGACCGGAGGGCCGGAACAAAAGCATGGATGGAGTGTTTGTGTGAACTAATATAAATTCAAAGTAAACATCATTACATAAAAGGGTACGGTCTTTTTTTTTTTTTAGTTTTATTCATTTCAAACGGGCCGGATCCGGCCCGCGGGCCGTAGTTTGCCCACGGCTGGTATAGGCTCACAGCCACCCGGTTACTGGAGGACAGATGACCTGAGAGCTGAGTTGGGGGGTGACCCCCACAAGGCCCAGGCTGAAGGCAGTGACTGTCCCTGAGCAGCATGAGCCGGACACCGAGGTCCCAGGGAGGACTCCTGACCCTTTCTCTGCCTCCCGCCTCCTCCCCCAGGGCACGAGGTCACCAACCCCTGCAGTGTCAACAACGGGGACTGCTCCCAGCTCTGCCTGCCCACGTCAGAGACGACCCGCTCCTGCATGTGCACAGCTGGCTACAGCCTCCGGAGTGGCCAGCAGGCCTGTGAGGGTCAGTGCCCCCGCCTCTGCCCGCTTTGACCCAGGTCTCCAACCCCGGCCGTCCTACCGACGGCCTTGGCAACAGGACTGCATTCGTCATGTCATTAAGGGCCTTCTGAGTCGGATGTTTAGTCAGCCCTTGTGCTGGGTGCCGCGGGGGAAGCCGGGGGACAGAAGTCCCCGTGCTCTGCAGTCTTAACCAGAAGGGGGTGCTCAGGTGTAGGGGAAACTGGACCATGAAGTGGCTCTGACTTCAGTAGGATTTTGGAGAAAGATGTCAAAAGGCAGTGCTTCCCTGGCCGGGTGGCTCCATGGGTTGGAGTGTCGTCCCGTACACCGAAAAGACTGCAGTTTCGATTCATTGTCAGGGCACATACCCAGGTTGCGGGTTCGATCCCCAGTCGGAGCGTGTCTGGGAGGCAACTGATGGATCGCTCTCTCACGTCGATGTTTCTCTCTCTATCCCTTCTCTCTCTAAAAACCAATAAGCATCCTTGGGTAAGGATTTAAAGAAAGAAAGAAAAGAAAAAAAGGCAGGGCCAGCTCTGTGGTATAGGTGTGCTCTAGTGGGGGCTGGAGGTCTTGAAGGCAGTTCCTCTCCTGACTCCCAGTAGGATCTGAGTGTTGTGTGGCTCAAAGGGGAGGGCTGATAGGCAACGGCAAGGGGTCCAGAGCAACAGGCGGGCCCTGAGGTGCCAAGCCCGAGTGCTGGGCAGAGTGGGGAGTCGTGGTGCCGGGCTGTGAGGTCAGGCAGGGCCAGGAGTTCTCAGCCAGGAGAGCCCGGGAAGTGATGTTTGGGGCAGATTAACCTGGCGGCACGGCGCCGGCTGGGTGGGGGAGGGAGAACCCAGGCTGTCAGACCAGTTCGGAGGCTGTTGGAGTAATCCCGGTGTTGGGAGATGGGGCCTCGGCCGGCCACAGGGAAGAGATGAAAGTCAGAGACCTTTCACAAGAACCTGGTGACTGATTTACGAGCCTGTGCCCTGAGACAGCATTTCTGACGGGCACTCCGGGCACCTCCCTTTGATGTGGGTAAATGTTACAGAAGCCAACACTGGGGTGAGCAGAGTTTAGGGGTTTTCGCTGCAGAATGTCTCAGAGCCGTGCATGTGCTCGTCTGCGCTGAACATTTTTCAAGGGAAGACTCTGGTGTTTGGAGTTTCCCCCAACTCACTCAACCATGAGTCCTTCTTTCCATGGAGCCTGAGCTACCAAGGCCCATTTGGGGACTCATTTGGGGATGCACTGTATCAAGTGGTAAAAGCCAGGCAGGATTCTGGGATGCGTGAATAAGGCTCCCCATAAGCAATGGGAAACGGGAATGAGACGGGCTCAGGGGTGAGGTGTTGGGGATGCTGAGTTTCAGGTGTTGGAGAGAGGGAAGGACAAGGAGGAAACTAGGGTGGGAACCTAAATGTGGGAGTCGGTGCAGTGCAGTGTCTTGTCGGAACCTTCCCAGATTCTCCGTCTTGGCCTCGGAGGCTGCTGGGTTGTATTCAGGCAAGTGGCCTGGAGAGCCCGGCACAGGGAGAGAAATCCAGGCCTCTGCCGCCCTCTAGTGGGGGCTGGAGGTCTTGCAGGTAGTTCCCCAGCGTGTGTCCCCCTCCTGACTCCCAGAGAGCTGACCTCCCTGCCCAGGCTAGGGTGTGTGTATATATGTGTGTTGAGAGGGAAGCGTGA
>NW_005370182.1:202440-205260 GCF_000412655.1 Myotis brandtii
TGTTCGCTTCAGTGCATGGCTGCCGGCCGCCATCTTGGCTGACAGTTAATTTGCATAAGGATATGCTGATTAGCCAATGGGAAGGGTAGCGGTCGTATGCTAATTACCATATTTCTCTTTTATTAGTGTAGATATATATATATTTTTAAGGGGCTGTATAGAAGAACAGGTGTGAGGGTGACAGAAGCCAAGTTTAAAGGGGTGTCGGTGAGGTTCATGCCTGCAGTGTTCTTGTGTTTCAGGCGTGGGCTCTTTCCTCCTGTACTCTGTGCATGAGGGGATCCGCGGAATCCCCCTGGATCCCAACGACAAGTCGGACGCCCTGGTCCCAGTGTCCGGGACTTCCCTGGCTGTCGGCATCGACTTCCATGCTGGTGAGCCATTCGATGCAGGAGGTAGTGGAGCATGACCTTTGGGGGTGGTGTGCTTGGGGTCCAGGGTCAGGCTGCCTGACCTCAGGCCCTTAGCAGAGCTGCCCACCCCTCTCCATCTGCCCTTCAAGCCTCCCAGCAGCCACTCACCTCTGTCCTGACCCCACGTGATTGTGACCCCCCCTGGCCCTGCCTTGCTCGGCATCCCCACGTTGGCTTCTCCACCTTCAGAAAATGACACCATTTACTGGGTGGACATGGGCCTCAGCACCATCAGCCGGGCTAAGCGAGACCAGACGTGGCGTGAGGATGTGGTGACCAATGGCATCGGCCGCGTGGAGGGCATCGCCGTGGACTGGATTGCCGGTGAGCCACGGCAGGGTGCAGGCTCCGTGTGAGGCAGAGGATGGGGAAGTGGGGTCCTGGCAGGAGGGGTCTGAGGAGAAGGGGCCGGCAGGAACAGACGGGGGAGCGGCAGGGGCACCTGGGGCTGGGAGGGGCCCCCGTGCGCGTGCTCCCACCCCACCCCCTGAGCACCTACTCCTTCCTCAGGCAACATCTACTGGACGGACCAGGGCTTTGACGTCATCGAGGTCGCCCGGCTCAATGGCTCTTTCCGCTACGTGGTCATCTCCCAGGGCCTGGACAAGCCCCGGGCCATCACCGTCCATCCGGAGAAGGGGTGAGGAGCCAGGCAGGCCGGCCAGTCCACAGCCCGCACTGACAGGGCCCTCGCCTCCGTGTTCTGGGGACTGAGCCCCTGTGCCCCTCCGTCCCACAGGTACTTGTTCTGGACCGAGTGGGGCCAGTACCCACGGATTGAGCGGTCTCGGCTGGACGGCACCGAGCGCGTGGTGCTGGTTAACGTCAGCATCAGCTGGCCCAACGGCATCTCGGTGGACTATCAGGTGTGGGTGCAGGCGTGGCCCAGGGGCCGGGGGCAAGGACCCCGTGCCCTGGGGGAAGCTCCCCTCATCCCATGCCCTGCTCCCCTGTGAATCCCTCTGTAATGGCCCCCCACTTGGTAGGAAGATATGGGTGCAGGGAGTTACGGGGTCTTCTGGCCCAGCCCCCCCCCCAGTCCCCCTGTAACAGCCCCCCATTTGGTAGGAAGATATGGGCACAGGGAGTTACGGAGTCCTCTGGCCCAGCCCCCCCCAGAGTAGAACTCCTGCCACCCTAGAAGTGTTGGGGGAGGGTCACCCAGAGTGGGGACTGGAGGGAACCCTGGAGGCCGGCAGATCAGCAGGTCGGAGAGTGGAAGAGGTGGAGGAAGGAGGAGAGACAGAAGAGTTGGGAGTGAGTGTGACGGGTCGGGTGGGGGCGGATGGGGCCTGGGGCTGGAGGTGAGGTGGTGCCTCTGGCCTGTAGGATGGGAAGCTGTACTGGTGCGACGCCCGGACGGACAAGATCGAGCGGATCGACCTGGAGACGGGGGAGAACCGCGAGGTGGTTCTGTCCAGCAACAACATGGACATGTTCTCCGTGTCTGTGTTTGAGGATTTCATCTACTGGAGTGACAGGTGAGGGCGTCCGTGCCAGCCTCCCATCCGCCCCGTCTGTGCCCTCCCTCCCGGCCCCGGTGGACGTCCTGCTCATGGCCCTTCCCTCCCCCAGGACTCACGCCAATGGCTCCATCAAGCGCGGGAGCAAAGACAATGCCACGGACTCGGTGCCCCTGCGGACGGGCATCGGTGTCCAGCTCAAAGACATCAAGGTCTTCAACCGGGACCGCCAGAAAGGTGAGGCCGGGGGGCCCGGCCTGCGTGCTCACCCCCAGGACCCAGAGCGAGGGGGCTGGGAGAGAAGTGAGACCCCAAGGGGCACTTTCCCGGGGCCCTGGAGACCCAGGGTTGGCGAGCAGGGGCTGGGGAGCCCTAGGACCGGACTGGTGCTGGCTGGAGGGTGTCTGAACTGGGGGAGGCAGAGGAGGGGGCCCAGAGTTCCCACGTCAGCTGAGATGACACAGGCGCCCATGAGTCTTCCCCCAAGGCAGGCCCCGCCCTCCATCACCTCCTCCTTTCCTGCGCCCTCCCCCAGGCACCAACGTGTGTGCAGTGGCCAACGGTGGGTGCCAGCAGCTGTGTCTGTACCGGGGTGGCGGGCAGCGGGCCTGCGCCTGCGCCCACGGGATGCTGGCTGAAGACGGGGCGTCGTGCCGCGAGTATGCTGGCTACCTGCTCTACTCGGAGCGCACCATCCTCAAGAGCATCCACCTGTCGGATGAGCGCAATCTCAACGCGCCCGTGCAGGCCTTCGAGGACCCTAAGCACATGAAAAATGTCATTGCTCTGGCCTTCGACTACCGAGCAGGCACCTCCCCGGGCACCCCCAACCGCATCTTCTTCAGTGACATCCACTTTGGGAACATCCAGCAGATCAATGACGACGGCTCCGGGAGGACCACCATTGTGGAGAGTGAGCCCAGATTCCGAATCTCCCAAGGAAG
>NW_005370182.1:205361-212685 GCF_000412655.1 Myotis brandtii
CCCTGACAGGGGGCCATCGGATCACGCTATGCCTGCTGTAGCTATTGGAACGTTTCTCCTTCTCTGGAGGCTGAGTTGGCTCCCCTCTCACTTCCCCGCTGGTCCTGGTTCGCCCCCAGGCTGCCCAGGTAGCCCCAGCTCCCCTCTGTGTGTCCGGTGCTCACGGGTTCACGCCCAGACACAGGATGTCAGTCACCTGGGCACGTTTCCTGTGCTCCCCGAGCCTCCGACTTCCTGTCTGTGTAGAGACAGGAGCGCAGAGGCGGCCGGTGTGAGAGCTCAGCTCAGCTCAGCACAGGACGGGCCAGGAAGGGCCGTGGGCGCTGGAGCCGTCGTCCTGGGACAGCCTTCCCGCTCTGTGGAAACTGTTTGTTCCCCTGCGTCCTGTCTTCTCCAGGCTGGGTACCCGGGTCCTTAGACACATTCACGTGGTCATGTGTTCATTCATCCAACCAGACCGTGAACCGGGGCCGGGTCTACAGGGGTGATAGCAACGGGCTGTCCTCTCAGCCGCCTCTGGAAGTTTTCTGCTTCACGTGGTCCAGTCCACACGCCTGTCTAAACATGGAGCGTCCAAACTGAACATGACCCTCTGCCGTCTGGGCTGGACCAGAGAGGCTGCGGAGCGGCCCCGCCCTCGGCCACTGTCCAGGCTACCGTGCTTCCACTACGGCCGCCTCTGGCAGCCGCGGTCCCACAGCGTGAAGCCACTGAACCCTGAGTCTTTTTCTCTCAGAGGCGGTACCTGTCTCTCACTGTGCACTCAGTTCTTTAACTTCAGTTGAAGATGTTTACAACACATCTGGCTCAGGGTCTTTTTAAGCAGGAAGCTCCCAGTAAATCCCGTTCGCACCCAACACGGCAGAACTCTAGCTCCGGGGGGTATGGCGGCAACATAAAGTCCTGTCTACCCACACGGGGAGACGCAGGAAGAGGGCCAGGAGCTGGGCCGTGGGTCATTGGGTGGGAAACAGGGTAATACCACAGGGCTTGGGGGCACCGAGGGCTGTGTCCCCCCCAGCTTCCCAGCTCCCACACATCTCTTCCAACCCCACATGGCTCAGGAAGGGGGTGCCTGAGGCTGCCCCCTTAGCTCCTGCCCAGGCCGTCCCTTCAGCCCTGCTTTCTGGCCCCATCCCAACCCCGGCTGCTCCTTCCTTCTCGTAGATGTGGGCTCCGTGGAAGGCCTGGCCTATCACCGTGCCTGGGACACTCTCTACTGGACAAGCTACACGACATCCACCATCACCCGCCACACGGTGGACCAGACCCGCGTAGGGGCCTTCGAGCGTGAGACGGTTATCACCATGTCTGGAGATGACCACCCACGGGCCTTTGTGCTGGATGAGTGCCAGAAGTGAGCTGAGGGCTCGGGCGGCATGGGCCATGGCGGGGCGGGGGTCTAGGGAGTAGAAACCACCCAAGCAGACCCAGGCAGGGCATGTGGGAGAGGCTGGCTCTAACCTCAGCTCAGCGGCTTCCTTGCTGTGTGACCTCGGACCAGCTACATGACCTCTCTGAGCTTCGGTTTCCTCTCCTGTAATGTGAGCATCATAGTATTTCGGGTGCCTGAGCCGAGGCGAGGATCAGAAAGGGGGCTGCGGAGGACCTTCTGGCTTGGGGATCAGTCCGTTCATTCATCAGTGAGCCACGTTTGAGGCACATAGTAGGTCCTGTGTATTTCTGGGACTTCACGCTTCAGGCAAAGATTGTCCGCTGAACCCACCTGTTGTGTGCACCCCTTGAGCTGGGCTTGTTCAAGCCACCAGCTGGGAGAGAAGTCATGGCGGGAAGCATGATGGCTCAGGGCCATTGTGATCGCTGAGGCATCAGGGAGGCGGGTTGGCCCAGGGCCTGGGGGTGGGAAGGCCAGGGAAGGGCAGAACAGACGGGAGTGCTTTGAGAAAGAGCTGGAGGAGGGAGAGCCCCAGGTAGGGAGGGGTGAAAGGGGGCCTCCCACGCCTAATCCAAAGGTTCCCACGGAGGGGGGTGGGGTGGTGCTGAGGTTGCAAAGGAGTCCAGAACACAAGCCAGACAAGTCCACTGGCCGAGGACAGCTCTGTGGCCAGAACATCAGAGGGGCAGGGGGAGGGGTGCAGAGGTACTGGGGGCGGGGATGGCAGATCCTCTGAAAAAAACTGGAGAACGGAACTGACTCCCGTGCAGCTCAGCGGTTCGCAGACCCCAGAACCCCAGGGTGCGTGAGGCTGGCCTGGGGATGGCTGGTTCCCGGCTCCACCCCAGGCCTAATTAAGTGAATCTCTGAGACCGAGAACCCGGAGTCACGACCCAGTGCAGGTGATGTGAGGACCACACCCTCACACACTGTGGTGCTCGACCAGCCTGAGGTCTTGCACACCCACCGCGGGGCCTTGCCGCCCCGGAGGGGAGCACGGCGCGCTGGCCCTCCCACCACCTCCTTTATGGAGAGCAGGCCCAGAGGCTCGTTCAGGGGCTCAGACCGCAAATATGCAAAGGCCTTAAGTTATGTAGGTGATTCCTGAGGACTTTGTGAGGGCAGGATCCATGCATCCCCAGGACCTAGGACAGAGCAGACACTCAGCAAGGGTCTCCTGCATGCAGGGAGAAGAGAGCATTAATAAAATAATAGAAAATACAGGGCTGTGGTCCAGGTGGATGCTAACTCGTTCAACCCTCAAACCACCCTGTGGGACAGAGAGTAGTTCCCCACGTCATAGAGGGGGAAACTGAGGCATGGAGAGGTTACGTAACGTGGTGAGGTCCCTGGCTGGCAAGTGGTGGGGCCAGGCCTGGAGCCCCAGAGCCCAACTCACTTGGCTACACTGTCTTAGGAGATGCAGATGGCCGGGCCCTTCCCGGCACCGGGGCTGTGTGGCCTTAGCAGCTCGGAGCTTGCCTGGGGCCTGGGGTCTGGTCCAGTCCCTGGCCGGCCTGGGCCCTCCGTGGCGGACCCCTTGGCCTTGACTCCTGTCCCCTGAGGCTCTCTCTCCCCGCAGCCTGATGTTCTGGACCAACTGGAACGAGCAGCACCCCAGCATCATGCGAGCGGCCCTGTCTGGAGCCAATGCCCTGACTCTCATCGAGAAGGACATCCGCACCCCCAACGGCCTGGCCATCGACCACCGTGCGGAGAAGCTCTACTTCTCCGACGCCACCCTGGACAAGATCGAGCGGTGCGAGTATGATGGCTCCCACCGCTACGTGAGTCTCCGGGGCAGGCGGATGGACGGCGGCACGAGGGGGCTGGGTCGGGGGTGGCCGGTCAGCTGAGGAGGACGCCAGGCGCAGAGTCGCAGAGAGGGAGCGTCAGGGAGGTGGGTTGGCCCAGGGCCTGGGGGTGGGAAGGCCAGGGAAGGGCAGAACAGACAGGGGAGTCCTAGTCCTTTGTCCTAGGTCCTGGGGATGCCTGGATCCTGCCCTCATAAATTCCTCAGGCATCACCTACATAATTTAAGGCCGTCCGGTGGTAGGAAGAACCAGGAGGGCCCGAGGCGCCCCATCCAGGCCCTGACATTGCCACTTAGCTGTGCAGCTGCGCAGCCCTCACCTTCCAGGCGTGGCTTCCCCATCGATTCAGTGAGGGAGGTGGCACGATGCCTCTGCAGGTCCCTCCCACTCTGTGACTGTCTAGGGGCCTAGGCCAGGCGCCTGCTGCAGGGGGTGGAGTCGGCGAGAGGCCCACGCGATGCTGGGACGGCAATGGCGCTGTTTCCGCAGGTGATCCTGAAGTCGGAGCCAGTCCACCCCTTCGGGTTGGCCGTGTACGGGGAGCACATCTTCTGGACGGACTGGGTGCGGCGGGCTGTGCAGCGAGCCAACAAGTACGTGGGCAGCGACATGAAGCTGCTGCGCGTGGACATCCCCCAGCAGCCCATGGGCATCATCGCGGTGGCCAATGACACCAACAGCTGTGAGTGGGGCCGCTGCACCAGCCGTGCTGTCCTGCCCGTCCTGCCAGCGTGCACACACATGCACACACATGCACACTCACACACTCACACACACTCCTGCCACCCTCCTCTGTCTCATCTGACTCCGTGGACCTCCAGCACATGCTCTTGTCATTCCTCCCGCCCAGAACCGCGAATCCCCCGGAAGCTGATCGCACGCTCTCAGCCCAGGCTCTGCCTGCACCACCAGCTGCATCGTGTGCAGACACCGCCCCCCTCACTGGGCTTGGCTGACTGAGTGTCCCCCACACAGACTGCAGCTTTCCTGGGCCTCTCACACAGGCCCTGGGGCCCCCACCATTACACATGATCTGAACTCTGCTTAGACTTGACTCGCCCCAAAGCACACCTGGAATTCCATATGACCCCCACCTAAGAGCACACCCTCCATCTCAGGCACCCCAAACACCCCACCCGGCCCCCCACCACACGCCTGCCACGGCCAGTGCCGGGAGCTCAGGGAAGCTGGGGGAGTGGGTGTGCATCCCGTCTGTGCACTCAAGCCCACTGCCCCCCGTCCCGGCCTCAGGTGAGCTCTCCCCCTGTCGCATCAACAACGAGGGCTGCCAGGACCTGTGTCTGCTCACCCACCAAGGCCACGTCAACTGCTCCTGCCGAGCGGGCCGCATCCTCCAGGAGGACCTCACCTGCCGGGGTGAGGCGCCTGAGGGAGGAGGGTGCTGGAGGGGACCGGGGTGCACCCTGGGGACCAGCCCCTCCCTGGCCCCCCGATAGCCCAGCCTTTCACCGAGGAGAAACAGGATGCCCTTATGCTGGGTGGGGAGAGGGATGCTGCCGGGGCCCTGGCTCATGAAGCTCCCCGCCTCCCTCCCCAGCGGTGAATTCCTCGTGCCGAATACAAGACGAGTTCGAGTGCGCCAACGGCGAGTGCATCCACTTCAGCCTGACGTGCGATGGCGTCTCCCACTGCAAGGACAAGTCCGACGAGAAGCCGTCCTACTGCAGTAAGGAGCCACTCCCCAGACCCCTGGCCTCCAGGCACCAGCCTCCACTCCAGCCTCAGGAGCCACTCCCCAGACCCCTGCCCCAGGCACCAGCCTCCACTCCAGCCTAAGGAGCCACTCCCCAGACCTCTGGCCTCCAGGCACCTGCCTCCACTCCAGACTCGGGAGTGAGGGAGCAAAAGCCCCAGGGCCCAGCGGCGTTTTGCAGAACCACCCGAGCCCTGTGCCAGGCAGGCCTGTAGCAGGGCTGCATTGTGTCCAGGGAATGAGTGCAGGGCAGCTCATCAGACGCAGAGGCAGCCCCTCCGCTGTAGCTGCTGCTGACCGCTGCCTGCTCCCACCCGCAGGCTCGCGCCGCTGCAAGAAGACTTTCCGCCAGTGCAACAACGGGCGGTGCGTGTCCAACATACTGTGGTGCAACGGGGCAGATGACTGTGGGGACGGCTCCGACGAGATTCCCTGCAACAGTGAGTGGGACGCTGTGCCCGGCCCCCGGCCCCCGACCTCTGCCCCACCCCACCTTGCCGAGCTTTGGGTCCCAGCCCCGGGGGTCTGGTTCAGGCCACTCTGTGAACAGGGCTTGGGCCTGGGCCGGCCTGGCCCCCCAGGGAGGACCTCGCCTGATGGCACCGGTGGCCCCTGTTCTAGAGACGGCCTGCGGTGCCGGCGAGTTCCGCTGCCGGGACGGCACCTGCATCGGGAACTCCAGCCGCTGCAACCAGTTCGTGGACTGTGACGACGCCTCCGACGAGATGAACTGCAGTGAGTGGTGCCCTTCCTGGGGCCGCCCTGGCTCCTGCCTTGCTCCCCCGTCCTCCCTCTGGCCCACAGGCGGCCTGTATCCCCCCCGGCCTGCTCCCTGCCTCCAGGCCGAGCTCCCTGGGATTCAGGGAGGGGCAGTGAGTGGAAGGTGTGGGCAGCACCCCCCTCAGGGACACCTGTCCAACTTTCCAAAACGCACCAAGGCCCGCATGGCCGGCTGCTGCCTGGGAGGGTGTTTGGAGGGAACTGGTGTCACCCCTCACCCCCGCCCCCCACCAGGCGCCACCGACTGCAGCAGCTACTTCCGCCTGGGGGTGAAGGGCGTGCACTTCCAGCCCTGCGAGCACACCTCCCTCTGCTACGCGCCCAGCTGGGTGTGCGACGGCGCCAACGACTGCGGGGACTACAGCGACGAGCGGGACTGCCCAGGTCCGACTTCCCGCCCCCAGGTGTGAAGCGCCCCAGGTGCCCCCTGAATTACTTCGCCTGCCCCAGTGGGCGCTGCATCCCCATGAGCTGGACATGTGACAAGGAGGACGACTGTGAACATGGGGAGGATGAGACCCACTGCAGTGAGTGACCAGCACCCGCCCCTAAGCCGGGAGCCGAGGACCTGAGGGGCCAGGGCTCTCCCACAGCCGCTAGGACCCCGTCCCGGCCCTGCTCTCGGCTTCCACCAGAAGTGCCCTCCTGGGGGGAGGCACCTGGGGCCTTCACCCCGAGCCCCCACCCAGACCCTGAAGAGAGGGGGTCACCTCTCCAGTCCTGCTGGGCCCCACAGAGGGGTGCCGTGGTCTCCCCTCCCCCCTCCTCCCTCCCCATCTAACTGAGGCTTTTGACTGCCCCAGACAAGTTCTGCTCCGAGGCCCAGTTTGAGTGCCAGAACCATCGCTGCATCTCCAAGCAGTGGCTGTGTGACGGCAGCGACGACTGCGGGGACGGCTCGGACGAGGCGGCTCACTGTGGTGAGGGGGGCTCACTGTGGTGAGGGGGGCTCTCTGTGGGGAGGGGGGCTCACTGTGGGGAGGGGGGCTCCCTGTGGAGAGGGGGGCTGGGGCCACAGGTGCCCACCCCACCATCCACCCACGCCCTGCCCTGCCTGCTCCCGGCCTCAGCAGCTCCCTGTTCCCTCCACAGAGGGCAAGACGTGCGGCCCCAACTCCTTCTCCTGCCCGGGCACCCATGTGTGTGTCCCCGAGCGCTGGCTCTGTGATGGCGACAAGGACTGTGCCGACGGCGCCGACGAGAGCGTGGCCGCCGGCTGCCGTGAGTGGCGGGGTGGGTGGTGAGGAGGGGTGGGCAGCAAGTAGCCACGGTCTCACTTGCACAGGGGAAACTGAGGTCCAGAAGAGGAAGCGCTGCAGCAGGGGTCACTCAGGGGTCCGCGGCAGAGCCCGTCTCCAGCCCGGGCGTCCGGACCCCGTCCCGTGCTCTGCCCGTTCTGCCACTGAGACCGCAGGAAGGTCTGGGTGGCGGGCGGCCTCTGGCCGGGGCTGAGGGCTGTCCTCCGTCCGCAGTGTACAACAGCACCTGCGACGACCGGGAGTTCATGTGCCAGAACCGCCAGTGCATCCCCAAGCACTTTGTGTGCGACCACGACCGGGACTGCGCTGACGGCTCCGACGAGTCCCCGGAGTGTGGTGAGCCCGGGGCCGCGGTGGGGCA
>NW_005370182.1:213259-217621 GCF_000412655.1 Myotis brandtii
TGCTACGCCTCCTCGCAGTTCCTGTGCAGCAGCGGGCGCTGTGTGGCCGAGGCGCTGCTCTGCAACGGCCAGGATGACTGCGGCGATGGCTCGGACGAGCGGGGCTGCCACGTCAACGAGTGTCTCAGCCGGAAGCTCAGCGGCTGCAGCCAGGAGTGCGAGGACCTCAAGATCGGCTTCAAGGTGTGCCCCGGCCCAGGGCGGGGCCTCCACACCCCGAGCCAGAGGGGCACTCTGTTCTCCACCCCCATTCGATCACTCATCCACCCCCGAGGGCTCCTGCAGCAGCGACCGAGCCGGGCGGGCGGGCGGTGGCAGGCTTTGCTGGCCCACATGAGAAAGGCTAAGAGAGCAGGGGGCATGTGGGTGTCAAGTAGACGATGCCCAGGCTGCCATTCAAGAGAGAGGCTGGACGGGAGAGCGAAACTGGGAGTGATCGCCATGGAGATGACATTTAAGTCCCTGAGTCTGGATCCAATTCCCAAGGGAGTGAGCATGGATGGAAACGAGAAGCCCAGGCCTGAGCCCGGTGCTTGGCCGCCTAGGGCTGGGGAGGGGTGGAGAACTGGCTGAGCACCTGGGGCGGGGCAGCAGCTGGGGCTGAGAACAGGTGAGGAAAACTTCGAGGAGCATGGCCAGCTCTGTCCAGTGGTGCCCAAGGGTCACCCAGCTGAGGCCTGAGCACCGCCTGTGGAAGTGGACACATGGCGGTCATGGGGGGGTGCTCACTGTGGGGAGGGTGGCTCGCTGGGTGAGGGCCGGATCGCTGGCACGGTTGGCTCAGTGCCTGTGTGCTGCCTGCCTCCCGTGGCGAGTCTGGGTTTTCCTAGTGGAGGGAACCAGAGCCCCACAAGGGCCGTCAGCCCCCGGGGAGGCCCGGCCCCTGCCCGGCCCCCAGCCAAGGCTCCCTGTGCCCGCAGTGCCGCTGCCGCCCCGGCTTCCGGCTGAAGGACGACGGCCGCACGTGTGCTGACGTGGACGAGTGCAGCACCACCTTCCCCTGCAGCCAGCTCTGCATCAACACCCACGGCAGCTACAAGTGTCTGTGCGTGGAGGGCTACGCCCCCCGCAGCGGCGACCCCCACAGCTGCAAGGCCGTGACCGGTGAGGTGGCCCGGGCAGCTGGGTGCTGTGGAGGGAGGGCTGGGACAGCGAGCACACGACAGCCCGGGACCAGGGGCACCAGAATGGGCCCCAGCTCGCAGCTGAGCCAGGCTCCTCTGTCTCCAGATGAGGAGCCGTTTCTGATCTTCGCCAACCGGTACTACCTGCGCAAGCTCAACCTGGACGGCTCCAACTACACGCTGCTTAAGCAGGTGAGCCCCCGCCTCCGCCCTGCACCTGCCCGGGGCCCAGAGCGCCGTCCTCCCGCGGGGCGTGGTCGTCCCAGCTCACTGGCTGCTCCAGCCGCCCTCTCCTGTCTACAGTCAGACCTGTCCCCCCATGCAGGGCCTGAACAACGCCGTCGCCTTGGACTTCGACTACCGCGAGCAGATGATTTACTGGACGGATGTGACGACTCAGGGCAGCATGATCCGAAGGATGCACCTCAACGGGAGCGACGTGCAGGTGCGGCCGGGGGGGCCCCTTCCCCAGCTGCCCTACAGGGTGCAGAGATCCAGCCCCCAGGGGGCGCTCTTTATTCCAAGGCCGTCGCCCCTTCTCCCCACGCACCTACCCCAGTGACTTCCTCCCCCTTCCTGCTGAGCCCTCCGTGACTCTGCTTGGCCTTGCCTCTCCCCCTCCGCCACACCCAGCGAAAGATCTGGGAGGTTCCTCTTGCTCTTTCCCTGATCCTCAGTGAGACCCCCCTTGTGTCTGGCCTCCCTGACGCCTGTGCTCTCAGGCACCTGCCGTGGGGGGCGTGAGGGTCTCTCATTTAGAGACCCCTTCCCTCGCACCTCGGCCGCCCCAGGCCCCAGGCTGGGTTTTCCATTGTCCTCACAGCCACGCTCCCCACGTACATACGGGGAAGCTGCGGCTGAGGGGCCCACGCAGGGCACTCATGCTCTCCCCCCCTCACCCGAAGGTGCTGCACCGGACCGGCCTCAGCAACCCCGACGGGCTGGCTGTGGACTGGGTGGGCGGCAACCTGTACTGGTGCGACAAAGGCCGGGACACCATCGAGGTGTCCAAGCTCAACGGGGCCTACCGGACAGTGCTGGTCAGCTCTGGCCTCCGTGAGCCCAGGGCTCTGGTGGTGGATGTGCAGAACGGGTAAGGGAGCTGGGAGTGGCGGGAGCTGGGAGCTGGTGAAAGCAGGGGGCAGGCGGCCAGGCCCCGCCCCCCGCCCCCAACATGCAGGTGGGAGCTGGAGGGACCAGTCGCTGGATCTCTCGGGCTCACTGCCCACCCTCCTGCCAGGTACCTGTACTGGACAGACTGGGGCGACCACTCACTCATCGGCCGGATCGGCATGGATGGGTCTGGCCGCAGCGTCATCGTGGACACCAAGATCACGTGGCCCAACGGCCTGACCCTGGACTACGTCACGGAGCGCATCTACTGGGCCGATGCTCGGGAGGACTACATTGAGTTTGCCAGCTTGGACGGCTCCAATCGTCACGTTGGTCAGTGTGCCAGCGAGGCTGCCCGGGCACCGCAGCCCTGATGGGGCTGGGGTTGAAGCTCTCAGGGACCAGGACCCAGGGCAAGAGTGGGCATAAAGCCCGAGGGCACGGCCGAGCCCCGCAGGGTGCGTCCCGGGGGTCGGCCTCGGCCAGAGGACCCCTTCCACGCACAGTTCCAGATGACGGCCGAGGCGGGTGGGCGTGGGGCCTGGGGTCGGCGTACTCTAGCACCCCCTTCCTGACGGGAGACCATGGATGCTGTGCTGCAGGAGCAGGCTCAGACAGGCCGGGTCGGGCTTCCAGCTCTGCCACTTACTAGCCGTGCGACCTTAGGAAGCCACTGCGCCATCTGGGGCTGAGGCGGGCACCCACCTCGGGGGGCTGCTGACCTGTCCCCTCCCCGTCCGCAGTGCTCAACCAGGACATCCCGCACATCTTCGCACTGACCCTGTTTGAGGACTACGTCTACTGGACCGACTGGGAGACCAAGTCCATCAACCGAGCCCACAAGACCACGGGCGCCAACAAGACCCTCCTCATCAGCACGCTGCACCGGCCCATGGACCTGCACGTCTTCCACGCCCTGCGCCAGCCCGACGGTAAGTCGCAGCGGGCCGGGGGCAGGTGAAGGTGAGCCGCACAAGGCCCCATCTCATCCCAGCGGTCGGCACCCTCAGTCCCCCAGGGGCTCCTGCCCACCCCTTCTCCAGCACCGGGAGATTCGAGAGGCTGTGGACAGGCCGTGGCCCGGCTCTCCACAGCTCAGCCCAACCTGGGTCCCGCCCTGGACTCTCTCAGCCCCAAGGCCCTGAGGCCAATCAAGCAGGGGGGGCCTGGGCGCAGGGACCCCGAAGGCGGGCAGCGTGGGCTGCAGGCTGGACTCATCTTGGCCGCGAGAGGCTCGCTCCTCTCTCTGGCCTCAGCTCCCTCCTGGGAGAGCAGGTTGGCTCTGACTCCCCTCGGCCCAGGAGAGAGGCTGGGCAGCCGCTGCAGGCAGAGCAAGTGTTAGCAGCGAGCACTGCCCTCGCTCTGCCAGGGGCCGGGGCTCGGGAGCGGTGGGCCGTCCACTGGGCCCAGTCGCCGCCCTTGACCCCCTCGTCCTCTGGCAGTGCCCAATCACCCCTGCAAGGTCAACAACGGCGGCTGCAGCAACCTGTGCCTGCTGTCCCCCGGGGGCGGCCACAAGTGCGCTTGTCCCACCAACTTCTACCTGGGCAGCGACGGGCGCACCTGTGTGTCCAACTGCACGGCAAGCCAGGTGAGGCGGTCCCCCTGGGCCCCCATTCAGCCATGCCTTGATCCCCCGGCCCCCACACCAGTGCCCCCTCTCCTCCTTTGGACCCCAACACCCTCTCTAATGTCCTCACGCATCTGGTTTTCCCACGCTAACACCCCCACATTTCTTGCCTACCTCTTGTCTCCCCACAGCAATACTTTTACACCCGTCACCTCACACAAACACCCCCACACCCTAACCCTGACCCTCCCTCACTAGTACCCCCAACCCTGGCCTCCACACAGACGCCCCCTCACCTGGCCTTCCTGCATTCATCCTATCCCAGCCTTCAACCCAGCTCGTCCCCCCCCCAAAATACCCTGACCCTGCTTCTCCTGTGAGACATCCCAGCCCCTCAAAGAAAACCTCCGAGTTCCCCAGACCCCCACCAACCCCTCTCGCCCACCTGCCCTCCAGTTTGTGTGCAAGAACGACAAGTGCATCCCCTTCTGGTGGAAGTGCGACACGGAGGACGACTGCGGGGACCACTCGGACGAACCCCCGGACTGCCGTGAG
>NW_005370182.1:217779-219369 GCF_000412655.1 Myotis brandtii
TGATTCGGAGCCTCCCGCCCGCCCGCAGACGAGTTCAAGTGCCGCCCAGGACAGTTTCAGTGCTCGACCGGCATCTGCACAAACCCCGCCTTCATCTGTGACGGGGACAACGACTGCCAGGACAACAGTGACGAGGCCAACTGCGGTGAGGGCCGCCCCTCCCCCTCGTCCCTCCCTGGGATCTGGGGGTTTCGTGCTGCTCCAGGCCCTGAGCCCGCACTCCCACGCCCTCATCCACACGAATGACCTGCTCTCCTCCCCTCCCCCAGACATCCACGTCTGCCTGCCCAGTCAGTTCAAGTGCACCAACACCAACCGCTGTATCCCCGGCATCTTCCGCTGCAACGGGCAGGACAACTGCGGAGACGGGGAGGACGAGAGGGACTGCCGTGAGTGCCCCCCCCCTCCCCCCGCTGTGGCAGGGACATTCACCTTGAAAACTGCCGCCCGCTGCTCCTGGGGGCCCTGCTGCCCCCCAGGAGCGTTGACAGAGGGCAGCGTACCTTGTCTTGGGTGTTTGGTTTGCTCCTAAAATCATGGTGCTCGGTAGAGAGATGTGCAGACCCAGGAGCACACAGCACCAGAGGCAGATACTCTGTCCCTTCCTCCCACGAAAGTGCTCGCAGGAGGCGGGGAGGGGCGGGGCCGGGGAGACTGGAACTGTGGTGGGAGGCACAAGGGCAAGTCCTCATTCTGTCCGCCCCCCCACAGCCGAGGTGACCTGTGCCCCCAACCAGTTCCAGTGCTCCATCACCAAGCGCTGCATCCCCCGCGTCTGGGTCTGTGACCGGGACAACGACTGCGTGGACGGCAGTGACGAGCCTGCCAATTGCAGTGAGCAGCCTGGGGCACCCGGAGCCCACCTCCCGCAGGAGCCCCCACCCCCTCCCAGGCCCCGGAGCCCCCTGGGGCCCCCTCCGTGCCCACTCCCACCTACCCAGCCCACCCTCACAGCACACTCCTGAGAGGCGCCTCCCTCACCGCCCGCCCTCCCTCTTGCAGCCCAGATGACCTGCGGGGTGGATGAGTTCCGCTGCAAGGACTCGGGCCGCTGCATCCCCGCGCGCTGGAAGTGTGACGGAGAGGACGACTGTGGGGACGGCTCTGACGAGCCCAAGGAGGAGTGTGGTGAGCTGCCCCAGCCCCAGATCGAGGGCCGGATGCTGCCCAGGTGGGGAGGGGTCACCACGTGGCCTCGCCCGGCTCCCTGTGCCTCCTGTCGGATTCCCTGTCCTGGAGCCCCCAGCACCGCCTCAGCTCACGCCTGTGCGGAGCCTGTGAGGCCTGTTCGTCCCTCCTGAGGCAGCTCCCCCCGCGGGTCCCTCCGGCCTGGCCCCGTAACGGCCTCCCCGTGCTGACCTGTCTTGGGCTGCAGCGCCCACTCTCCCACCCTGTGTGGGACCCTTGTGGACCCTGCCGTCTGCCCCCACGCTGTCCCTGACGGCCCCCAACCCTGTCCCCCCAGACGAGCGCACCTGTGAGCCCTACCAGTTCCGCTGCAAGAACAACCGCTGCGTGCCTGGCCGCTGGCAGTGCGACTACGACAACGACTGTGGGGACAACTCCGACGAGGAGAGCTGCAGTACGTCC
>NW_005370182.1:219594-224673 GCF_000412655.1 Myotis brandtii
GCTCCAGGGCAGCTGCCCCCGGGGCTGGGGGTCAGGAGCCCCTCCCCCGCCCCCTACCCCACTCCATGCTGTGTATCTGAGTTTGTGCCATTTCACCTCATCTCATGTTTCTCTCCATTTTCACACTGTCCTCTTGGGGTTGCAGAGGTAGGTGTCTCCGCTGTGCTGTGCTCCCACCACACCCCGCCTCTGCCCAGAGCCCACCCGTCCCCGTGCTGTGCCTCAGCCCATCATCCTTTACTGGCCGCTCCCCAAACCCTGGTGCTTGTCTTAGTGGTCTCGTCCCTCCCCTCCCTTCCCCACACACAGTGTGTCCGGAGGGCAGGGCCAGGGACCCGTGTCCTCTCTTGTGTGTGTGCCCCAGGGGTGAGTGAGTGCCCTCTGTGCCCCGCTGGCCCCCTGAGGACAGCCAGTGGCTGCACGGGATCGGGTGAGCATTTTGGTCATCAGGCCAGTCAGCTGGGCCTTCAGGAACGCCCGATGGGTGCTATGACTCTGCCAAGGGCTGGAGATGCCCTCGAGGCTGGGTGCCTATGCCCACCTCCTGGGGCCTGTCTCGTCCCTCCCCAGCCCCTCGGCCCTGCTCTGAGAGTGAGTTTTCCTGTGCCAACGGCCGCTGCATCGCTGGGCGCTGGAAATGTGATGGGGACCATGACTGTGCGGATGGCTCGGACGAGGTGGGCAGGGGAGCCAGAAGGGGGCAGTCAGAGCAGGGCCGCCGGGGCACCCAGGTCTGACCAGGATGCCCGCTCCCCGGCCCACAGAAGGACTGCACGCCCCGCTGTGACATGGACCAGTTCCAGTGCAAGAGTGGGCACTGCATCCCCCTGCGCTGGCGCTGTGATGCGGACGCCGACTGCATGGACGGCAGCGACGAGGAAGCCTGCAGCACTGGCGGTGAGCCCTGCCCGCCCCACCCACAACAGCCCTGGCCCAGGAGCCAGTTGGGCTGAAATCCAGCGGAAACCGGAGGGCTATGTCCATCTCGGCCTCACCCATAAGTTCCCAGAAGGCAGTCGGTTGCCCTGAGAAGCAGCATCCCTGCTCACACTGCTTTCCCCGGGAAATGAGGCAGGGCCTGCCCCCGCTGACCTGCGGGTACCTCCCTGCCCCCCCGCAGCCTACAGGGGCCGTGGGAAGCGGGTGAGACCCCAGTGAGCGCAGGCTTCCTGGCTCTGCCCTGGGGGCTGAGGACGGGCTGGAACCCAGCACCCCGACTCCCAGCCCAGTGCTCCTCGCCTGGAGGGGACCGTGTCCTGCAGCCACCACCAGACAGGGCTCTCTGGACCCTTCTGGTCACTCTTCCCAAAAGGCCTTTTCTCCCCTAAAGAGCAGAGGAGGCAGCTCTGCCCAGCTGCCCGGCTGGTAGGAAACTACACCTGCGTCCGTCTGGCTGTCCCACTGCCTGCCTGTGACTTGGCCGCCACGGTGGAGGGAGGGGTCTGGGCAGGGTCCTGCCCCTGGGCCCCGGCTGCCTGGGCTCAGCCGCTGTTGGCTCTTTGCCCCCCTGGCCTGTAGTGCGGACCTGCCCGCTGGACGAGTTCCAGTGCAACAACACCCTGTGCAAGCCCCTGGCGTGGAAGTGCGACGGCGAGGACGACTGCGGGGACAACTCCGACGAGAACCCCGAGGAGTGCGGTGAGCGAGGCTCGGAGGGCGAGGGCGAGCGGGGCTCCCGGCTCCCAGGGCCCAGCAGCTCGCCCAGGGCTGACGCCGGCTCTGTCCCCCGCAGCCCGGTTTATGTGCCCCCCGAACCGGCCCTTCCGTTGCAAGAACGACCGCGTCTGCTTGTGGATCGGGCGCCAGTGTGACGGCACCGACAACTGCGGGGACGGGACTGATGAGGAGGACTGTGGTGAGCAGTGAGGAGGAGCGGGGCCTGGGGGGGTGCACGGGGAGCAGGGGTGGGCCAAGTGGGAGCAGTGTCCAGGGAATGGGCTCCTTGGAAGGGGAGGCTCCATGGCTGGGAGCGTGGGGGGCCCTTCCTGGGGGTGGAGAAGTCCCAGGGGTAGAGGGGGGCCCGCTGGCGGCTTCCTGATGCCCAAGGGCTGGAGGTGGAGACAATGTCTAGCCAGCCTCTCCTGCAAGCTTGACAAGTGGCCAGGCTTGGGTCCCACCCTCACCCATGACGGCCTGGGAGGAAGGGCCGGGTGGTGAGTGCCCAGGACCTGAAGCCCCGCTCTCCGCAGAGCCCCCCACGGCTCAGACCGCCCACTGCAAAGACAAGAAGGAGTTTCTGTGCCGGAACCAGCGCTGCCTCTCCTCCTCGCTGCGCTGCAACATGTTCGACGACTGTGGGGACGGCTCCGACGAGGAGGACTGCAGCATCGGTGAGGGGGGCGTGCGGGCAGCTGGGGCCAGAGAGCCAAAGCCCGGGCCCGGGGCGGCTCAGGGGAGAGGACCCACTCTCTGTCCCCCACAGACCCCAAGCTGACCAGCTGTGCCACCAACGCCAGCCTCTGCGGGGACGAGGCACGCTGCGTGCGCACCGAGAAGGCCGCCTACTGCGCCTGCCGCTCCGGCTTCCACACGGTGCCAGGCCAGCCCGGATGCCAAGGTAGGCAGGTGGGACGGGGTGGGCGGGGGGAGAGGCAGAAACCCCCGTCACATGGGGTTTCTCCATGACCCTCCGTGTCACCCCAGACATCAACGAGTGTCTGCGCTTCGGCACCTGCTCCCAGCTCTGCAACAACACCAAGGGCGGCCACCTCTGCAGCTGCGCCCGCAACTTCATGAAGACACACAACACCTGCAAGGCTGAAGGTGCGGAGCCCGAGGGGGCAGGGGCAGGGCGCGGGCGGGGCTGGCAGGGCCAGGACATGTATGTGGTGGGCCTGGGAGGGGTGCTCTCCTTACACCCCGGCCCAGGGGGGAGCCCCAGAGCTGCAGGCGCCGCTTCTGTGCACTGTGCTGGGAGCCACACAGGGCAAGGTGTGAGCCGGCTCATCGAGGAGGGCTGGGTGAGGGCAGCACACGTACGTCCCACACCTGCCCCCGCCCGCCCCTTCCCGGGGAGGCGGACACACATTGCAGTCACATGTGCCCCGCCTGCGTGTTCCCTTCCTGCGTTCCTTTTCGCCGCTTTATTGAGATATAGGTGAGAAAGTTGTCAGATATTTAATGTACGAGGTGATGATTTGATACGCGTACAATCGTGAAAGGATTCCCCCACCGAGTTAATTAACACATCCATCAGCTCACAGTTACCTTCTTGTTTTTGAACATGGGCTTAGACCAGCGGTTCTCAACCTGTGGGTCGCGACCCCTTTGGCGGTCGAACGACCCTTTCACAGGGGTCGCCTAAGACCATCGGGAAACACATATATAATTACATATTGTTTTTGTGATTAATCACTATGCTTTAATTGTGTTCAATTTGTAACAATGAAATTGGGGGTCACCACAACACGAGGAACTGTATTAAAGGGTCGCAGCATCAGGAAGGTTGAGAACCACTGGCTCAGACACACACCGCGGCGTCCTTGTGCGGAAGCACGCCCACACACCCAAGTGCACTCCCATGCGCACGCGTACCTACCCCCTCCGTGTCTGTGCACATAAGCCCACACGCGTGTGCATCCGCGAGCACACACCAGACAGTGTGTAGCAGAGGGCCTGGTGATGACACCAGGGGCCATGAGGAGCCGACGCCCGTGGGGCTGGAGGAGCAGGGACAGCCTCCGGAGGGGCAGGTCCCCTGGATAAGCTGGAGGAGGAGAGGAGGAAGGACATTCTGAGGGCCGAGGCCCGCACGGGGGCGCTGGGATGAGTAGCCTGGTGATGACACCAGGGGCCATGAGGAGCCGATGCCCTGGGGCTGGAGGAGCAGGGACAGCCTGGATAAGCTCGAGGAGGAGAGGAGGAAGGACATTCTGAGGGCCGAGGCCCGCACGGGGGCGCTGGGATGAGTCGCGGCTTCTGACCAGGAGGCTGGTTAGGAGCGAAGACGTCAGTGTGCAAGGGGCTGGGCCTGACAGCCCCAGCCCCCAGCCTGGCCTCCTGCCCCAGCCTGGGTGAGGCGCACGTCTTGGGTATGCCCCTCCCCGAACCGGGCCGACAGCCCCAGCCCCCAGCCTGGCCTCCTGCCCCAGCCTTCCCCACACCCAACATCTGGCCTCTTGCCCCTGCAGGCTCTGAGTACCAGGTCCTGTACATCGCCGACGACAATGAGATCCGCAGCCTGTTCCCCAGTCACCCCCACTCAGCGTACGAGCAGGCCTTCCAGGGCGATGAGAGCGTCCGCATCGACGCCATGGATGTGCATGTCAAGGCTGGCCGCGTCTACTGGACCAACTGGCACACGGGCACCATCTCCTACCGCAGCCTGCCGCCCGCTGCGCCTCCCACCACTTCCAATCGTCACCGGCGAGAGATTGACCGGGGTGTCACCCACCTTAATGTGAGCACCAGCCTGGGGTGGGGCTCTGAGTGGAGTTGGGAAAGGACAGTGGAGGGCAGAGGTGAGACTGAAGGGCAAGGGCGGTCAGGATTATGTCGGAGGCACGGACCGCAGGCGGCAGAGCAGTGAGTCTGCAGCCCCCGGAGAGGGCGCTGGGCACACAGGCCTGCAGTATGGAGCCACATCCAACTCCGATCCCCACTGCCACCCACTGTCAATCTTGGCCGACCTATTCGGCCTCTTTGGGCCTCACTTTGTTCCTCAATAAAGCAGCGTAATGATAGCTAATCCAGCGAAATACGTGGGAGCGTGAAGGGTGGCCCGTAAGATCATTATCTGTGGAATCTCCTCAAAGCCGGGATTAGCTCTGTCTGGGATGAGTTTTTAGCAGCGAACAGCTGGCAGAGTTGGGCATGGATAATGGGCAGGAAGACAAAAGGTGGCAGCCCTGACCCTGTGCTCCCCCCCCCCCGTTCAGATTTCAGGGCTCAAGATGCCGAGGGGCATCGCCATCGACTGGGTGGCCGGGAACGTGTACTGGACGGACTCCGGCCGAGACGTGATTGAGGTGGCGCAGATGAAGGGCGAGAACCGCAAGACGCTCATCTCGGGCATGATTGACGAGCCCCACGCCATCGTGGTGGACCCGCTGAGGGGGTGGGCAGGGCTCGGGGGAGGCG
>NW_005370182.1:224848-226494 GCF_000412655.1 Myotis brandtii
CGGGGCCTGCCTGCCAGTGGCTGCTGTCCTGGGCAGCCAGGGTCTGGGCTGCTCCCTGGCCCCAGGGGCCGGCTCTGCCCGCGTAGCTGACCTGGATCAGCACATGGTGGTTTTAGAAGAGTCTTAACCTGGTCGGGGAACTGGCGCCCCGGTTCTCTCTGGGGGAGGCAGATAGAGCGCCCTCCCAAGACCCAGAGGGCCCTGTGCCCAGGCCCACCCCCGGCGCACCCGCTGGCCCACCTCGGTCGGCCTCCTCGGGTCCTACCCGTACTCACCCCTTCTCCCTCCCCAGCACCATGTACTGGTCAGATTGGGGGAACCACCCCAAGATCGAAACGGCCGCGATGGATGGGACCCTGCGGGAGACGCTGGTCCAAGACAACATCCAGTGGCCCACAGGTCTGTGGCGGCAGCGGACAGGGTGTGGCAGGGGCAGGTTCCCCAAAGTCACACAGAAGGGGGGGCAGAGCTCACGGATGGCAGGCGAGTTTGGAAGCTTTTCCAAAGAGCGATGGGAGTGGTTGTGGGAACAGGGTGGGCGGTCCCCACATGGAGACAGTTCCGCTTCTCCCCAGCCGGAGGCGGTAGCGCCTGGACCTCACCCGCTCTCTGTCTCCCCAGGCCTGGCCGTGGACTATCACAACGAGCGGCTCTACTGGGCGGATGCCAAGCTCTCGGTCATCGGCAGCATCCGGCTCAATGGCACTGACCCCATCGTGGCTGCTGACAGCAAGCGAGGTGCGTGTCCGACAGCAGCCGTGGCCACCCCGACCTCGGGCCTCCGTCCTCTCCTCCGAGCCCACGGCCTCCCCGTGCCTGCTGTCCTCCCCAGCCCGGCCCCCAACACCCCTGCGGGGCCTTCCCTGCACCAGCCCTGCAGGCCCAAGGCCCACTCCGACCCTCTGGCCCACTTGTCCCTTCATTCATTACATCGATGAGTATTGAGCCGCATGGAGGTGGCAGTAGGAACTTAGCAAATGGGAGAGGCAGCAGAAGTCGGTCCTGACCCCAGAAGTCTAGGGGTGACGGGCCTTGTGCGGAGGTCGCCCGGCGGGAAGGAGGGCTGGGCCTGTGGTCTGGGATATGTTGGATTTGAGGTGCCTGGGAACCATGAGGTCAGTGCCCTGGAGAG
This sequence comes from Myotis brandtii, assembly GCF_000412655.1. Lineage (NCBI taxonomy): Eukaryota > Metazoa > Chordata > Mammalia > Chiroptera > Vespertilionidae > Myotis > Myotis brandtii. The sequence continues at coordinate 225,981 of NW_005370182.1, forward strand.
TGTGACCAGGGCCTGAGTCCCCTCCACGTCCTCTCCCCAGGCCTCAGTCACCCCTTCAGCATCGATGTCTTTGAGGATTACATCTATGGCGTCACCTACATCAATAACCGTGTCTTCAAGATCCATAAGTTTGGACACAGCCCCTTGATCAACCTGACGGGGGGCCTGAACCACGCCTCGGACGTGGTCCTGTACCACCAGCACAAGCAGCCGGAAGGTGGGCAGGAGGCCCAGGCTGGGGGGGAAGGCCGGGGGCATCGAGTCTCTGCCCAGGGCCTCGGTTCCCGGTGGGCAGGGCAGAGTTCTGGGTCCCCGGGGCTCAGCCTCCTCCTACCCGGCCCACACCCACAGTGACCAACCCCTGTGACCGCAAGAAGTGCGAGTGGCTCTGCCTGCTGAGCCCCAGCGGGCCCGTCTGCACCTGCCCCAACGGGAAGCGCCTGGACAACGGCACCTGTGTGGCTGTGCCCTCTCCAACGCCCCCGCCCGATGGTATGCTCGCCCCTCCCTGGCC
>NW_005370182.1:226994-232532 GCF_000412655.1 Myotis brandtii
CGGTCCCGCTCACACACCCTCTCCGCAGGCGTGCCCACGTGCCGCTGCCCCACGGGCTTCACCGGCCCCAAGTGCACCCAGCAGATGTGTGCGGGCTACTGCGCCAACAACAGCACCTGCACTGTCAACCAGGGCAACCAGCCCCAGTGCCGATGCCTGCCCGGCTTCCTGGGGGACCGCTGCCAGTTCCGTGAGTTAGCCACCCCGGGGCCCAGGGGAAGGGCGAGGGGAGCTGAGGGCCCAGAGCCTGGCAGGGGAGCCACAGGCGTGCGTTCCAGGGAGGAAGGCCATTCGTAGCTCAGCCAGGCCAGGCAGCTGGTGCTCCCTGGTGGGGGTGTGGACGCTTCCTCTGAGCAAGGAGCCCTCTGGCATCAGGATTAGTCACGCAACAGCAGTGCCTGTCAGGATGCTCAGGGACATCCTGTACCTGGAGCCTATGAGGTGGGATCACCCAGAAGACCTGGGGTGTCCAGCTCCCCCCACATACACACAATATGGAAGACCCTCATGAGGGTGGGGTTTCAGGCATCTCCTGTCCACCCACCAAACCGCAGGGCAGTGCTCTGGCTACTGTGAGAACTCTGGCACCTGCCAAATGGCTGCTGACGGCTCCCGGCAGTGCCGCTGCACCAACCACTTCGAGGGGCCCCGGTGTGAAGTGAATAAGTGCAGCCGCTGTCTCGACGGAACCTGCACGGTCAACAGGCAGAGTGGGGACGTCACCTGCAAGTGAGTGCCTGGCTAGATCCTGCCCTGTCCCAGCTTTCTGCCCCCATCTGCTCCTCCCAGCCCTGCCCCACCCTGCCCCACCCTGCCCTGCCCCAGCCTCTCAGACACCCCTCTACCAGCCCTGCCCTGCCCTGCCCTAGCCTCTCAGACACCCCTCTACCAGCCCTGCCCTGCCCTGCCCCAGCCTCTCAGACACCCCTCTACAAGCCCTGCCCAGCATCTCACTTCTTCTTGCAGCTGCACGGATGGTCGGGTGGCCCCCAGCTGTCTGACCTGCGTTGGCCACTGCAGCAATGGCGGTTCCTGCACCATGAACAGCAAAATGATGCCTGAGTGCCAGTGAGTTGGGCCTGAGCCTCGCCCAGGCCTAGACCATCCCCTTCCCCAAATCTCAGTGGGACCATCAGAATCCCATGGCCCTGCTCCACCTCCTTGGCAGCCATGGCTCGAGTCGTGCCTGCTCAGCTCTGCCCTTCTGTCTGCAGGTGCCCACCCCACATGGCAGGACCCCGATGTGAAGAGCAAGTGGTCAGCCAACAGCAGCCTGCACGTAGGTGGCAGGGGGTGGGGAGGCATGGCTGCCGGGACCTGGAATTGGGGGTGGGGGGAGGCTTGCTTCCTGTGCCTTTTGAACTGTCTCCCATCTCCTCCCCTCCAGATATGGCCTCCATCCTAATCCCCCTGCTGTTGCTGCTACTGCTGCTTCTGGTAGCGGGAGTGGTATTCTGGTACAAGCGGCGAGTCCGGGGGTGAGTTATGGGGAGTCTGGGAAATTCTGGTCATTCCCACCCTGGCCTTACACCTCTAGAATCCCTGCCCCTGTGCCCCTGCCTCTCCCCAGGGCTAAGGGCTTCCAGCACCAGCGGATGACCAACGGGGCCATGAACGTGGAGATCGGGAACCCTACCTACAAGATGTACGAAGGCGGGGAGCCTGATGATGTGGGAGGCCTCCTGGATGCTGACTTTGCCCTGGACCCTGACAAGGTGGGCCGGGAGGACAGGAGGCGGCTGCTTGGGCAGGGAGAAGAGGCTGTGGGTGGGATGACTCGGGGTGTTTGGGGGGTGGGATACCAAGGCCATAGAGCCCAGCCTCTGAGTCCCACCGGAACCCTCTGTCACCTTACAGCCCACCAACTTCACCAACCCCGTGTACGCCACACTCTACATGGGGGGCCACGGCAGCCGCCACTCCCTGGCCAGCACGGATGAGAAGAGAGAACTCCTGGGCCGGGGCCCTGAGGATGAGATAGGGGACCCTTTGGCGTAGGCCCGGCCCTGCCCCGTCGGACTTTCCCCGAGAGCCTCCTGCCCCTGCCAGAGAAGTCCTTCCGTGAGCCCCTCCTGCCCGCCAGCCCTCCCCGGCCTGCCGGGATGTATAAATGTAAAAATGAAGGAATTACTTTTTATATGTGAGTGAGCAAGCGAGCGAGCACAGTATTATCTCTTTTCATTCTTCTCCTTCCTGCCCACTCCTCAGCACTCCCTCCCCAGTGCTGCCTTCGGGGAAGGGGGGGGGCATGGAGCGCTCCGGGGGCTCCTTTGGCTCACAGGTATGAGGGACCCCCACCTCCCATCTTCCCACCAAAATGCACCTCCACTGGGAGAGCTGGTGGTGCTGCCTCCCCTTCCTGGTCAAGACACTTTGTCAGGGCTCTCCCTGCGGTCCCCCCCTTTACCCTCCTGGCTCCCCAAGGGCTGATTCTGGGGCGGAGAGTCCTTCGCTGCCCCTGTCTGGAGGACTTGGCTCTGGCTGAGGTAGGAAGGGAAGGATGGAGTTTTTTAGTTCTTGGGGCATCCATCCCATGCCCACAGCCCCCATTCTAGGGGCAGCCTTGAGATGGCCATGCTCAGTACCCCTCCCAGACAGGCACCCCATCTCCAGTGCCCCCACATGGCTCCCGGGGCTGGAGACTTTGGTAAACAGTCCCCCAGACTCCCCTCCCCTGGGGAGGAGGTGGGGCCCACCAAGGAAGGGCAAGCGGGCAGCCCCGTTTTGGGAACAGGAACGTTTTAATAATTTTTGCTGAATTCCTTTACAACTAAATAACAGATATTGTTATAAATAAAATTGTAAAAAAGAAAAAAAAAAAGAAAAGAAAAAAGCCACTTGTGTCTACTACCTATGAGTGTGAGATTCTGGGAGCTGGGCTGTGCTTTCTCGCTTCAGCCACCAGAGGGAGCCCCGCTCCACGCCATGCTGGAGGCAGGCTTGAGAGTCGGAGTGCCCTTTTCCCGCCTCCACCCGGGCAGTGGCAGGAGAAGGGGTGACACTGGACTTGACAAGAAAGATCTGCTTCTCCCGGTGTGTGGCCTTGAGCAGGTGACTTCACCTCTCTTGGCTCTGGGATGCTAACTCCAGGATCTGTTTCTCTGCACCGTCACTTTGATGGGACACCACCACCACCCCTACCCAAATGATCCCCCACAGTGAGCAGTCCCACCATGAGAAATGAACCCACTAGGTTTGTGAGCGGGTTTCCGATCCTCCAGCGTGGTCCCATACAGCTCTCTGCCTGAAGTTGTTCCTAACGCGCTACCATCGCACATGTCATGGAGACCAGTTAATCAGATGCCAAGAGCAGAACCCTGGGTTCAGGAGAAGGGGGTCCTGGAGTGAAGGAGAGCAGGGAAAACCAGTGTTCCAGGCCCTGTGGGCCGCCAACAGACCTAGTTTATCCATCAGTTTAGACGCCCCAGGGTGGACAGGAAAGGACAGCTACAATCAAGGGGACCCCCGGACTACTTCAACCCCTGACCCGAGAAGGGGACGTCTTGCAGGTCACACAGCTTTACACTGAGTCCCACTCTCCCCTCAACAGGAAATATGAGCTTAGGCTGGCTGCAAAGGCCCCTTACCCAACTCCCAAAGGGGGAGCACTGCTTTTCGTTCCCCTCTGAGATTTCACCTCCAACCTCGGCCTCCAAGCCACCTCTGAGAGCTTCCACTGCCCCGTCTCCCCCAAAGGGCCCAAGGGCAGAGGGATCCTGCTGAGAGAAGGGGCGTCCTTGATCTTTGAGAGGGAGGTTTGTGCACCCATCTGTCCACCAGGTGGCGCATGTACTCCTGCGGAGCTGCTCATCCTGAAGCCCAGCACAGCCCCCTCCCCAACACACACTAATTATGCACCTGCGGGCGGACCCCAGCCCAGCTTCTCCCTTTCTTCCCAGGGGCTATTCTGCCACACCCCCTCCACCCTCCGCCAGCGGCTCCTCTCCCTCCCCCAGCGCTTCTGCTCCCCTTGCGCCCCGCCTGCTCCCCCACCACACCATCACCAGCCCCACCCCCTCACTCGCTCCCTCTGCCAGCCGTACATCTGGCGCCCCCGGGGAGCCACTGATTCTCTGCCTGTCGCCTCAAGATCCTGGGCAAAGCGAGAGGGGCCCCCAGCTGCGGCTTGGAAGGCACACCCCTCCAGTCAGCATCCTCTCTCTGCCCCCCACCCCACCCAGGAACAGCAAGGAGAGGGTCTAGCAGGAGGGAGAAACGGGCAGAACCAGGGGCAGAGGTGATATAGACAGAATGAGAGACAGATACAGAGATGGAGAAATACAGGGACAGGCAAAGACCCAGAGAAGGGAGGAAGGGAGTGGCGTGTGTGTGTGTGTGTGTGTGTGTGCGCGTGTGCGTGTGTGTGTGTGTGTGTGTGTGTGTGTGTGAGAGAAGAAGCGGGTAACCTGAGATGGTAGCAAAAGGAGGATAGATGGGGTGGGTCTGGGCTCCAGAAGATCGAGACCCTGGTGATGGGCATCTGTCCTGGGCACCCAACGCCATAGTGTGTCCACTGCCCCACCCACTGTTGCCACACCCCTGGGCTTGAGGCCTGGGCTCAGGATTCTGGTTGGAGCCTTGGAGCCTCTGGCCTGGCCACTCCTGTCCCTTTCTCCTCTCTGTTCCTCTTGCACCCAGATTCCTGCCCCCTGGCTGCCTGGCTGCCTCAGCTTCTCAGCCTCCCTGATCTTTTGTGTGAGTGTCTGTCACATCCCTATATCTATCTGTTTGTACGCACCGGGCTTGTCTTCTGGACTGGCAGTGCCAGCGTACACCTGTGTGTCCATCTCTGTCCGGACGCTTGCCTCTCTGCCAAGGCAAGGAAGCAGGGTAGGCTCTGAACACCTGGGGGGTGTACTTGTCTCTTGGTGCAACTGCATTTGTCTCTGTCTGTGTTTGCTCCTGAGTGCGTGTGAGCCAGCTGTGTCCCTCTGTTTCCGTGTGCCTCTAGCGTGTTCTGGCCTCTGCGTGAATGTGTTTCACTCTGCCTGTGCGCTCACCTCCGTGCTGTGGCCTGCCTCTGTGTGCATGGCTGGGTGCATGTGTGTGGGTGTCTCAGGGTGTGCGCCTCTCTGTCTCTTTGCTTGTCTCCATCTCTCTCCTTGTCCCTATCTCTGTTTGTTCCTATCTCTTTGCTTGTCCCTATCTCTAGCTGTCGAGGTGTGGGTCATACCACAACCTCAGCCACAGCATCAGTGCATAGCAACAGCTGACAGCTGAAGACCGGGCTGGAGAGAGAGAGGGAGAGAGAGAGAGAGAGAGAGAGAGAGAGAGAGAGAGAGAGAGAGAGACTGGGAGGAGGAGGTAGCTGGTGAAGAAACAGCCAAGAGGATAGGGACAGAGACAGTGCTGAGGACAGAGACAGAGGACAGAGACAGAGGACGGGGACAGGGATGGGAGGGGCTGATGGTGAAAGATGGGACAGTGAGAGGCAAGGGATACGGAGATTACACCAATGGGCCCAGCAAGGCGGCGCTGGGGGCTTTCTGCCCAACCCCCACGCAAGGCGCACTGGGGCGAGGGGAGGGGGTCAGCGGA
>NW_005370182.1:233827-236932 GCF_000412655.1 Myotis brandtii
ATGCCCCCCTCCCTCAGCTGCCTCTTCCCCCGGGCTCCTGGGCGAGGACTCCGAGGCTAAGGGAGCCCCGACTTGACCTGCCTCCCCCTGACTCGGAGGCTTCAGCGGTGTGCGCCTCTGTGCGTGTGGAGTGTGGGGCAGCGTGTGCACTGTGTACCTGTGTGTGGGGGCAGCCAGGCGTGGGTGTCTAGGGCTGGGGACCCGGGTGCGTGTGTACGCTGGAGTGGTGTGTGGTGCTGGCTTTGAAGGGGTGAGGGCAAGTGCCTGCTTCACAGCGCAGCCGTCTGTGCCCCGCTGGGTGTCCCACGGTGGGCGCCTAGGCCCTGGTCCGGTCTCCTTCAATCAGCTCCCCTGCCCACCACTTCTATCCCCCGCACTCCCACTGTGACCCAGCCACTCTGGGGGCAGGCAGGGGGCTTCCTAAACCCCTACTCCCTGCACCCAACCCCCAGCCCCTGAAGCGTGTGAAGTGGTGTAGTTCTGCCCCCAACACTTGGACCCCCACCTGCTGGGCCAAATCACACTCGGCTGCTCCCGCAGGGCAGGGGCTGCCCAGTGGAGCTGGCGATTGAGCTTCCTGATTCTCCCAAACCAGCCTGGTGACCTTGAGGGGCTGGAAGGCGGGCCGAGGAGCCCCCTCCACAGAAGCTGCTTCCACTAGCGGGGACTTCCTTTGCACCTGCTGCCCAGCTCTGCCCTTGGAGGACTGCAGGGGGGTCTGTGCCCCCTAACCCACTGTTTGTGAAGGCCTGGCCTGGGGGAGAGGAGGGAGGGATGGTACTCGCCTGCTCCTCCTCTCAACTTCCTCCCTCTCCCCTCTCCCCGTCACATAAACTCCCCCGTGGACAGATCTGGTTTAATTTCCTTTGCCCCCTGAAGGGGAATGAAACATCTGGTGGAGAGTTGACAGAGAGTAAGCATGAGGGTGTGAGCGACGGGGATCTGGCTGAGTGTGTGCGAGCTGCAGCTGTGGGTCTTTGTGTTGGAGTCAGTGGGGAAGTGTGTACCTGCCATTCAGTCCAGCTTATTTGTGTGTGAGGAGGGGGTTACCTGTGTCTACAGACTGAAGGTGTGAGGACATTTCTCACTGTGCATGGGAAGTGTTTGTGTGCCCGAGGACCGATCTGTGTGTACTTGTGTGCACTTGTGAGTATGGCTTGTGCACACATGTGCACCCCGGGGTGGCTCTCCAGTGCACCTGTGTGCTGCAGCCTGTGTGTGGTCTGTGTGCATGTCCAGGGTTTGTGAGTGTGGATCTGCGTGTTTGTGGCTTTGAGTGTGGGCACTGGGCTGTAAGCCTCAGGATGAGTTCATGTATCTGAGTGGAGCTTGTGTGTGTGTGTGTGTGTGTGTGTGTGTGTGCGCGCGCGCGCGCGGGCAGGGCTGTCTCGGTGCCGGTGCCGGGGCTGGCAGTGGGCTGACACTGGGTAAGAGGCTGGGGGGACAGTTTACAGGACAGCTCTTTGGGAAGCCTTCACTGTCCACGCTCACAAGCCGTCTTCCCAACCTGTCCACCTGCCCTGCAGGAGCCTCCTCCTTCCTCTTTGCTCCAGAATCCTGGTCTCCTCTCAGGACCTGGGACTCCTGGCTTCCGCTGACCCTGAGCCCTGCCCTCTGGCCAGGCCTTCAGGATCTTTCTAATGTGGTCCGGTCTCCAGGTCTCCGACTCCTTCTCTCCCTCTCGGTCTCTGTCTGCCCCACTCCTTGCCAAAGCATCTGTCTACTGGGAGAAGCAGCAGGCGATCAATAGTTACTAATCACTAATCACTAATTACTAATTAGCTGGGGGAGGGCAGGGGTGGGGCCCTGGGGGACCTTGCAGCTCTATTCTGCCTGGGGGATGATTAAGCCCAACCGAGTCTCTGAGCCAGCTGGCCCCAGCCACACGTCTGGCTTACCCTCCCGCTCCCATAACCCTCTCTAGCCCCCCAGCTAATCTCTGGCTGGGCCACTTAGGCACGTGCAGCCGAGGCTGGGCCCAGCGCTGTGGGTGGGGATTTGGGGGTAATCAGGGCTGCAGCTGGGCCAGGGGCACAGGAGAGGGGATTGCTGTGACAGCTCCCTTTAGCCTCCCTTTGGCCGAAGCCTGTGAGCATGGGAGGGGTACCCGCTGGAAAGAATTTGGAGGATCTCAGGTGGGCACAGGGGAGGAGGTGGAGACCCAGGACAGGGCGCGTGGAGAAGAGGTGAAGTAACTGAGGGACAGAAGCAAGGTAAGGAGGACCCCTAGGGTCAGAGACTGGGTCACCGGGAGGGGGTGAGATAACATTGAAAGAGACCAGGTCAGTGGAGAGGTCGCCGCAGGGGTCCGAGATGCAGTCTTGGGCAAGGAGATGGGGAACTTTGGACAGAGCCCTGCAACTCCCCACGGTTGCGGTCCAGGAGTGGGCAGGGCAGATAACAGAGAGACGGTGGGTCATGTGGGAGGGGTCCCAGGACTCAAGCGTTTTGGGGAGTAGTGGGGAGTTTCAGGACGTGGGGTGGGAGCGACCTCAGGGCGGGCTGGGGAGCAGGGAGCGCAGCCTGGAGTGCTGGAAATTGGCGAGCCTCCTCCTCCCTCGCCTCCCCCTCCTCCCCCTCCACCCCGCCCACTCCCCCTCCGGCTCCGGCTTCGGGAAATTACATCCCCGCTCCGCGGCTCCCGCCCCCCCACGCGCGGCGCCCCGAGCCCGCGCCTTTATAGGCACATTTATTGCAATAATAAAGTGAGGCGCGGGGTGGGGGGCGGGGGGCGCCGTTCCCGGGGGGACCGCGCCGGCTCTAGGAAGCAGGGAAATAAAATAAAATAAAATCAAAATTCAGATAACGGTGAGCCTTGCGCTGCAGGCCCAGAGCAGGCGGGCAGGCGGGGCTGAGGGGGAGGGGTACCCGGCCCAAGGGCAGAGCCTGTCCCCCCAGCGGTCCCCTCCCCCACGCTGTAACACTGTCTGGGAGGAGGTATCTGCACCCCTACCTGCCTGGCCTCTCCCACAGCCTGCTCCTGCCCTGCTTCCACCTTGTCCTCTGGCTTGTCTCCCACACCTGCCCTCAGCTGTCTCCTCCCTTCCCTCCACTCCCCACTGGTCCCGGGTTTCCTAGTCCAGTCTCCATCCCCCCCCCCCCCCC
>NW_005370182.1:243319-262761 GCF_000412655.1 Myotis brandtii
CCCCATCCTACACCCCCGGTCCCTTTCTCACTCCTGCCCTTCCCCAAAGCCCATCCCTCATCCACCATCCCTGCCCCCATCCTTATTTTGGTTCCCATCCCATTCCCCTGGTCCCGCCCTCTGGCATCCGGCTCTGCCCAATGCCCACCCACCATTTCTGATCTCTTCCTCCCTGTTCCCATCTTCACCCCTGAGCAACTCTTGTTTCTTCCTCATCACTGTACCCAGTGCCCGGCCTTCCAGGCCCACACTCCCAGTGCCCCTCCATTTCTGTGCCACTCCCCTCGCAGCTTGTCCTGTCCTCCCCACTTCTGTCTTCACTCCTGCCTCCCTCCCTGGGTCCCAGCCAGCTCCCAGCTGCTCCGCCCGCCCTGACTGCAGTGCCCCCGCCTATTTCTAGGTGCAAGGTCTCAGGACACTCTCCCCTCTTCCTCCCCAGCCCAGGCCAGAGCACGCTTCCTTCCCCAGCCACGGGTGCCAGCCCTCCCCATGGGAATCGTAAGCAGCCCTGCCTGACCCACGAAGCAGGAGAAGCAACCGACCAGGCGGGAGGCCCCAGGGAGGCGCACCCTGCAATGCGGCTGGGGGCCAACCGTCTCATCCTCCCCCTATTCCCAGTGTTCCCACCCAAAACAGCACAACCCCCCCCCCCATGGAGTTTGTTAAGCAGCAAGAGGCAGCCTCAACTCCCCTCCCGTGCGTGGGCTCGCTGCCTGGGGACAGAGCGCTCCTGGCTCGGCTCCCACCCTGCATGGGCCTGGAGGCACCTGGTGACGCGCACCCCCACCCACCCCCACATCCCTGTCTGCCACCAAACACCTCTGCGCACCCCCTCCGTCCCCACCCGGCAGCCCGGCCAGCCTCTCCCCTCCGCAAATGTCACCGCGTTTAATTAGCTTAATTAAACCAGCGCTGGACTGAGGGGGACCCTGCTCGGACAATACCCTGCTCTCATCTTCGTCCTCGAAGAGGGAGGACAGCACCATGGGTTCTGGACAAAGAGGGGCTCCGTGTCACCCTGCTTCCCCTCACCCCCACTCCCACCCACAGCTGGAGACAGACAACCTGGAGGATAGAGGGGAAAGGACCACAGAGACATAAACAGGGAGAAAAAAAGAATCATAAAAGGAAAATTAGAAACAGTGAGGAAGAGACTGAGAGACAGAAAAAGAGACTGAGAGTCGGTGGGGGGGGAGATGGAAAAACAGTGAAAGAGGGAGAGCGAGACAGGGAGCGGGAGCAGGCGAGCAAGGAAGCCAGAGGGAGGATTTTATTTTATTTTGTTCCATGTTCCCATTTCTCGGCTCGCTTCCTCACAGACCCTGGCTCCTCCCTGCCCAAGCCCCCCCCTCAACTCTTCCCTTTTATCTTGGCTGTCTCCTATGGCCAGTGGGGTGCAGGTGCCCAAAGCCTAGGGATTTGCCAGGGTCAGAGAAGCACAGACGTCCATTTGTCTGGGATGGGGGGGGCACCCGGCACCCCCCAACACCCAGCCAAAGCTATCACCCTGTCCCAGCCCCACCGGGGAGGAGTTGCTGGACGGAGCCAGCCCCCCACAGGTCCTGGGCAGGGTGCAGGACCCTGGGTGCTGCTGGGGTGTGCTGGGGGCAGGGGGGAGTTTGAGGGAGCAGGCTTCAGGGACGGATGGAAGTCCCCAGAAAAAAATAGTGGTTGGGCCCAGAGAGGTGAGAAGATCAGGTGTCAGAGTTCAAATGGCCCCCCTCCCCACCCTTCCACTTCTCTCATCGCTTCACAGGCCCGCCTCCAGTGCCCTTTCGGGCTCCAGTCCTGCTCTCTCCAAACCCAGTTCCTGGGAGGTCCTTTCCCCCCACTGCTGTGGCCCAGGACCCCTTTCCCCCAGCCCTGCCCAGGCCCACCCTCAGGGCGTTCGCTGCCAGCTCAAGCGCCTCCTTCTGAGTCAATCACTGTTGCGGCCCCCGCACCCCTCACCTGAGCTGGGAGGAGGTATGGAAGGGAGGAGGAGTGTGGGGGGCGATAAATATGTATGACGATCGGGTGGCGGCAGCCGCATTAATAACCCAGGATCGCAGCGCTGCGGGGATGGGGACCAGGCGGTGGAGATTCTAGCCCAGCAGCTTGACTGTGCCATTCCTGTCCCCTGTGGACACCTGGTGTATGCACATGGGTGTGTACAAACAGAGGGGACACCATGGTGTCCGGTCTCTTTACCTACCCAGAGCTCAGCCAGCAGGGGCCATTAATATACATCTCACACATGCACCACCCCCCCCCATCAGGGAGGGCACACTTGTCTTATCATTGTGGAGGCACTGACACACACCCTCTAGGAGGAGCTTGACACATGGACACCGGATGATAGGAACTCACACAGGACAAGTGACACACCCAGAGAGCACACATGGCCAGCCCAGGTCACACAGATGCACGTACCACAAAGTGATACACAGCCTCAGCCTCGTTCAGATTAATACACACAGCCAACCAGGTACACATGCAACCCAGGCACACATACCACCCAGGCACACATACATAGCTGCCACACGCTGACATAACAAACATTCAGCCACCACAAGCAGGCAGACACACATACACACACACATACAGTCACCAGGGCACACACATAACCACCATGCACAGCCACCCTAGGCAGACACACACCCATCACCATAGCTACACACACACACACACAGGCACAGGCATCACTCCAGGTAGACAGGCAATACAACCATCCTAGGCTAACAGGAACACAACCACACCAGACTGACACATGCAGTACTCCCTCCCCAATCTGAACACACACGCAGTAAGGGCCACCCTAACAGCCACAGCTAGCACAGTCTGACTGACACACTCTGACATGTACAGCTCCTCTCCCTCCCACTCCCCTGGCTGGAGCGGCATCTCCATATTTCTTCCTCTCGCTCTGACCGACTGTCTCCTTCGCTCCCGGCCACCCCTGCCCCCCCCCCACCAGATAATTGATGGCCCAGGCCTGGCCCCACCGCTCCCGCCTCTCGATCTATCTTGTACTCGAGCCCTCGCTGTCTCCCAGATCGCTGCCACCTGAGACACAAGAAGACGGGTGGGGGCGGGCCAGGGCGGCTCCTCCTGCCGATCCATCCGAGTCCCCGGGAAGCACCACCAGGCGGCCTCCTCCACTGAGCAGGAGCGCTGGAGGCGGGGAGACGTACCCCAGTAGCCCACAAGCCTTACTGACTCCCCATTGCTCTCCCTAGCTCTACTGGTTTCCCAAGCTCCTCCCCACAAGGGAGCAGAGGATGAGGCCGGGGTGGGGGCTCTAGTCGCCACAGAGGCATCTGGAGGTCTTCACCTCTTTCCTGATGCTGGATGTTGACAATGGTCATGGCCTCACTTGCCTGAGTCCGACTCCTCCCTGGCTCATTACTCAGAACCAGCAATTTTCAACCGATGTGCCATTGCACTCTGGTGCACGCAAGAATTTTTAAAACATGCAATACTTGACTATTTAGTCAGGGGCTTTGACCTCCTCTTTTCCCCAGTGGTTCTCAACCTTCTGGCCCTTTAAATACAGTTCCTCATGTTGTGACCCAACCACAAAATTATGTTCGTTGCTACTTCATAACTGTAATGTTGCTACTGTTATGAATCGTCATGTAAATATCTGATATGCAGGATGGTCTTAGGCGACCCCTGTGAAAGGGTCGTTCGACCGCCAAAGGGGTCGCGACCCACAGGTTGAGAACCGCTGCCTTAGATTGTCAAGTTAAAAAATGACAATGGCCAACAATGGCTGTCTGGTATGGATGAATAAAAAATATACCTTTTTTTGGTCAGATTGGCCAAAAAGTATAATTTTTGGTGTGCTGGGGAATTTTAGGAATTAGTTTATGGGTGCCATGAGATGAAAAAGGTTGAAAATCGCTGCTCTGAACCAACCAGGCTCCCGGCTGGAGGAGACGGAGTCCCTGTCCCCATATTCAAACCCACACTGGCTTGGGCTTTTTCAGCCGCATCGGAGATCTGGAAGAACATGAGGATTCTCAGTATCATCTCAGATGTAGAAACTGAGGCCTACCTAGGTGAAGTGATTTGGCCAAGCCACACAGCTTGAAAGGGCTGCAGACCCACTCCAACACACACTCCCTGACCCACTGGCTGCCGGCTGCTGGATTCCATTTGGCCTCCTAGTGGCCTTGCTGGCATGGTGAAGGCCCCGGTTGGGTGGCCATGGGTAAGGTGGCCAGGGACAACTCCAGCGTCTCTTATTTTTTTTAAACATATTTTTATTGATTTCAGAGAGGAAGGGAGAGGGAGAGAGAGATGGAAACATCAATGATGAGAGAGGATCATTGATCAGCTGCCTCCTGCACGCCCCCTACTGGGGATTGAGCCTGCAACTCAGGCATGAGCCCTTGACCGGAATGGAACCCGGGACTTTTCAGTCCACAGCCCGACGCTCTATCCACTGAGCAAAACCGGCTAGGGCTCCAGCATCTCTTTTTCTTCCTCTTTTTTTGTCCACAGACCGTCAGTGCCCAGATACCGGAGTCCAGGAGGCCGCAGTACATGGAGCTGCGCCCCGCAGCGGCCGGAGGGGGCGCCCCTGTGCAACAGCTCCAGGCGCCGAAGTCTTCCGACGGCCTGGGCACCGCCCGCGCCTGGAGCTGGGCCTGGCCCGCTAACCACACCGGGGCCCTGGCCCGGGTCGGGGCGGTGGGGGCGCTGCCCGTGCAGCGCACCAAGAGGAAGCCGTCTATCAAAGCGGCCCGCGCCAAGAAGATCTTCGGCTGGGGGGACTTCTACTTCCGAGTGCACACCCTCAAGTTCTCGCTGCTGGTGACGGGCAAGATCGTCGACCACGTGAACGGGACCTTCAGCGTGTACTTCCGCCACAATTCCTCCAGCCTGGGCAACCTCAGCGTCAGCATCGTGCCGCCGTCCAAGCGCGTGGAGTTCGGGGGCGTCTGGCTGCCCGGCCCCGCCCCCCACCCTCTGCAGTCGACGCTGGCCTTGGAGGGGGTCCTCCCCGGGCTGGGGCCCCCTTTGGGGTTAGCTGCTGCTGGGGCGGGGCTCGGAGGCAGCCTCGGGGGCGCTCTGGCGGGCCCACTCGGGGGAGCGCTGGGCGTGCCCGGGGCCAAGGAGTCGCGCGCTTTCAATTGCCACGTGGAGTACGAGAAGACGAACCGCGCGCGCAAGCACCGCCCGTGCCTGTACGACCCGTCGCAGGTGTGCTTCACGGAGCACACGCAGAGTCAGGCCGCCTGGCTCTGCGCCAAGCCCTTCAAAGTCATCTGCATCTTCGTCTCCTTCCTCAGCTTTGACTATAAACTGGTGCAGAAGGTGTGCCCAGACTACAACTTCCAGAGCGAGCACCCCTACTTTGGATAGTGCGCCCCGACCCCCGCCCCAGCCCTGAGCTTCCCGCCAGGTCCCAGCCTCCCTAAGTGAGACTCCTCCCCGTGACCCGCAACTCCTGTGGCCCCGTGCACCCTTCCATTCTGGGGGGCGAGAGGAACAGCCCTCCTGGGGACGCTCAGCTGGCGTGGGTCCCCTTTTCCTGATGGGGAGTGCCTTTGAGGCCCCCTCAGCTGCACCCCAAAGTGAAGGAACAAGAGCGCAGCCCCAGGAAAGGCGGCCCCAGCGCCCCCTATGCCCACACTGGGTCCCCTTCACGCCCCGGCGCTGGGCTCACACTCCCTCTGCCCTCAGCTGTAATAGCGCCCGGCCTGGTCCCCTCATCCCACCCTGACCTTCTTACCCCCAGGCTCTTGTTGTTCTGCTCCACCCCGTCCCCGTGTAAAAGACTGTGAAGATGTACGTGTGTAAGCCGCGCCCCGCCCCCTCCTGCCTGCCCCACGCCGGTTCCTCTTTCCCCAACGCCCCCAATTAGGGGAGTGGAAGCAGACGCCTGGGCCTCGGCGATGACTCCGGCCCCTGCCCTCTGCCTGCCCCTCCCGTCCCTGCAGTCCTGCTCCACCCGCCCCCTCCCGGCTGCTTCCTCTCAGTGATATTTTTTCTACTCCAAAACAAAATAAAGGGAACACAATAAAGTGAAGTCCAACACGAGTTTCCGTGAGACCTTTGTAGGGAAGGGGTGTGTGTGGATTTTAATGTGTGGCAGACACCGGGCCAGGTCCCCTCGCCCTCCACCCCGTGGCTCGTGGGGAACTGAGGCAAATATTGGTGGAGCGGGCACCTTGGGGGTCATCCAAAACCAGATCACATAGCGATGAGGACGACCCCTGGTGTAGGAGCCCTGCCAGAGGTGGGGATTTTCCTCCCAGAGGGGGGCAGAGCGAAACGGCAGCAGCTAGGATGAGGACTGAACCTGAGAGGGGACTCCTGGCGGGCTATTTGGGACGATTTGAAGGGGGAGGTATAAGAGCCTTGAATTCCCATTCAAGGAGATGCTGGGACTTCGTAAGCAGAGCGCTGACAACCTGCTAAGCTCCGTGGGGCTGGCGGGAGGCGGCCGGTGGGGGGAAGGGGAACGGTGTTTGCGGCATCTGGAGTCATCGATCTTCCTTTTCCTTCCTAATTTCGTGGGCGCTGAGTTTGCAGACGGATGAGGGAGAGAGGGAGTGAAGCCTGCGACGAGGGGGTGGGGGAAGGGACAAGAGAGTTCGGAGAGTGGGGCTTCGCTGCCACTGCCAGCCGCTAGCAAACAAGGCCCCTTCAGCCAGCTGCCCACCTTCTCCACCCCCGCCTCCAGCTCCACCTTCAGCTCCCACTTGCAGCCGCGGCTGCTAATTTTATCCGCCCCCTACCCTGGCCTGGGCGTTAATTGGCTGCGGCTTCATTAGCAGTTCTCAAGCTCAGCCGTCACCCCCTCCCCTGGGGACCCCAGAAGGGGGCTAGGAGGGGGTACAGACAAGCTGTGGCACAGAACAGCGCCTCCTCTTCAGCCTTCCTTTGCCTTTAGTCCTGGGTCCAGCGTTCTCCAGGGGATTGCCCACTGGCTCCAGCGGGAAACTGAGTCAAAGGCGCGTTTGACCCAGACAGTCCTGGGACGGAAAAGTCGGTAAGGGGAAAAGAAATATCGGAGGGATGGGTGAACGGATGGGTAGATGTGGAAAGGAAGAGAGAGGTGGGGAGTGGTTCTGGGTCAGAGATGGGAGGAAGGAGAAGCACTCAGTGGACTCCTAACACAGGCCTATTGCTGGAAAGACCTGAGAACACTTGGAGCAGGAGTGGGAGGGAATGAGATAGAGCTAAGGGC
This sequence comes from Myotis brandtii, assembly GCF_000412655.1. Classification (NCBI taxonomy): domain Eukaryota; kingdom Metazoa; phylum Chordata; class Mammalia; order Chiroptera; family Vespertilionidae; genus Myotis; species Myotis brandtii. The sequence continues at coordinate 250,503 of NW_005370182.1, forward strand.
GGGGTGGAGGGGGAGGCCTTCTGAGGCCTGGTATGAGAATCTAGTGAGAATGGTTGGAATTAGCAAGTTAACCCATCTGGGCCTTAGTTCCTCGTTTGTAAAGCAATAATAAAATAGTATGTGATTTTGCATACGAACTTGCTTTGTGATGGATTGTCCTCCCCTCTCCGACAAGGTCATCCTCTCCTCCTCCTCCTCCCACTCTTTTCTTCAGACATCTGGACTTGTGGGAGCAGAGTGAGGTACCCCTGTCTGGAATTGCACTTGTTGCATTTTTTTCACTTCTTGATGTCCCAGCAGTCAGTAATCTATTCTTATATCTCCAGGGCTATGGCATGCCTGGCACAGAGTAGAAGCTCAATATGTATGTTGAATGAATGAATGAATGAATGAATGTGTAATATTGCTATGTGAGGCAATGGTTCTCAAAATCACTGCTTATTAGAATCATGAGGCGAGGTTTCACAATATTGCTATGTGAGGCAATGGTTCTCAAAAATCACTGCTTATTAGAATCATGAGGCGAGGTTTCATTGTGTGTCAGCGTGAGTGGGCAAATGTCCACTATTCTTTAAGATCCATTGAATTCGAACCTCTGAGGAAAGGCTCCACACTCATATTTATATCAGATTTCCCAGCTAATCCTGATGCCCAGGTTTGGGAACCTACTCCTGGAAAGGTCAATGAGTCCCTCCCCCAAAGGATGAGGTCAGAGGAACTCAGGCTAAAAGGAAGATCCCTTCCTGTTCCAAGTATCTATAGCCCCAGGGAAACAAAGAGAGCTCGCTGACTGCCTGGAAGGCAAGAGGTGAACAGTTAACAAAATCCAACAAGTACAAGGACAAGAAGGGGCATCTCACTCAGCTCCAGGATGTCCCAGGAGAAGGAGGAGATGGCCAAGGAGGAGGCAGGTTAGTAAGTCAGAGGAGGAAGGGAGCACAATCCATTCCAGAGCATGTGTACATACAAAGTCTCATTTAATCCCCACCGAATGTTATTTTATTACTGATTTACAGGTGAGGAAACTGAGGCCAGATAGGCTAATTTGCTAGTTAGTCCCAGAGCTGGAACTTGAATTCGCCTCTCACCACCCCTCCAAACCAGGTGACTTCCAGTGCACCATGGCACTCCAGCTTGTATAGGAGTCTTTGTATTTCCCAGGGAGCCTAATAATACTAGGTATTCAGTAGGCATCCAATAAATGGTTGATGTCTGGACGACGGGGGGGGGGGGGTGGGGGGGAGGGAACACCTGAAGATATCCAGGACAGTGAGAAGGGGCGGCAGTAGGTCTCTTTTCTTTCAGACTGGAGTCTCTGACCCTGGGGCTACAGACCCTGGGGAAAGGAAGCGGAAGAAAGGTGGGGAAACTACAATTCCCAGAAGACCATAAAGGAGTCGCCTCACGCATGCGTAGGATCTACCCTTAATCCTGTGGCTTCTAGGGCCGCTGTTCTCACGCATGCGCTCTCGGATCAGTCTTTTCGGACCCGTTGCTTCTCCAAGCTAGAGTTGGTGGCTTGACCTCCTGCGACTTCGGGTTGCGATGCTGTCTTTCTCTTTGCTCTGGGCCACTCGGGTAAGAATGGGGCCCCGGAGTCTGGGTGACCAGTTGAAAGCAAGTTCCCCTCCTACCGTAATATCCATTCACAAACTATGGGCTTTTCCACGCACATGGTCTGGGTCTTCCGGGAGCGGACGCGCAACTAGGGAATCCCCGAGACCCTCGGGTGCACGCGGGGTAAACGGGACCCCTCTCCATTCCGGTAATCAGAAGCCCCAGGGCCATGTGACCATCCATTTTACGTGGCAGCTGGGGAGGGAAGTGTAACGGTTGCCCGCGCCTCCTGTGCTGGCGAACAGCGGGATTCCCAGCCTGGACAAGCGAGCTGTCTTCCCTGCTAGCTCTGAGCCGTGCAGATGATGCAACCGAGCCCTACTGCTTGCATCAGGGATCCCGCGGCTCTGTGGGCTGGAAGGGCTGGAAGGAGGTGGAAAGGAGCAGGGCAGAGGACTGGGTGTGGTTTTTGGCTTCCCTGCCATCAGCTCCCCACCCCCACACCCACCCCTACCATTCTCCCCCTGGGACTGCTAAAAATCTACCCTGGTTTTCAGAACATTGAATGGCTACCTCCAATGTTCTGAAAGCCACCTCTAACTATGGTAAGCCTGTTCTCTTAATCCCTGCAACTTGGTCTCCTCCCCCTGACTGGGATATCCGTTTATGGAGCCCCTACAGGGAAGACCCGTTTGTTCCAGTGAGTGGAGAGGTTCTGGAACCTCTAGCTTCTAGAACACAAACTTTGTCCTCTGGCTTTGCAGAGTAGTTCAGGGGCCCAGGTGGAGGAAGATTCTGAGGGGAGGTGAATGGATGGATTCAGAACCACCCCCTGGACATTGATCTCAGCCTTGGCTCTAGAACTGGCTTTTGGAGGTGGGGGTGGCGAAAACCGGAACAGGCAGGCTGGACAGCTGGCTGTTGGCTTTGGAGCCAGAGGGCCTGATACGCATGGCTGATGGTTGTTGGGAGACTGTTTGAACCCTTTTGTTTGACCCTGGCTTTTCCTCCCCTAGCCTCTGCGGAGATATGGTCCGCTGGTCAGGATGGCCGCGCGGTGCCAGCACAGTGAAGCAGCCCAGACCCAGACTGGAGAAGCCACCAGGGGCTGGACAGGCCAGGAGAGTCTGTCAGACAGTGACCCTGAGATGTGGGAGCTGCTGCAGAGGGAGAAGGACAGGCAGTGTCGTGGCCTGGAACTCATTGCCTCAGAGGTGGGGCCTGGGGAGAGGGGCCAAGGCTTGGGCCGCCATGGGTACAGGAAGTAACAGGTCATCTTACTGCTCTTTCTCCAGATCTCCCTTTCAGACTCAGGGCCTTCCTGCTGGGCCTTCTCTCTCTCTCTTCTTACTGTCCTCTGAAGCAAGGCAGAACCAGTCTGGGTTATGGGATGGGGGCATTAGAGAGCTTCCAGAGCCTTCCGGGCCCCTACAGTCAAGTCTGGTCCCTTCCCCCTCCCAAGAGAAAAGAGAAACCTGGAAGCACAGGTACCAGTGGACAGGTGGGCTTCCCGGGGACACCTGTCATGGCAGCTTGGTTTCTGAGGATGCTGCCTTTGGCCATGCCCCAAGCCTGACAAGGAACCTTGAATGAACAGCTTTCTGTAGAGCTCAGCTCCTTGCAGCCTGGGCTCGGGCAGGGTGGGCTGTGGGAGTCTCTCAGAAGGGGCTCTGTACCTTCTGACATTGCCCCCACCCCTCACCCCAGAACTTCTGCAGCCGAGCTGCGCTGGAGGCCCTGGGGTCCTGTCTGAACAACAAGTACTCGGAGGGTTATCCTGGCAAGAGGTGAGGGCGAGGCACCAGCGGGCTGGAGGGCAGCCTCAGGGACGGTGCTCCCGGTGGGGACGCCGGCCTGCACCCTCCCAGTGCCTTTAGAGGAGTAGCCTTCCCGCTCCTTTGCTACTTCAAGGGGGGTGGTGGGACCCTTTCTCTGTGCCCTGATATGCCCCCTCCCGTGGCAGATATTATGGGGGAGCAGAGGTAGTGGATGAAATCGAGCTGCTGTGTCAGCGCCGGGCCTTGGAGGCTTTTGACCTGGATCCTGCACAGTGGGGAGTCAATGTCCAGCCTTATTCGGGGTCCCCAGCCAATCTGGCTGCCTACACAGCCCTTCTGCAGCCTCACGACCGAATCATGGGGCTGGACCTGCCCGACGGTGGCCAGTGAGTATGGATGCGGTGGGTGGCTGATAGGCTCACTGGGCCGTATGGGCACGAGAGGGGAGTTGTTTATTGCCATGGGCCATGCAGCTAGAACAGGCCTCTCCCTGTCCTTCAGTCTCAGTGCAGGGGAAGATAAGACCCCAGGACCAGTGCTCAGCACAGAGTGGGCAGAGCAGTGAGGGTGGGGCACGCCGGGCGCGGTGTCAGAGACAGGGCCTTCGGAGCAGGGCAGGAGAGGCGTGGGTCTTACTCCACTGAGAAGCCTTCTCACTTCCTCTCCTCCCCTCCCAGTCTCACCCATGGCTATATGTCTGATGTCAAGCGGATCTCAGCCACATCCATCTTCTTTGAGTCTATGCCCTATAAACTGAATGTGAGTGAGTGCTCTAGGGTCTGGGGAGGGAGCTGCTCAAGGCCTAGGAACCTCTCCTGGGAAAAGCTAGAGGCTGAAGCCCTGGGCAGCCTTTAAGGTCAAGGAGCAGAGTGAGCTGCACTGCTTCTTTTTAAGGACTTTAGCTCTTTGTCTGTCTGTCCAGCCCCAAACTGGCCTCATTGACTATGACCAGCTGGCAATCACTGCTCGGCTTTTCCGACCACGGCTCATCATAGCTGGTACCAGTGCCTATGCTCGCCTCATTGACTACGCCCGCATGAGGGAGGTTGGTGGAGGGCTGGGGTACCTGCCGCTGCCCAAGGGGTGGTGGGGAGATTTCGGAGGAGGGGCAGCCTTGCGCAGGCCTGTCTGGACCCTCCCCAGACTGAGGCCTGTTTCTGTACCTGCCCAGGTGTGTGATGAGGTCAAGGCACACCTGCTGGCAGACATGGCCCACATCAGTGGCCTGGTGGCTGCCAAGGTGATCCCTTCACCTTTCAAGCACGCGGATGTCGTCACCACTACCACTCACAAGACCCTTCGAGGGGCCAGGTCAGGCTCCCCTGAGGTCAGGCCTTGCCTTTCCCTGCCTTCGTGCCTTATTCCCCGCGCATTGTTGGTCTGGATCAGAGAGGAACTCATTCTGCCTAAAGAGTTCTACCCAGTCTGAGGATTCTCCTTTTCTTGCCCATGGTGGCAGTTCCCTGGCAGGGAGTTTGGGGGTGGGAGGTGGGAGGAAGGTTCTGTTCCCCTCAACCCCTGGAGCCAAGCACACCCAGCACAACTGAGGTGGCCTGAGAGCCCTCGGGGGCGCGGGCCAGCCGGCTTCCTCTGCTCTCCCCATCCCTTGCCCTTTCTTTTCAGCTTAGATTCTGACCACCCTCTTCCCACACAGGTCAGGACTCATCTTCTACCGGAAGGGGGTGCAGTCTGTGGACCCCAAGACTGGCCGGGAGATCCCTTATACGTTTGAGGACCGAATCAACTTCGCTGTGTTCCCGTCCCTGCAGGGGGGCCCCCACAACCATGCCATTGCTGCAGTGGCCGTGGCCCTAAAGCAGGTTGGGGATCCTACCATTGTCGGGTGGTGGGCATCTGGATGCTCAGACCCTGTATCTTGCTAACTGAAAATGGAGCTGTTGGAAGGGAAGGGCCAGGAGGGGAGGCCTCAAGACTGGAGTCACAACTATGCTAGAGGTGGAGGAGTAGAAGGGGCAGGACTTGGGGTCCCAGGTGCTGCTGTCTCATCTCCAGGCCTGCACCCCCATGTTCCGGGAGTACTCCCTGCAGGTTCTGAAGAATGCTCGGGCCATGGCTGATGCCCTGCTAGATCGAGGCTATTCACTGGTGTCTGGTGAGCCAGGAGGGTGGGTGAGAGCCTCTGTGGCCTCAGGCAAAGGCCCAGGACTCACCATTCTCTGTTTACTCTTCCCGCCTTAGGTGGCACCGACAACCACCTAGTGCTGGTGGACCTGCGGCCCAAGGGCCTGGATGGGGCTCGGGCTGAGCGGGTGCTGGAGCTTGTATCCATCACAGCCAACAAGAACACCTGTCCTGGAGACAGAAGTGCCATCACACCAGGGGGTCTTCGGCTTGGTGAGACCTGGGGTTCCGGGGGGAAGGGTGGCTGTGCCGGGGGCGTGGGTCATGCTACTCCTCGTCTGCCTCTCTCCCAGGGGCACCAGCCTTGACCTCTCGACAGTTTCGTGAGGATGACTTCCGGAGAGTTGTGGCATTTATAGATGAAGGGGTCAAGATTGGCTTGGATGTGAAGAGCAAGACCAGTGAGTAGGCTAGCCCCGCCCCCAGCCCCTGCCAGCCACTTTACACTCACTATCTGCCCCCCACTCCCCATCTTACCGCCTTCCCTAAAGCTCTGACCACTTTCCTCACCCCTCTCTAGCCAAACTACAGGATTTCAAATCCTTCCTGCTCAGTGACCCAGAAACAAGACAACGGCTGGCTGACCTCAGGCAGCGGGTGGAGCAGTTTGCCAGGGCTTTCCCCATGCCTGGTTTTGATGAGCACTGAAGGGACCAAGGAAATGAGGCTCAGAGACTGAAATTCTCCTTCCCTCTCCCTGAACCTTCCAGTGTTTTGCTGGTGGAGAGAAGGCCTCTCACTTAGCAGAAGAGCCAAATGTAGTTCCCTTCCCAGGATTTGTAGCTGAAATTCCTTTTTGTAAGAAAACTTAGAAGGAGGCTGGGGGCCGTCTGCCCTAACGGTTCCGTTATCTCAGTGTTATGGACGCCCTGTTCCTTCTTTGGGACAGGGGCCCTGTTCCTTCTTTGGGACAGGGGCGTCACCCTCGTGAGCCAGAGGAAGGGGTGGGTGGGCGCCCTCCTTTCTGTTTTTATCTAATAAAATGCTAAGCCGACCCGCGCTTCTATTACTGTGGGAGCCCGCGGTCCCCGGGGCCAGGTGTGATTTGTCTCCTCCATGTGTGGTTCCTGGATTCCCCCCCTCAACCACCGCCAGGACCCCGGGGGCTGCAGCCTCCTCTCTCTGTCTCTGATCAGAGCCGACACCAGACGTGATTAGCAGGCGCAGCAAATTCAATTTGTTAAATGAAATTGTATTTTGCCCATGGCTGCTTCTGTTTGATCCCAGGGGACAGAGGGGAGCGAGGAGGGGTGGATGGCAGGGGGAGGCCCAGGTGCGAGGCTGGAGGGGGTTGCGGGTTGGCTCCCGAGTTGCAGGAAACCGCGCACTGCCCCTCCCTGGGCTGAGAGGTGCCTCCTCCGGAGCGGGCTGGGCCCCAGGCAAGGAGCCCAGTCAGCTAGAGCAGCGCCGCCCTGGGAGGGCGCCCAGAGCCTGGCAAACGGGCCTGCCGCGTCGCCTGGCACTCAGAGGCCCCTGCTTGCTCCTGGCTCACGTCTGCCACGCTCCTCACGTAGCCTGCGCCACACCCTGTCAGGCCCCTGCAGCCTAGCAGAGGGGCCCCCTTGGGCCTTTTGAGTCAACCCACTGGGGCCCCACCTCCTGACTCTCCCACCCCCACCCCCCTGCGTGGGACTCCAGCTGAGGGTCAGGGGTGCTTCCGCTGCAGGGAGCGAGGGAGGAGGGTGGGGGTGGAGCTGCCTCCCCTCTGCGGCGTGGGAACCAGGCCTGTGTACGCAGGAGCTGGACAGGGTGGTGAGAGGCGCCCTGGAGGCTGGGGCTGAGTGGCAGGAAGGAGGAGGCTGGCTGACGTCGGTGGAGGACATGGACCCGTCCCAGCCAGACTCAGAAGTCTGGCCGGTCCTTCTTCAGCTTCTTATAATCCGTGGAAACTGCAAGGAACTGGGGGGGGGGGGGGGGGGGGGGGGGGGTGGTGGTGGTGAAGCGTTGCACTGAGTGCCCCAGGCCTCCCTTTAGCGGGGAGGCGCCAAGGGGTCTTCCCAGGGACCAAGAAATAAGAGGATGGGGGTGCAACCCTAGAACCCCCTAAAGGTACCTTGTACTGGTCGTTGGGGCTCAGGCGGTTCCAGGGCTCCGGGTTGTTCTTCCGGTCCCAGCTGTGGAGAGTGGGGGGAGGGGGTTTTCTCTGTGGGAACCAGGACCCTAGCGCCTAAGGTAACAGCATCTCTGCCTCCAGCCCCCACCCAGCCCTACCCTGGGGGGCGGGCCATTTCCCGAGGCTGACGGGAGGGGAGCATTAGCAGTTGCGGAGGAGACAAGAAGGCTGTCACCCTTGTCAGAGCGAGACCAGATGAGGGGCTGACAACCCAACCCAGCGACCCCACTGCACCTCGCCTCCCTAGGCCCTCCCAGCAGAGCAGAGCACGGAGGTCGGCGGAGATCGAGGGGCTGTGTCCCAGTTCTGACAACATGGGGCTGTCCTGATGCGTCCAGAGGACCCCCACCCCACTGCCTCTGGCGGAGGAGGGGCGGGGCGGGGGAGTCTCGTCGTCACCCCGGCCCCTACCGCACCCCCAGAGCTGCCTGGCCACATCCCCAGGCCCCGCAGGGATATTGAGGTACCCACAGGCCGCCTGCGGCGGCACAACAGCGTTGCCATGGCAGCCGGGGCAAGTCGAGCCACAGAGGAGAGTGCGGTTGGGTGGGCCCAGGGGGAGATGCTGGGGGGTGGGGGCTGCAGGGGGATCCCTGCCAGGCCCACCGACCCCCCCCATTCCTGAGAGGCCCCTCTTTCCTGCCCCAGCCAGCCTCCCAAGCCCGGCCTTACCAGACGTCATTCCTGAGAGGCCCCTCTTTCCTGCTCCAGCCAGCACCCCAGCCAGCCTCCCAAGCCCGGCCTTACCAGACGTCGGGGCTGCGCAGGGCGAGCCGCAGCAAGTAGAGCGCAGCGCTGCCCATGCCCAGGCCGATGAAGCCGATCATGGGGATGAGCTGCGGGAAGGTCCAGGACACTGTCAGCCGCTCCCCTCCCCGCAGTTCCTGCCGGGCGCCCCCCACCCCCGGCTCGGACCCGTGCTCCCTCCCTTCTGGGAGAGGGGACTGGAGCCTCCTGCACCACAGCCCCGGCCCTGTCTCCTTCACCCCACAGCGAGCCTCTCTAGGGGGATTCGAGGGACACAGGGAGGGGCACATTGCAGGGGGAGTTGAGGACACCCTGGGAGAGGTTAGACTCTGGGGGGGCTAGGCAAGAGGGTACGGGGAGCGCTGGGGCAGCGAGAAAGTTAGGCGTTAGAAGCAGTGGCTCTGGGACCGAACTCACCGCGGGATGTCTCTTGATCTGCCGGTACAAGCGGGCCCCCACACCGGTTCCCGCCATCTCGCCTCTTCGTGTCTGGTCCTCTTTGGGGCTCGGCTCCCTAGCTCCTCCTGGGGTCCCGCCCCTCGCTGGGGAGGGGTCAGCCCAGCCCAGCCCAGCCCAGCCTGCCGCAGCCAACTTACCCCACGCCCCCATTCCGCTTCTTCCCAGTTCCAGGCTCGGAGCAGGAGGAGCTGTTGGGGAGCTGAGGGATTTCTGCTCCGCTCTCTCCTCCGGGGGCCGCCTCGGGCCCACAGGGCCACCTCATACTTGGGGCTTTGGGTTGGTCCTAGGGAGAGGCCTTACAGGCTTCCCAGAGTCTGATTGAGAGGGGATCCAGAAGTGGGGGGAGGGGTCAGGGACACCCCCCCACACACACACACAGGCTGGCAGACAGACCCCCAGAGAAGTGCAGGTGTGGAGTGCTCTCAGGTGGCACCAGGAGGGCCAGGGCAGCCATTGCCACCCGGGTGCCACCGCTCACTGTGCTGCAAGTTTTAAAACCTGCAATACCTGACTATTGAGTCAGGGGCATCGACCTCTTTTCCTTTATGTTGTCAAATAAGAAAATGACAACAGCCAACACAACAATAGCCATCTGGTGTGAATGAATCAAAGTTATACCTATTTTGGCATATATATATATACACACACACACACATCGGTGTGCTGCAGAATTTTACTAGTTAGCTTGTGTGTGCCATGAGATGAAAAGGTTGAAAATCACGTCTCCGGAGCATCCAGGAGCTAGCAGGTCCTGGAGGCACTGCTTCTGACCCCACCACAGTGCAGTGGGGGGAGGGGGGGACGGACGGACGGACGGACAGTCCAACAGAAGAGCTAATGCTGCCCCCGCCCCCCTAGTTCTGGGTGGTTCCTCCCAGTTGTGTTCTGGTTGGCCTGGGACAGTGCTTGGAGGCCAGGGGAGCTGGAGGCATCTTCAACAGGGCTTAGGACAGAGTAAGTCAGTTGTTGAAGTTTGGGGGCTTGAGAAACTTGCTTGCCCTGCCTCCCTTGGGGAAGGGGAAGGGGCAGCCATCCAAGGAGGCCACTCTCTGCCTCTGGCTGTGACAGAGAGGAGGAGAAGGGAGCGAGAAAACCAGTTCAGGAGAGACAGACAAGATGTTGAAGGAGGAAAGAGAACAAGACACACAAACAGAAGTGCAGAGCAAGCAATTGATTGCCCCCCCGGATGCTATGCTGTCAGGGTGAGAAGGCTCACTCACCATCTTTGAGGAATTGGGGTTCCAGGGACCCAGGAGCCCACCCTAACTACCTCTCCCACTCCCACGCTAACCTCCACCCTCCTTCTCCCTCCCTGCCTCCCCCTGGTCACCTCCCTCCAGAGCCCTGTGGCGGCTGGGGCCAGGGTGACCTGTGCGCCCCCCTCTGGGGACCTGGGCTCAGGGAGGAGGGGGCCCTTCCTGGAGGCTTCCTTCCTTTCCCTGGAGCTGATACTTCCCCTGTCCCCTCCGTTGACAAGTGCGGCTGTAATTAGGCTGCGGGGTCCCAGGCTAGAGCCTCCCTCCGGCGGATAATGAGATAAAGTGTCAGAGACACGGCGAAAACAAAGAGACCGAGACTCGCGTGTGGGGGGCGGGGAAGGGGGACCGACTGAAGGGATGTCAGAGCCTAGAGCGGCGCAGGGCCGCACCCGCCCTGAGCACTGGCCGGGGAGTGGGCTGTCTGTCACCCGTGCACCCCAGCCTTCCAGTCTCTGAGGTGACGGGCATGTGGAGGTGACCGGAAAGGGGACCCCAGTCAGTGCCTTGAGGTGTCCCCGGGCTGTCCTGTCGGACAATCAATCCCAGAGCTCGAGCTGGAGGGGCCAGAGCTGGGCTGCACACCTGGCTCTATGTGCACAGCTGGTGCGCAGGAAGCGACGGGACCTCTGGCCCCTGCGCCGCACCCCTTTGGTTCTCGGGTCATCGCCCGCCTTCCTGGGTCCTTTCCTGTGCGCCCCAGGGACCTGGCCTAGCACGTCCCAAACCTCCGCCCGCTCCCTTCCCTGAGCCTCCGGCCTCCGGTGTGCGCCCCCGCCCACTCTCCCAGCTCCTTCTCACGTTTTTGCTTCTGATCTGGACTCCCCGGGGCTCCCTGGCCTCCCACCTGCTTCTGGTGCCAATCGTTGGCACCTTCTTTGTGACTGTTTCTAAGCCCACTCCTCTCTCTGGATCAGGATCTCCAGGGCCGAACACCGAGCTCTTTGGTTTCAGATCCCAGCTCCTCCCGCACTTCCCCACCAAAAGGATTCAGGCCAAACTGACCCAGCGGGTGAGGGGCCGCAGAAGTCATTAGCAGTGCGTTAGGTGTGGCCAGGGCCGGGCCGGGGTCCCGCCGCGACTGGACTCCGAACGCTAAAGCGCGCAGGACCCTACTCAGCGCGCAGACGGTTAGAAGCAGCTGGATTCGGCGCCGTAGGCTGATCAGGGGCCGTGGGCGCGGACGCCCCCTGGAGGCCGAGCTGCTTCTAAGAATCTAAGCGCTCAGGGGCGATGCCTCGGACGCCCCCTGTCGGGCCGCGTCGGGCCTGCGCCCCACTGCATGTCGGCAGGTAAGTCAGCTCCCAGAGTGTGGTTCACGCCCCGCCCGCCGCTCCTGCCACTCCCGCGGCCAAGGCAGTTGGTTCCGCAGTGGCCGGGGTGGAGGGTGCGGAGAGGAGCCGCGGAAGCTCCCGCCTCGCCAGCCTCGGGCACCCCAGGTTCAGGATGAGTCCTCTCGTGAGGCTGGGCAGTCCCAGAGCCCGGGGGCAGCTCCGTCTCTGCCCAGGGACTGCCCTCTGCCCCTGCCCGTCCTACTCTCTCTGCCCTTTTTCTTCGGGGCCCTGTCTGTCGCTGTGTCTGTGTATGTCTGTGTGTCTCTGTTCCTTATCATCTGGCTGGCTGTCTCTTTCTCTACCTGGCTTTGTCCCTCTGCAGCTGTTTCTCTGTCTCTGTGGTCTCTCCTTCCCTCCACATCTCTCTGCCTCGCCGTGTCTCATTACAGATGCCTCTGCCGCTCTTTATCTCTGTCGTTCCCCTCCCATTCACTAGTTGGAGTCCTGTTCTCTGGCTTGCTGCTCCTGAGGGGCGGGGGCTGCAGCAGTCCTACGGGACAGCCTGGGGACACCTCGGGGCACTGACTGGGGTCCCCTCTCCGGTCACCTCCACATGCCCGTCACCTCAGCAGGGCTCCGTCTTCCCTCTGCAGCTGTGGGGCGTGGGGGGCGGAGCCCTGGGGGGAAGACCCGGTGCCCAGCATCTGCTCGGGAGCCCCGAGGCCCCTGACCCTCCTGCCGCTATTAAGGGCTCCGGGTCCCGAGGCTCGGAGATGATCATGATTGCATCAGCTAGACCGCGGAGGAGCCGGGAGCCGCTCGAAGAGCGAACGAGGGAGCGAGGGAGCGAGACAAAGACGCCCGCGCCATCTGTTTATGCAAAGCACTCTCCGCCGGGGACCCCGGCGTCCCGGTGCCCGGCCCGGCTCGGGG
>NW_005370182.1:262809-286776 GCF_000412655.1 Myotis brandtii
CTGTCCCTCTCCCAGCACCCAGAGGGGCTGCGGGCGAGCGGAACCGAGGGGGGCGGGGGGTTGTTGATGTGATTGGAGCGGACGCGGCTGTTTCTTCAATAATGGATGGAGATGATGCGGACGGCGGAGCTAAGCCCGCCCGGAGAGGAGAGGACTGGAGATCGGAGAGGAAGGGGGGTTTGGGGGGGAGTGGGAGAGGCAGCCGGGCGCGCGCAGGCAGACACACAGCGCGCCTGCGTCACACTGTCTTTCGAATACCCGCCGCCGTGCGGTTCACACCCAGGCACACGCCCACGCACTGTCACAGAGGCGCACACACCTGCAAGTGTAGATGCCAGAGCAACACACACTCGCTAGCGGCTCTTCCTGATTCTCACACAGACACTGTCCCCGCGGGCAGAGACCCACGGAAATGCCTACGCGGGGCACACCCAGGCGTGAAGAATGCACAGACACGCCAAAGCACATGTGCACACCTAGACACCCAGGGGCTTAGACTGACAGAAATAATAGAAGTTGGGGGGGGGGGACGACAGAATGGTGACAAGACAGATACGTATTCAGGGTACAGGGGCACACACCAACGTGCACACACGCCTCACACACTTTGGAGCACACATGCACACACACCAGGGACATGGACACCCATAATTGCCAAGGGCACAGAGACCCCCACACGTTCAGAGGTTGGCACCCACACACCTGCAGGAGCCCAGCCCCGGTGGAGGAGTGTGGTGGAGAGGTGGCTGGAGTCCCTGCTGGAAGCCTTGTTATTCCAGCCGCATAATGAGGTCCTGATGGCAGGAGGGCCTGCTGACAGGAGGCGCCCGGGGCTATTGACCCTGCACCCTGTTTGACTGCCTGAAGCTTCCTTCCTCGGCCCCCAGGGCAGGTGGTGCAGACGCTGGGCCCCTCTGGCCTCAGCCAACCCCAGCCCCAGCCCCAGCAGTTGGGGAGAAAAGCAGGAGCAGGAGCCATAGCATAGAGGGACATTGGTGGCTGTGCAGGAAGACTCCCAGGATCCTCAACACAGCCGGGCGGCAGGGGGTGGGAGAGAGGCTCAGTACATATCCCCCTCACCCCTGTGCTGCCCAATCTTCTGACCTCAGGGCACTTCCTTTACTATGAGTTGGTGCGCACTGAGAAGAGTAGGGTGCGGCTTGTATCTTGGACCCTAATAACCCGCCCCCCCCCCTCCGGTCTGTTTTTGATTCAGTCCGCTCCTTGGCCCAGACTTATGACCTTTGCAGTGTGAGGCAGCATTATCCATCACCCCGGTGGCCGCTAGCAGGAGTAGAGGGCTTTGGGGGCCCCCACAGGGTCTCTGTTGTTCCCGACTCCCTCTCCTGAGAACAGCTCTTTGCCAGCCGGCCAGGGCTAAACCAGCGGTCAAGTACTGGGGGTCGGGGCATGACCATGGGGCTCAGTCACGATACTGGGCCTTGTGTCCCCAGCCCTGGCACCCCAGCACCCGTCCTTCCAGCTCCGCACAGCCGGCCTTCCCGCTCCTTCTGCCCTCCCTCTCTCGGGCCCTTTGCTTAATTTCCTATTAACTGCTGATAAATCCAATTAAACCGCCGTTCTAATTAGGGACAGCTGCCGGCTCTGCGAGGCGGGGAAGGGGGGTGCCCCCCGAGTGTATGGGGGGGGGGAGAACAGCCGCTCTCTCTGTCTCAGTACCCCCACACCAGCATCGCCGCCCAATGAGCCAGTAAATTGGTTTTGCTTCAGCATTGTGGGGGGCCCCACTCGAGGATCTCGGGGACTCTGGTTTTGAGTCCCTCAGACTGCTTGATGAAGAGATAGGACCCAAGCCCTAGTTGTTGCCCATTTGTGGGAGGCAGATCCTGCCCGAGGAGGGATGAAGGCAAAAGGCTTGATTTGTATGTGGGGGTGGGGGTGGGAGGCCTGTGGTCTGCTGCTCTTCCAGCCCAAGCATGATTAAAGGGGTGCTACCTGAGTCTTCCTTTATGACCCCGCACCCCCCAAGGAATCCAGTACAGTCAAGAGCAAAGGAACAGGAGACAGAACCCGGCTCTGCAATGAGTCCTCTTGTGTGTTTCCCTACCCCCACCACACCTCAGCCTTCTGGAAGGAAGGGGGGCACGCCCGTCCCGGGCCCTCCTTTTCCCCAGCCCAGCTGAGCCTCTGTCCTCCCCCCACCCTTTCCCGCCAGCAGCAGATGGTGCCTGGGCTCCCGCTGCCAACCTTGCTAGGCGGTGCCAACCTCAGGCCTGGCAGACAGCGGGCAGGAGAAGAGGATCTCCTGGCTGGCCACGCTGACCCTCCCCCCATCCGCCATCAAGCGCAAGACCCTCCGCTGACTCCACTCCAGCGACCACCCCAGGCTGCCTCTCACTGGTCCACTCCCAGGCCCCTACCCTCCTCCTTCAGCTCCCTTCCCTACACCTTCCCGCTCCCTGCCACCTGCCACCCTGACCAAGGCCGGTATATTTGCATGTCTACATATGCAAATGAAAACATTTGCATACGGCGCGCCGCAGGGGAGTTCTCCGCGCGAGCCCTTTAGCTGTCTGCCCAGCGCCCTCTCACTTGGTACCTGTCAGGGCTGGGGCGGGGCCGCGCGGGAGGGGTTAAGCCCCCGGGCCTTGCTCGCTGGGTTCCCGGAGGACTTGAGGAAGTGTTGCCATGGAGACGGCACGCACCCCACTCCCTCCCAGACCCAGGGTCTCCGGCTCCTTGTCTCTGGTTCTCTCCTCTCCCCACCATCTCGGCCCCCGTCCCTCGCTCTCCAACCGAGATCTTGCATCGCCCCCTGGCGGCCCAGCTCGGCACTGAGCCAGGTTTCGAAATGTAAGGCGCTGTCCGCGGCTAAATCGCCAAAAGCTAGGGGGACCTACCCTGCAACCAGATCCTGTTCCCAGCCCCAGCGGCGCGGGGGCGGGGACCCCGCCCGGCTCTTTTCTTTACTGACTACAGAGGCCTCCCCTAGCGGACTCACTGTCTCCCCACCTCCCACCGGCCTCAGCCCCGGTGGGTTTCAAGTTACCAGATGGTAGCAAAATGTGACTGTTGGGGAGGATTTTCTACCACTTCGTAGGCCCTCTCCTCCCTCCTCGGCCCCAAGTTAAAGAACAAACTTTTCTAACTTTTGTCAAAACTTTAATAAATTCACAACATTCAACAGTTCGCCTCCCACCCACCCCCGCAACCCAGGGCGCCTCCTAGTGGAAACGCAATTTTTTTCCAGCTCTCAAAGGCTGTTCTAGGCACCAGTATCCGACGGCATAGCCCAGGGAGGAGGGCGGGAACCAGTCCCTTCCCAGGAGCCCCGTCTCGCTCTGGCGGGCCTTCCCGCCCCTCCCTGACTCAGCAGTAGAGTTGCTTCCACTCCATTTCCTCTCCAGCTTCCACTGGGCCTGCAGCACCCGGCCCGGGTCTCTCCCGCCAGCAGGCGCCGGCCTGCACGCCTAAATCTCCTCCAGGAAGTCGGTGGGGAACAGCCCCACCTTGCGGCCAGTGTAGACCTTGACGTAGCCGCCAGCCTCATCTCCTTTCTGCACCACGATCTAGGATTAAAGGATTAGGGAGGAGAGAAATCAAGGGAAAACAGTTGTAGAGGAGAGCAGGGGAGCCCGGAGTTACGGAGGCCTTTCCTAGTGTCATTAATGGAGTGTAGTGTGCAGAGGAGCCTCCCGGCCTGGGGTTGGGTTGGGGCACCAGAGCTACTGGTCTTTTTTTTTTTCTTTCTTTCTTTCTTTCTTTTTTTTTTAACCTGGTCCTTCTTGAGGGTGATCTGTCCTATTTCGCGATTCCCCACGAAGGATCTTGTTACCCGGTGCACACGTTCTCCAGACCGGACCCGAATGATGAAGTTTGGAGGGAAAAATCCGACTTTCTCCCCTATTTTCCCCTAGAGAAGATGGTAGGGAGAATCAGCCTTTTAAACTCAACCCATGTCCCACCCTACCCTCAGTCATTTCTCTTACCCGCCACCACTCCTCATTGGAGTCATCAATGACCGTGATCTTCTCTCCAGGCCTGGCAGGGAAAGGGAGGGGCCTCTGAGATTTAGGGGCCTTCCTATCCAGTCCCTTGGCTGTACCCAGGTCCAGCCTCAATAAGCTCCAAGCCCTGAGTATCCCCTTCCCCTCTTTCCTTCCCCAGAGGGAGCTGGGCTCCCAGTCTACCCCCACCCCAATCTTAAGGCCTCTCACGGGAAATCCAGGTCGTCCTTCTCCAGGGCTTTGAAGCGATAGAGAGCCACAAAGTAATGAGACTGCTGGAAGCCAGGCTGCTTGTGCTGGGGGTGAAAGGGGGTGATGAGTCTCAGGGCTCCTCTGTCCCACATTGAGGGGCAGACCACCAAGGCAGGAGCATTCTCCAGACACATTCCATTCCAACTCTCCCAGGTCCCTGAACTAAGAGGAATGCATTAGTTGTGTGTGTGTAAGGTGGTGGAGAAGGCCGGTTAAGGGTAATGGGAACCCGCGGGGCAGTCTGCGCTCTTGCTGTGAGGTAGAGAGTGGTGTCAGACTGGGTTGGGAAAAGGACTGGGCTCCATGCAGGGAGAAAGGAGTCTCACTTTGTCATCAGGTGTCTTCTTTTCAGCCTTCTTATCCCCTTCAGGGTTTCCTGGGATAAGAAACACCAGCAAATTGTCTCTGATTCCTGGAGGGTAGCCCTCATCCTCTTACCCTTCTGCTTTGGGGCCTCCTTTCTCTCCAAACCTGGCGTACCCTTTACTGTCCTTTCCCGCTGCCATTGCTGAGCCCGACCGCCTCCATCTCTGTGGATGGAGGTGGGAGTCACTCACCATTCTGGGCTTTGCCTCCCTCTGGTCTGGCCGAGTCTGGTTCCTCTTCCATCATGGCTGCTAGAGGCTGGAGGGTGCACCAGAGTTAGGAAGATGCTGTCTGGGGAACCCAGGCTTGCCCTGGCTCTCCAGTCAGGACAGAGGCTAATAGGATCGCAGGGTTGGAAGGAGCCTTGGAGAAAATATCTATTCAATCACCTGCCTAATGCAGAGACTTTCTCTAAAACAT
Source organism: Myotis brandtii (assembly GCF_000412655.1). Lineage (NCBI taxonomy): Eukaryota > Metazoa > Chordata > Mammalia > Chiroptera > Vespertilionidae > Myotis > Myotis brandtii. Next base: position 267,816 of record NW_005370182.1, read on the forward strand.
CCTGGCAGGTGGGCCACCCACATTGTGCTTGAATGTAGCTAATGACAGGGAACTCACCACCTTTCAAAATAAGCCCATGCAATTTATTTATAGGACGTTTCCCCATATTAAACCTATGCCAGTCTCCCTGTAACTATTAGTCATTGGCCTGATTTGCCTTCTGGAGAAATATAGAACCAATATAGTCCCTTTAAAGATCTGAGGACATGTCAGCACATGTCCTTCCTGCCTTTTTTTTTCTCTAATTATTCTCAGACCCTTCAAATCATTCCCCAAGATCCCAGTTCTAGGTCCTTTACTATAATGTCTGTCCTTAAAAATACTTCAGTGTATAAGAGAAAAATGGGCAGCACAGCTTTTACAGTTCCCTTAAGAAAACAGTACCCGAATGTGCTAGCCTTCCTGCAAGCAGCCAAATCACAGTGTTAGTGCCTTACAGTCATAGCTCCCTCCATAGAAAGCCCTAATTTGCACCCAACTTCCATATCAACTACTTTGAAGCCAGATTTCTAGTTCTGTTTTTGTGCAGTTGATTTGTTGTTGTTGTTGTGTGTGTGTGTGTGTTTTGTTTTTGGGGTTTTTTTTTCTTTTTGATTCAAGAACAGATATATACATTTTTCCTTACAAAATTTCAAATGATTAGTGCTGGGCCTTTTTCTAGTCTATACGATTTCTGAATATATTATTTAGTATATGTTTTTCCTTCTATGTTTCCCACAACCTTGATGGGTACACCATTTATATCTTCATTTGCACCAGTGAGAAAAATGTTCATAGGTGAGGACCAAAGACAAAATCATGTTATGAGCCATCAGAAATCTTCCTGTAGGTGTACACGCCCTAGAGCAGTGGTTCTCAACCTTCTGGCCCTTTAAATACAGTTCCTCATGTTGTGATCCAACCATAAAATTATTTTCGTTGCTACTTCATAACTCTAATGTTGCTATTGTTATGAATCATAATGTAAATATCTGATATGCAGGATGGTCTTAGGTGACCCCTGTGAAAGGGTCGTTCGACAGCCAAAGGGGTCGCGACCCACAGGTTGAGAACCGCTGCCCTAAAGGACCAGGGTCCTTTGGGTACTGTCATTCAGTCAATTTTAGGATTCCATCTAACCGTAACCGTTATCTACATTAGTCCATCCTGGTTGTCCAGAAAGATATGAGGATATGCTAACAAACCCCTTGCTGAACTGAAAGCATCTATGGCATTATGACTCTAGTAATCTATATATATATAAAAGCCTAAGTGACCAAATGACTGAACTGAATGACCAGTCGCCATGACGTGCACTAACCACCAGGGGGCAGGCACTCAATGCAGGAGCTACCCCCTGGTGATCAGTGCACTCCCACAGTGGGAGCGCCATCCAGCTGACCGACGGGCGCCAGATGCCGGGCTCACGGCTGGCGAGCGCAGCTGCCACGGTGTGAGCCTGTCCCGCCTCCACAGCAGCGCTGAGTGGTGGCAGGCACAGCAGGGCAGGGATGAGCGGGAGCAGCACCTGGCCCGGGCTCAGGCTCCTACTCAGCCACCTGCCACTTCGTGCACTACTACATCCCTCAGGGGATGTCAAAACCTGTAGTCCAACATCCCCCCAGGGGTCCCGGATTGCGAGAGGGCACAGCGGCGCAGGCTGAGGGACACCACCAGTGCACAAATCCATGCACCAGGCCTCTAGTCCTATTATAAAAGGAAATGAAGCTACTTTTGGCCACTAGCTTTGTGCCTCAGTTACCTCATCTATAGAATAAATGGGTCAGACCAGACGATCTTCATGGACCCTTGTATGACTCTAGAATTACCGGGCAAGTTCTGTTCCCTGAATCCAAAACACAGCTCTTGCCTCTGTTGTCTAGCAATGCCAGGGGTCCGGGGTCTAGCCTTCAGTTGGTTATAGTGATTAATCTGACAGCTTCACAAGGAAGTTTCTGGAGAAAATGCATGCTACGACAGGAGTTCTTAACCTGAGGCCCTCTAAAATTGCATGCAAAAATCTGTCCGTTGGGTTATGTGCAATTTTAGGGGAAAGGGATCCCTAGCTTTTTTCAGCTTTCCAGAGAGGAGATATGGGGTCTCTGGAAGGGAGGTGTGGTGCTCACATTTTTCTTATCTGCCTGTCCTTTCTTCCGTTCTTTGTTTGCCATGATCACCCCAGTGCGCAGTGTTTCAAACACAGGGTCATTACGATTTGCAGCAGCTGGTGGGAATGGGAGAAGAAAGAAGACATTACTGGGGAGGCAGGGAAAGGCTTGGAGGAAAGAGAGACCTCCTAAGTAAGGGAGAGGTGGGATTGAATGGACACGTGTGTGTGTGTGTGTGTGTGTGTGTGTGTGTGTAGGATCAGGAAGTTGTCATCTGGGCATACCTGGATCATCAATCTATAAAGAGCTCTAAAAACATCACTGGAAATGTAATGTAATGGAGAAAAATATTTACCAGCACTCCTTCCAGGCAGAGCATTCATTATATGATGTTGGAAAGTCCACTTTACTAAGTTGCTTGGGCGTCGGGGAATGCTCGGAATTCCCATTCTCCTTCTCAGGAGAGTGGTCCTTTAACTGCTGGCTTTTTTTGTCCCACTGAGTGGCATGTGCAAGCAGGGGTGCTTGTACCAGCGGACCCTTCTTTTTACACCCACACTCCTCACAGAATTTAGCTTCACCTCAACATAAATGTTAAGGGTTGCTAAACTATGAATCTGCCCAGGATGTCCATAGCTCTGGGTCTGGCCTTAAGTGTGGCATTCTTCTGTAACAAGGATGAGTACAGTCGAGAATCCTTGTTCACTTAGAAATGGTTTTGCACATGCAGAGCAGATTTGGATGAAGATTCCATCTTGGCTCTGCCTCTTGCTAGCTGTGTGGAGACCTAGCTAAATCTTATCTCCCTCAGCTATCAAAGAGGGGAATATCGACTCTGCATCCAAGGTGGCTAAACTATTAGGTTGAGAGTGAACCATGGGATGGAGAATCTTTCTGTTTCGGAATTTGGTTTCTAAATCTAGAGGTGTGCTGGAACCATCTCTAAACTTGCCCATTCCCTCCGGTTCCATGTGAGTCACTTACAGACACTAGCGTACTGCTGGTTGCTGTAGAGTGGGGAGCTGTAGGCCCGATGAAAACCAGGGGGCTGTAGGGTAGGATGGAAAGCATCAGAAAGAGCAAGGCAGGACCCAGAACCCCATCTCTCTCATGAGTGCTCACCCCGTTTTGAAGTAAGAGATGGGCTGAGAAAGAAAAAGCAGGGATATGGAGGGGGTGACCTGAGGAGAGACTGGAAAGGGTGTAGCTGGCAACATGTCCCCTCTCTATTTTCTTGCTCCCCAAAGCCTACTCACAATCTTGCCGAAGCATCTCTGCATCTCCACGTAGGACTGACAGTGTTCGTGGATGTTGGTTTTGCAGTTCTTACAGCGAAGCCCAAATTTGTTGTTGACTTGGGAGAGGGGAGAACATTTGGGTGAGGTTCCTGCTTCCCTTTCTCTTTGTACCATTGCTGCTACTATAGCGCTTAGGTTCCTTTTCTGTATGGGACCCCACACCCTCAGTCTCTAACAGTTATTTCCTTAAAGCCAAATCTTGCCACAGCCTGTCTGCTACACCCTAAACCCTTTCCCAGTCCCCTGCCTTCAACATCACATGCTCTCTCCTTCCCTTCATGACTCACGCACAATCATCCGGGCACAGACATCACAGAACTTGGGCTTCTTGAAGAAATGATCTTTGAATTTGTGGGGCTTATCATTGACAAGCTTAGGAGGTTCTGGGGGTGGCTCCTCCTCCTCCTCCTCTTCTTCCTCCTCTTCCTCATAGATGTAGTAGATGGGCCCACCCCCAGCTCCCACTGCCTCCCCATTAGCCTGGGGCTCTGGGGGAAGCTCCATCTCCTTTGTCCCAGCAGACTCCTTCCTGAATAACTGCTTCAGCCGCTGTAGCTGAGGGGAAGGGAGGAGGGAATGAAGGAAACCCAATGTTAAAAGAATTGTCATGCTCTCTAGACTAGGTAAAGCTGAAGCTCACTAGACATTTATCTAGCTTGGGGCAAGGGGCACACCCCAGGATTAGGGGGTATTAGGGCTGCAGATGCTGGCAGGCATTCTAACAATAGAGGAGTCGCATACAAGTGAGATCAATTCAAGCACCTTTCTTCAAGTGCTGCAATGGCTTCCCAGGCTCCCCACACCCAGTGGTCAGAGGCCCTGACTCACCCCACTTTGCCGAGTCTCTGCTGGGGAGGGCTTAGGGGACTCCAGCACCTTCTTTTCTGTCATCCTGCAAGAGGTTGGACCCCACTATGACATCTAATCTCTGACTGCCATTCTCCCTCCCTTATTTCTGTCCCTTTATAGTAGGGTGGTCCTTGAAGGGGAGGCTTTGGGAGAAATTTGGTTAGAGATCTTTTCACAGAGCTTATGAATAGGAAGATTCCACGGAGGTCCAGAGAAAAGCCCAACAGACTGAAGAACTTCCCCACTAGTTCCTCAAACCAAAACCCATCCGTCCATTCTGAGGTGCAACCCCCAAATTTGTAGCCCCAATACAGTCAGTACTCAAGACTGCCTGGTTTAGGTATTTGTTTCTCCTGGGAGTCTACGGGCAGTAGAGATATGACACACATCTTCCCAGATCTCCTTTTATCAGGAGGTTGATGTGTGGAGGGATGGGCTGGGGCATTTGTTCTCCCTACTTCTTTCTTGAGCCCTGGGGGCCTAGTGCCTAGTTCCCAGCTTGCCTCAGGCCTCAGCTATTTTAAGTTTTCAGAGTAATATGAGCCTTTCCTTCCCTTACTACTCCCTTCCCTTGACCCCACTCCAATCCTAGCTCTTTATCCTGAAGTAGAATAATTTCACTCCTAAAACCTAAACTACTCCTAGACAAGAGAAATGAAGAAGCTGAATAGACTATGGATTGGGGAGGTTGGGGAGAGCAGTCCTGGAAGTGGAAAGAGGATGAAGAGGCAACTCACGTTTGGGATTCCCTGTCAGTTCAGTCTGTGGAGGGAAGAGGGAGCCCCTGCGGTCTTGACGGTAGCACTGGAGGAAGACTGGTCCTCTTCCTTGGGGGCTAAGCCCCCCCAGTATCCTCTGAACTCACACCAGCCACCCAGACGGTATTTGTAGACCTAGCGTCTTGCCTTGGTGTCAGAGCTGGAATGACAGGGCTGGAGTGAAGTGGACAGCTGAGTGACACAGCTGACATAGAGAAATTGGATACGGGGAGGCCTGGACCCTAACTCCTCCCACCTCCCAGAGCTGCTGTTCCCTAGTTTCTCATCTGTGGTGTGCAGGTCAGTACTGGGTAAATTCAGGAGGGGACAGTGTTCATGCTGTATACTCATTTGGATGATTCTAGATGACTGCAGGTAAAGATTGATTATGAACAGCTTTTCAATCCCCTTTCTCCGAGGTCCAAACATCTCCCCAATTCTACCCTCCCTGGACCTGCTTTAGGAATTAGGCCTTCTACTTCCCAGCCATTCTTCTTGTCGCCATGTGTCTTTATACCATCAAGTATAGATTTAAACTCAAACCTTTAGAATGGAAAATTTGAATTTTCAGAGCTGTCCTATCGGCCAGACTAGATTGCTTTCTTCTCTGTGGGAAGTTGGAGGGGTACCTTCCTGCCATCTTATCAGGGAGTGAAGAACATGTGTATAGCTCTGTTCTCTCCAGCTGTCCCCAGAGGCATCTTCCCCCCTATTCCTCTAAAATCTTATCCTCAGGGTGAAGGGACTTCTATTTTAAAAAGCCAGGCTGGGGGACTCGGGGGAGTGAGGGTCTAATGATCAGGTACAGATGGCCTCCACAACGGACAGAAGGCAGTAATAGCTGCCACCCAGGGGTTTTTTATCACCTGCAAGTAATATCCCCAGAGAACTGCAAACTCTTGGAGGTGGTAGGATGCCAGGCCTCCCACTCCGAGTCATTTTGATTCCGATTCCATCTCCCTCCTCGGATGCCCCAGGGTATGAACTGATGGGTCAGTGAGTTATCAGGCATTCTTATCTCAGGCACGCAGCCTTCTCCTGCCCTGTGTGACACAGCTGAAAAAGGAGATACCGCCATCTCAGAGGAGAGCAATTTGAAGGTGACAGTATAGTGCCATTTTATCCCTTGTATCTGTACAAGTAAAGGGTTATGTTGAAGGTTGGGTTAGACAAGCTTCGGAGGAGCCTAGCTAGAGACACTGCTACCCAGACCCAAGAGATTTCCAAGGCAATGTTCTTCGTCATTTCCATTTTTTTCCTCCTTTAATGGGTGGGTGAGATTGAAAAGGGGCTGCTGGATGTTCTGGGCATATGCGCTCTTTAATGACTCTGGTCTGACAGGTTGAACAACAGACTAGCTCTGAGAAGCCTCAGAGGAAAAGCTCCACCTTGCAGGCAGGTGACTTCGGCTCTTCACCTTTCTTCAGCTGCATAGCAGGGATGGCTGAGCACACCTGGTGTCTTGGTACTGCAAGTTTAACTGATGTAACTTTTATTGTAAGAAACATCTACTTCTGTTCCTGCCAGGAAGAACCCAATCGACTGGGTTTAAGATTAAAGAAAGGCCCAAGCCTTCCATCCCTGAAGTTTTCAGCAGATTGGATGGACAGGTAAGAGGCCAGCATTCAACCCAGTTCTGGACCCCACTTACCCCTCTGCAGCTCAGCCTCAGGGAACCTAAATGAGCGTCACAGAATTAACAGAGTGGAAGGAACCTCAGAGGCCACCCAGCCAGTCAAGTCTCTCAGGCTCCTGATAAGGACTCAGAGCTGCAGAGCTGAGAAGTGCTATCCCTGATGAACCACACAGGTAGTGGCAGAGTTGGGAGAGCTCAGAACCAAGGTCCCAGTAGAGACTCAGCCACTTATCAGAATTATGTGTGAGGAGGAGGCTGGGACACAGGGAATAGTGTTAAGAATATATGTGTATATTAAAAGAAGAAGAAGAAGAAAAAAAGAATATATGTGTTCATATGCTAGAAAGGCCATCCAAACCCACATCAAATCACTCCCACTCTGTGCGGCTGTACCTACCCAGGACCTCCAACCGCTACCCACACCAGGGCAACAAAAGAGAAACAGGGACTGACGTCCAATTGACAGATTTTTTTTATATTTAAAAACAAAATCAACCTTCCCCCAAGTAACCCCCCAAACAAACAAAAAATCAGATTAAATAAAATTTACAGTGAATATACCTAGCAAACATCTGTATGTGCAATTAAATACTGTGTCTGTTACTGCGGCACAAACCTCAAACAAACAATATACAAGTGTTCTGGGGGGGTAGGGGGAGGCCCCAGTTTTAACTTTGTAGGGCTTGGGGTGACAAGATGGGGAAAGTGAGAAGAAAGGGAAATCAATTTCATTTTTCTTAATTCTTTCCATATAAATATATTCATAAAGACCAAAAATGAAAAGGGAGCTTGGGATGGTAAGGAAATTAGGAGAAGAGGGGAGTGTAGAACCCTCCCAATTCTACCTGACCAAAAAATATGAAAGAAATTCATTTCATGGTGGGAGAAGAGATAAAAAATGATGGAAGAGGTTGGGAAAGGAGGGGGTAGCAGAGGGAGGCCAACCAGGGAAAGAGGGGGCCCACGGAGGGAGTAAGGAGTCCAGCGCCAGTGTGTCTGTCTCTGTTTCTATCTTCATCCCTACTGTCTTAGGCTCCAGTTTAGTGTCTGTCACCTTCCTTTCTCCCTCTGTCCATGGTCTGCCAGGGAGTTATCCACCTTGCCCCCACCCCTGCTGTGCGAGTCCCTTCCCCTCATATTTACTGGGAGCTGGCTCGCTCCAGGATCCTCAGGTCATAGTTCTTTTTGGCCACTCGAAGTTTGAAGCGACTCACGGAGTTGTTGAGGCGAAGGGAGGCATTTTGGGCAGCCAGGGGGCTGGGAAACACAGCCACGATGGTGTACAAGGCAGCAAGGTCTGCATGGCGACCATTCTCAGCAGTCCCACTACTGTCCCCCCCGCCCCCAGCAGGCAGCCCCTGAGCATCCTTGAGCCACTGGATCTTGGCGCCGGACATGGCGAGCTGAGTGAAGAGTTTGTCCGCCTCCGTACGAGTGATGCCCTCAGGAAGATCTGTCACCTCCAGCACCCGCCCCAGGACTGGAAAGAGAGGAAAGAGGACATTGTGAGAGGGTTAGAATAGGAAGGACTGAACAGTGACCCAGCAGAGAAGTATTCGGTTGACCAAGTCTACATACAATGTCCTCAAAAGCCCGGCCTTTCCCACTTAGCCCTTTCCTCCTTCTCCAGTCAACCCAATTCCCCACCATCCTGACGCTGATCAAGGCAACTAGAAGAAACTAGGAAACTTCCTCTTCAGCCCAGAGAGGTAGGCAAGAAGAGACTGTTCTCTCATGGAGCTGTTACTGTGAAGGAAGTATGGCTTCTGCTGATGTTCTTTCACGAAGTCAAAGCCTGACCTGAAATATGTCCCACAGATCCCTTCCCAGAGGCTAGCCCAAACAGAGTCTCCATTATCACCCAGGGAAGTCAGTGTCCCCTCCTTTCCTTTTTGGCAAACTGCTCCAAATGGGGGAAATCCCGAGAGATCTGTATACCTAGTATGGAAGGCCTGCAGGAGGAGAGTCACTCCCCCATATTCTCTTGTCAATCTTCTCTTCAATTGGGTATAGGACTACCAAAGGTAGACATCCTAGATTAAAGTCAGGACCACTCCCAGAAGACTCTCAGTTAATAACAGGCCCAACAACCCCCAGCACTGTGTTATTCCCAATTTTTTGGGAATCATTTTCCCAGGATCTGGAATAGTTTGGTAAGGAGAACAAAAATACTTCACTTCTCTAGCTTCTCCTTGTTCTTAGTACAAAGGGCTCCCATTTCCACTCTCCTCCCTAAGCTGGCTTTTCCCAGCCATCCTGGGCTGATAATGTAGGTCTGGAGGGCTGAGCACAGTCTCTTGGGGATTCAGCATCCTGTCACTCACCGACGTCTGTCATCCCCAGGTCAGTGGAGGCAGATTTGAGTGCTTGTCTCTTACTCCGGTTTCCATGCTTCAATCCACTCTGTCCCTTCAACATGGAAAGATAATGCTCATTCTGGGTCGATAACATTGATTGCCTTGCATCCCAATGTCTGTCTGAGAGATTAAGGAGCAGCACCCAAACCTGAGGACCCCATCCCACCAGGCAGTCAGATTGGCCAGCAAGTGGCCACTGAGAAACAAAGAGACCCCCCTCTTGACACTGGAGTGGGGTGGGAAGAATGGGTGCTGGAGTGGGCCCCTTCTACTCTGTCCATTCTCCCTGTTTTGTCTCCCTTGTCTACCCTGCTGTTGAGGTGGATGGCTCAGAGATAGGAGCCTGGATGAGAAGGGGTGTCTGATGGTCCTAAGGCTGATGGGGGACACCCTCACCTGGTGCACTGTGTAAGTCGACTGGCCATGGAGCAAAGGAGGGCAGATGGACAGATTGTACTGTAATGGCTGGCCCAAGAGGGAGTAGCGCCCATCACCTAGGAAGGAAGAGCAGATAGTTTTCTGGGAGTTTGAACTTTATGGTATGATTTTTATAAGATTTCAGGGGGCTTTGGAGATAGATACTGTTTCTACTTTTTCTATTATAGGAGTGCCCATATGACTGATTTAAGAGTTGTCTCTCTCCTAAATCGCTTGGGTCTCAGCTGTATCTCAGACAAATGGGGCTATTAGGTTCCATCATCCTTCAAGGGTTTTGTCTACTGTAGACAAAAGGTCCTGGAGGAAACCTACAGACCCTTATGAATGTGTTTCATTTCTTTTTTTAAAAATATATTTTTATTGATTTCAGAGAGGAAGGGAGAGGGAGAGAGAGATAGAAACATCAATGATGAGAGAAATCATTGAATGACTGCCTCCTGCACACACCCCCGCCCCCTTTACTGGGGATTGAGCCCCCAACCCAGGCATGTGCCCTTAACTGGAATTGAACCTGCAACCCTTCAGTCTGCAGGTTGACACTTTATCCACTGAGCCAAACCAGCCAGGGCATGTTTTTCATTTCTTATATAGATTCTCCCCACCCCTTATCCAGGGATAAATTTTCTGTCTCATGTCAGCATACAGTGTAGCAGGCAAGAGTACAGACTTGGAGCCAGACTGCCTAGGTTCATATCCTGGCTCTGTTACTGAAAATGGAATGTTGGGTATGTTTTCCCCTCATTAGTATTGTTGGGAAGGTTAAATGAATATAAGAAATGTAAAGCACTTACAGCAATGCATGATACATACTAAGCACTATTAGTGTTAGCTATTATTGTTGGTAAATATATTTTAGAGCACTTTAAAGTTTTTAAACTACATTCTCATCTTATTTTTATACTGTTTGTGACAACCAAGGCAGAAAGCAGATAAGATTATTCCCATCATATTTGTGATTAAGGCTATTCTATGGATTAGAAAACTGAGGTCTGGTTCCAAGTTTACGTAACATGTTCAACATCACAAAGCTACTTATTTAAATATGAAGCCAAGTCTTTCAACTCAAACCCAGCATTCCCTCTTCTAAAACTATGCTGTGTCTGACGCAGCCCATACTCCCAGGCCTCAGACTCAGTATTGGGTTGAACTCTTTCGTTCATTAGAAAGTTCAGTGAGCCCTGGCTAGTGTGGCTCAGTTGGTTGAGTGTCATCCCATGCACCAAGAGGTCGCAGGTTTGATTCTGGTCAAGGGCACATGCCTGGATTGTGGGCTCGATCCCCAGTGGGGGACTTGCAGGAGGCAGCCGATCCATGATTCTCTCTCATCATGGATGTTTCTATCTCTCTCTCCCTCTTCCTTCCTTTCTGAAATCAATAAAAATATATTAAAAAAAAAAATAAAGAGGGGCAAGTGTCCTTGGTCTAAACAGGGATGTTAAAATAAGAGTTGGCTCTCCCTGGCCGGGTGGCTTGGTTGGTTGGAGTGTCGTCTTGTACACCAAATGGTTGTGGTTTTGACCCCTGTCGGGGTACATGCAGGAGGCAGCCAATTGATGTTTCTCTCTTACATTGATGTTGCTTGCTCTCTCTCTCTGTACCCCCCCCCCCCAATCAATACATATATCCTTTGGTGAAGATTAAAAACAAAACAAAAAAAAGAGTTGGCTCCCAGAATTGGACGACCAGCCACACTGGCTCCCTGCCTGTTACTACCCTCTCAATCTCTCCACTTGGGAATGGGATGTGAAGGGGAAATCTGACGGCAGTCAGCCCTAATCTGACTCCTTACCCTGTGCTGGACCCCCGGGCCGGGGGAACTGTGTAAGGACGGGAAGGGGACTGAGTCCTGTGCAGACACTGCTGAGGCTGGTGACAGGAGAGGGTGCTGGAGACTGGGTAGGAGATGTGACGGGGCTGCTATTCATTTGTGTGTTGGCCTGTGGGAGAAAAGAGCACACATCACATAAGCACTAAACATTACTCTCTGGATGTTATTTCTATGGCTTGGCTTAAATTCACTTGCCTCAGGAAACTTCTCTTGTTGAACTCTGCCAAAGTCAGGCTGCTCTTTCAAACTGCCCTCTTAGTCCCTAATTAGTATGTATTATTTTAGTATCTACTTTTTGAAATACCATTTTAAGTATCCTCTTAGCATTTTCAAGTATGTGTCCCATCTGCCATCTTAGATCCTAGGTGCTGTGAAATAAGGTGCTCTCCTCTATGTCTTGTGATTTTCCCTAAAAAGAGGCTGCTCAGTCAATGACAAAGATTACTCTCTGAGAAGAATCTGGTCACCTCCTTGCCAGGACTCACCTGCGGGCTACTGTCAGGGTTGTACAGGTCTCCAGGTTTCTGCCCCTGCTGGTCCATGCTTTAGTATTTACAGTGACTCCACTGGACCATGGATGGGTTCTGGGGAGACTGGGGTCCATTAGGGACATTCAGCTGCATGACCACCACACCTGGTCCAGAAGGTGACACTCCTGAGTGGAGGAAGAAATCAATTGGTTCTGAATTCAAATTATATTTTGGCCTGTCAGCCTACTGTGAGCGGGGAAGCTAGTAAACAAATCCACCAACTCTCTTCACGGTCACTTAAACTGTGTCCTGCCAGGAATCTGAGATAGCTGCTGATTTGGTTTCTGACTCCTTCTCCCTAAACCAGTGGCAATTTGAGTGGAAGGGACATAAGTCCCAGATGCCAATGCTTTCCTGGTCTTTACCTGGTGAGGGGCAGAAAACTGCACTATTCTGTCAAGGTTGGGTATTACCAAATGCCTGAGTTAGATTGCTCAAACGTCTGGGCACAGTACAGGTCCCAGTCTGGCACTGGGGCCAGAACTGTAGGCACGTGCAGGCTTTTCTGGTAATAGCTGTAGATAAGCCAGCAATCTCTGGTTGTTCTAGAGAAGATGAATGCACTCAGCTTTACTAAGCCAGACCCAAAAGGTACTTTTGGGGCAAGGGTGGGATGAGTTGGAAACATTTCAAGCAGCGATGTATGTCATATTCAGGAAATGGCAAACAATTCAAGGTGCTGAGGCAAATGGGCTATGTAGGGGAAGTAGTAGGAGATGAGATACGTTTATTTATTCAGCAAACATTTACTGAACATTTACTATGTACCTATGTTCCTATGCTTGGCACAGGGTGTAGAGCAAACAAAACGGGTTCCTGATCCTAGTGGTTAGAGCATTGGCCTGCAGACTGAAGCATTCCAGGTTCTATTCTAGTCAAGGGCATGTACCTCGTTGCAGGCTTGATCCTCAGCCCTGGTCAGGGCATGTGGGAAGCAACCAATTGATGTGTCTGTCTCACATGGATGCTTCTCTCTCTCTGTCTTTCCCTCTCCCTTCTACTCTCTCTAAAAATCAATGGAAAAAATATCCTCAGGTGAGGAATAACAACAACAACAAAACAAGCAAACAAAAAACTGGTTCCTGCTCTCATGGAATGGACAGTCTATCAGGGAGTCAGACAGTTAAGAGTTTAAAGCACATTCTGGTGAGGGTCTTTATCCTGTAGGGGCTGGGCACAGGACCTGTGCTTCCGAGAGCTAACTCAAGTGGCTGAATGTAAGATGGCTAAAGGGAGGGAGACACTAGTGGCAGGAAGACTAGTTAGGAACCTCTGCAAACCAAATGAGGAGGTTTGGAATCAGGCAGTGACAGCAGGAATGGAGTGGGAGGGTCAGATCCTCTCTGAAGGGGTTTCACTGACAGGTTCAGGTGACTGGCTGGATATGATCCTGAGGTTTTAGCACAGGCAACCATGGATAGCCTAACCTTCTCACAGGCTGAGGGGAAGAAAGGGCTCAATGAGGAGGAACATTAAGTCCTGAATCTTCATGGTGAAAAGCAGGGTAAGGGGTCAAGGAGCAATTTGATAGACAGTCCCTGCTGGGAGGGACGGGAAAGAGCTCTGCTTCCCCAGGGGGAATTGTCCAGTGTGCGGGTTTGCTCTTGACCTCACAGGATGTATTTCTGTAGAAGACAGGCTAAGTCCATGTGTATGTGGTGGTAGAGAAATGGGACTGGGGCTTGCTCGCTCAAAAACCTGCTGCAATGCTGCAGTTGTCATGGCTCGGTGCTCTGGGGCTGCCACTGCCATCGCCATCACATTGCTTCCTGTGATGGGAAATGTTGCAGCCTCTGCCCTGGGCACCAGTCCTGCTGGGAAGTAAGTGTGATTGCTTTTCTCAGGTAGCACCAGTCAAAGGAAAGGAAAAGAAACAGCAGGAGGCCTGAGAGCAGTTCAGGAGACACAGCATCTGTTGTATCCTATTCCCCAGTCAATTTGTGCCCCCTGCCCAGGGTTCATCTAATCAAAGAGCACAAATACTCAGAGGGACAGGCTGGCACCTCCCATCTCTTGCCAAGTGGGACAGGGTCATCAGCACGGCTTGTAGAACCACAGGAAAATTGCACAGCTGTGGAATGTCAGACATTTAAGAACTCCTCCCGCCCTGGCCGGTTTGGCTCAGTGGAGCGTCGGCCTGCGGACTGAAGGGTCCCAGGTTCGATTCCGGTCAAGGGGCATGTACCTTGATTGCGGGAACATCCCCAGTGGGAGGTGTGTAGGAGGCAGCTGATCGATGTTTCTCTCTCATCGATGTTTCTAACTCTCTATCCCTCTCCCTTCCTCTCTGTAAAAAATCAGTAAAATATATTAAAAAAAAAAAAAAAGAACTCCTCCCTTACTCTAGTTGCTTTGGGCATTTTATTTCCCTGTCCTAAGAGCCCCACCTGCTCCAACATCTTCTACCAACAAAATTGCAATTGACCTTATTCAAACATCTCATTGCTACCTGAGGGGGCCAAGGTAAAAATAATCAAATCTACGGCTTTTCTGGAAGGCAGTTCATAATCTGAGCCTAATGCCCTGGGTCAGGAAAGAATGGAGGATGTGTGAGTGTGTAGGATGTGAGCATATACAAGGTGGTGAAAGCTCTTTCTAATTGCAACATGTAGCCATAGGAGCAATTAGGTGGCTCAATGGGAGTGGAAAGAGAATGAAGTCCTGGTATTATTTTCTCTGATTCCCAACAAAAACACAGCTAGGGTGATCAGTCACAGCTTCAGCCCTCCCCACAGTGAGTCTTTCCCCTCCTTCCCTGCTGGCCTGCAGCATTGTTCCTTCACTCAGCCGAGGACACAGAGCACTACTTGGCTGATGAGCTGATTTTTATGCTTCTTTTTCTCAAGCCCAAAGCAAGTGGCATCCGTTAGCAGCTGAACTGTCGCTACTTTCTTAATGGACATGGCGATAACCCCCCCTCTCCCCGGCCCCCCGCCAAAAAAAAAAAACCCCACCTCACGGCCCAGTGACAGCACTTCTATATAATCAGATTGGAGGAAGAAGCCAGTGTTGGAGTGGGAAGGGGGAGAAGGGCGTTGAATAAGGAAATCAATTTCAGCTTGAAAGCTCTGAAAGGAGAGGGGACGTGTGAATGGCTCTTTAAGTGGCATCATTAAACCTGGGCAGAAAGGTCGATTGGGCAGAGCAAACCACATAAATACAAACAGATGACATTTATGTCTGGCAGAATTGGTTTTTGTTTAGTTGGTTTTTTTGAAATCACTGAGGTAGAAGACTGATAAGGCTTCTTCCTTACCACCAGGAATCAAATCTATGGACAGGAATGGTGAGAGAAATAAAATCCATAGCATCTTTCCAAAATTACAGAATAGAATACAACAGTATCTGGTTTTTTTTCCTTTTTTGGTCGGGGAGAGGGATTTCTTCAGGGAGTGAGAGAGAAAACAGTCTCAGCCTTGGTAAACCCTCAGCCACAAAGCGAGCCAGTGAGTATGTGGGAGGCTATGTCTGTCTGTGCCTTGCCTGGCCACGCTGCTGTGTCACTGTGAGTGGGAGTCTGGGTACAGGTCTCACTGCCATTTTATGTCTGTGTGCGTCTTCCCCAGACCAGCACCTCTGTAGAAACCTTAAGAGACTTGCAAGCCATCATTTTAGTGGAAAGAAAGTTGATTCCTGGGGTTATAGTTATGTCTAAGATCATAGTGGAGGAATTAAGATCCAGGCCTGGGGGTAAATTGGGCAACTACAAAAATGTATTAATAAACCAGAACAGTTGTTCCAGGAACAGTCAACCCTAATCCCTGCCTTTATTTTTGGAAAAGTGACCATGTTGCTTCATGGGAGAAGGGCGGGTAACTGTCCTCTGAAGGTGACATAGAGCCCTTGTGGGCTATGCAGGTCTTCTATCCTCCCAGTAAAGGGTAAAACGGAAAGGAAGACAGAAGAGGTACTTTTATTCCACTTCCTCTTAGATTTTTATGAGCAGGGATTGAAGACTTTTAAAATCAGTGGTATTGTGAATATGGTCTCTTAGATGTGGGTGGAACAGAGGGTCCTATCATCTAGGAAAATCCAGAAGCCTAGGATCAAGCAGGGAAGAAAAGAATTATAACAGAAAATTCTGAAGAAGCAAGGGAACTAGATGATAAAGTGGGTTTCCTCCATTTCTATTGATTAGGGAAGAGCCTGATCACCTCCTTCCAATCCCAGCCCAGATCTCTAAGTGCTGCCAACTTTCAGAATAGCTGTTTCAGTTTATTTAGCCCAGCATCAGGTCCAGAGGAGGTAATGAAAAATTCTTTCACCTGGTTTGTTTCATATTCAAAGACCTTATATTTGAAGATGAACAGATATATAATCATAGAGACCCAATAGATATACTGATACCAGCAAGGATAGTATATACATATGCACACATTTACTTTTAACAAATAAGAGAGAAAATGCCCTGTGGTATCAAGCACCACCAAAGGCTACAGTGGTTCTTGGAGCTGGTTTCTACAGTTTCCATACCCTGATGGGAATGTCAAGGTCAAGTGCTCCTGGGGATACTACGAGAAACAGCTAGAGAGACCAATCCTATATAATAAAAGCCTAATATGCTAAGTGTCTGGTCATCCATTCACCCAATCAAAGCATAATATGCTAATGATATGCTAAGGCCGCTCAACAGCTCGCTATGATGTGCATTGACCACCAGGGGGCAGACGCTCAGACCGGTAGGTTAGCTTGCTGCTGGGGTCCAGCCCATCGGAACTGAGAGAGATGGGCCAGACACATCCTGGAACCCTCCTGCAGTCCCTCCCCAGCTGGCCAACCTCCCGCGTCCCTCCTCGGCCCCAATTGTGCACCCGTGGGGTCCCTCGGCCTGGCCTGCACCCTCTTGCAATCCAGGACACCTCGGGGGATGTCGGAGAACCAGTTTCAGCCCGATCCCGCTGGCCAGGCCAAGGGACCCCACTGGTGCACGAATTTGTGCACCAGGCCTCTAGTAATATAATAAAAGGTAAGGGCTGTTGAATTTAAAATCTCTCAGCCTGTGAGAGATCCATGTTTGGTCTGGAAAAAGTCATTGCTCCTTGAAGGTAACAACTGATTCTGTCTTATGAGCAAAATTAATTCTGGAATCCACTCTCCAGAACCTAACATGAGTATAAAATATGTTATGTGAAAAATAGTACATTTCTAAATGGAGAAATTGGCAAAAATACCTCCCTCTCCCCAGCAGAGGGCACTCGGATATTCCCACAATAGAAGTACATTAAGACCTCCTGCCTTCCAGAACCCCTTTAGTTTCTTTAACTGCAGTGTAAAACTATGTTAGGGTGGGATGAAAGGGAAAGAAACAAGGGCAGCTGCACTTAGTGTACTGGGGGAGTTCTTGGCAAAGGCAGACAGTGAAAGGCTGCATGACACAAGCCTGTTCACCTGGGAGAGTACAGAAGCCTATTGAAAATGTGTTATTGAGAATGCAGCATAGGATGTAGAAATTCAAAAGACCAAAGTTCAAGTTCTAGGACTATGACTTTAGGCAAGTCATTTATCCTTTCAGGCTTAAATTTCCCCTTCATGAAGTTGTAGTAAGAATTAAAATGATAAAATGTATGTGATCACATACAAAAAACTGCTAAACAAATCTAAGATACGACTTAAAAAGCATTTTATCAGCCTTGCTCACACTCCTAAGAGGGGGGAAAAAAAGCTGTCATAGGAAGAATTCGTGTAGGAGACAGAGGTAAGCACTTCATGTCTCAAACGCATGTGGTAAATGTAATGGTGAATTCAGAAAAAGGAAAATAAAACAAAATACGAAGGAAAGAAACAATGAACCCAATCAGACTTGTGGCTGCCCAGGGATGGGGCAACCAACCTCACCTTTCTTGAGAGGTCAACTTCAGCACCCCTGGAAAACACCAGCCAGGATTTTGGCCTTTCTTCCTGATGGGGTCACACCATCCCTGAACTCTCTCTACCCTTCCCAGATCTAGAGCAGCATTTGCTCTTGCCAGTGCCCAAGACCACTCCCCCCGCCTGCCTCCCTCCGGCCTCCCAGCCCCGGCAATTTTTATCATCTTACCTGAGAACTGCTGTGGCATCTGTGGTGGGCTGCAGGGAGAGGGAGACTGAGGCATCTGGTACTGCTCAGAGCCAGGAGGCTGCAGAAATCCCACAGAAGGGCTGGGGAAATAGAGAAGAGAGGAGTGTTAAAGAGGTAGAGGGAGGAACACAGCTCATGGCAAACAGCTGCTGCTGCCCGGGCCTCCCCTATGGGAAGCAGAGGCAGCTCCAAGCCATTTCCAAACCAATTTGCCATGCAATTTCTAAAATCACTAATCAGTTCAAAGTTAATTATATATATTTGTACTTGATCATCTTTCAATTAGGAAGCTGCTAATCAGTGCTACAGATGGAATGTCAGTGACACATGCTCTTCCTAACAGTGTGGAAACACCAGATACATACATGTGCATACATGCACACAACACAAATACACGCACACTCTGATAAACATAATAGACACACAGACAAAGAGAGTGCCAGAGACAGATATACAGTGCAAGAGAGAGATGGGTAAGAAAGAACTATGGAGATGTATGATTTAGGATATTTACACAATGGCAAACACAGATAGTCACCTGAAGACAAATAGGGAAAAACCCCCATGAAGCTCAAGACAACAGGAGACATACATATAAAAAGACATAAATAAACATATACACACTGAGAGACACACACAGAGATACCTGCAAGTAGGCCCAGACTTGAGTTCTAGTTCCAGCTCTGCTTTTAACTAGTTGTATGACTTTGGGTAAGTTCCTTAATATCCCTAGCTAGAACTTCTTCATTTATTAAAAAAAGGGAGAGCCCAGCTGGTGTGCGTCATAGGTTGAGTGTTGACCTATGAACTGGAAGGTCGAGGTTAGATTCCCGGTCAGGGCACAGGCTGCGGACTTGATCCCCAGAATGGGGTGTGCAGGAGGCAGCCGATCGATGATTATCTCATCGTTGATATTTCTGTCTCTCTCTCCCTCTCCCTTCCTCTCTGAAATCAGTAAAACAGTATTTTTAAAAATTGAGAAAAATAAAACAAGGGACGTGGACTAGATATTTCTAAGGTACTTTCTACCTCTAAAATTATATCAGCTATGGTCTATCCTAAGATACATATAAATAGACCATGTGAGATTCATCCATGGATATAAACAGAGGTATGCAGAAA
>NW_005370182.1:286805-293972 GCF_000412655.1 Myotis brandtii
CTCCAAATTGCTTCTTTTAATGATGAGCACTCTCTATCCCATAGTTCTGAATCTCACTGATTAGGAAAATAAAAAATGGGAAATCATAAAGCCTCAGTCTCTGAAGCAGGAATTTTTTCTGCTAATGAGCTCTTACGGATATGTCAAATCAATGAGGACAAAAGGAGAATGAACTCACTCATATTCTACTAGCTTTAGGGCACTACTGGGATCTCTACCCCTGCCTTTCTTTTCTTAGGTCAGTGAAAACAAAAGCATGGTGCAACCATCGCCGATGGTCTATGGGAGATGTGTCTGGATTTTCGGGGAGTCCTTACCTCGTACCGTTCTGCTGAGCCGCAGGGATCATGCTGTAGTACACTGGCACCCCTCCCGCCGGGAGACCCCCTTGCACAGATTGGCTTGCAGGGACCAGCATGGGTTGCTGGAAAGGCGGCTGGACCACATTTTGCGAGTCATTACCCACTGGGACCTGAGTGGAGATGAGAAGAGAATGACCACTCGTACTCCCAATGAGTTCATCCAAGAACAGACTAAGGCACTCTAACTTCCTCTCTAGCTCTCAGAGACTCCTCCTATTCTCATCTGCCTAAAGGAAATGCTCACAGAGCTACCTCCATTTCCCTCTTCTCCAAATACCACTCTTGAGCATCTGATGTAGAGAAAGGAGCCTGCTTCCCTTTAGAGCCTACTTTTCTGGGCATATACTCATTTGCATGGCTGTATAAAGACCAAACAATTTAAATAAAGACTCTTCTCAGATTCTCTGGGCTTTCTCTCAGAGGGAAAAAACCTAAAATGTAAGGGCGAAGTGATCAGTATTTTATGTTAGAGTTGTCAGACTGGATGACATAGGAGGCTGTCCTCCTTTCCCTCATCCTGAGGACTGGGTGATCGTTCCCAATGCAAAATGCACCCACTTGGTAAGAAGGCAGTGGAGTATACTGAACCACCAGGCCTTGCATCTGGCCCCCCATGCCACTCCTCTGGTTGCTGAGCAGGCCCTGGTTCTGTGGTTGCTGGACCCCTATCATGCCTTGGTAAGCCGCCTGCTGCTGGTTAGGCATCATGGGCTGTAAACCTGGGGATGGGCAAGGAAGAGAAGACATTAGCATGGTCTCAACAATGTTTAGGAGGTCACACTCTATCAGCAATTTCTCTTCACCTGTCTATTTTGCCTTTCCTTTTTCTGGAGACCCTGGGTACCTCTTCAGGAATATAATCATTCCTGCCTTTTTTTTTAAAAAAAACAGGGACGGTAATTCTCTTTCCCAGTCTCCGCCCTTCCCCTATTCACTGTCTTCTTACACTAGCAGTTCCCCTTACCAGGCTGTTGGGATGGCTGAGGCAACTGTTGACCACGTTGGGGGCTGTAGGCCACCGGGTGAGAGAGAGGTCGATATTGCTGGTTGGAGTTAGGATACTGTCCAGGGGGATAGTAAGAAACCTGGATCTATGGTGAGAGGAAAGAGATGTGTGAGAAGGTCCCCAAACTATTAATTGCACCAGGGTTGATGGCCAAAAATCTGTAAATGGAGGTATTTTGGGTCTGCAATTGCAGCATTGGTATACAAATTTGAAAAATAACAGGAAGGACTTGAGTCACGTAGAAAGAAACCTTCTAACTAGAAAGACAACTAGTGGGAAATGGAGGTGAGGAACAGGTATCCCCTCTGGTCTGTCTAAATCAGAGGAAGAGGGAAGGATTATAATACTGGACAAACAGAATTAGTGATTTAAGCTGGGAACCAGAGCCACTCACTTGCTGAGGAGGCTGCATATAGCCCTGGGGTGGCAGGACTTGCTGAGTAGGTGTTGCATGGCTAGAGGTGGAATAGTTGGAAGCGGGGAGGGGCTGTCCTGTGGAAGCCATGATGAAGCTAGTCTGCTGAGGGTGCTGGGAGATAAGTGGGGGCTGGAACAGAGCTGCGGATGGGTCAGCTGCTTCAGTAGAACCTTGGCGGTTAAGGCTCATCTGTCCAAAGGGGTTGCTGAGGTCATCTGCCTGTTGAAAAAGTAGTGGAGACTCAAGGACTGAGGTGGCATCAAGTCCCATGTTCTCGGCTTCAACACAGACACACAGACAGAAATAGCAACCCTACCTACAGCCTTCCTTACCTACTCCAAATGTGAGACACTCCTGCCTCTGCGCCCTGCGAGGCCAGCCTCCTTACCACATATGAGGCAACAATGGCCACTCTGATTATGATTTTTATTAGAATTTGTCCTGGGGAGATGGGAGCAATGACACAACTTCTATATATAGAAAAACAGGACAAACTAGTGGGTTAAAAAAAAAAAAGACTATAAGCCTTTCCATTTCCTGTCTTCCTCCTGCCTCCAACCACACAAAGTGCCCTATGTTGCCAAAAATCCTGTTTTTATAATAAAGGACCCAGATAACACCTTGAATGGATTATGGGTGGCTCGGTTCATGTGGCTACCCAGCTCTGCCTATGCGGTGGAAAGACTGATGGACTCCCATTCCTGCTGCTTATCTCCTTACTCCCTCTCAAGGTCATTTCCACCTTTGTTCTCTGATACTTGCCTAGAGTTCTCCTGCCCTTCAGAAACCACTTCTAATTCTCACCTCTGAAAGGAGGCCAGGGTGAGTAGCTGAGCTGGAGGGTGAGACTGACTGGCTAGTCTGTAATTGCCTTCTCTCTCAGCCCTCTTCTCTAAGCAGCAAGAGTGATGGTGTTCCATCTCTCACTTGTACGGTGATAGGTTAGTTTGTTAGCTTCCTCGTCCTTTCTGCTCCCTGGACAGTAATTGACACACACACAAACACATACACACGCAGAGGAGTTCTTTTGCAAAAAGAACCAAAAACCAAAATAACTAGTAGGAACAAAAGGTAATGCTTTCCTGTGATTTCACTCAATTTTCAGGGATCTGATCTTCAAGTTAGCTGTTTAACTACCTTAATGGGCAGAAACAGATGACAAGACTACTGGATTGCTGATTATTTTGAGGTCCATATTCTAGGACTTTTCAGAATGGAAATAAGAGGTGGGAGACAAGAAGGGATTCTAGTGAAAAAGCAGACAGGTGTGATTAACACGAAATAAAAAGAAGCCAGTCCTCCTATATCATTAAAGAAGTTATCAACTATGAGGCAAATCAGATCTTCAAAGGATTTGTAGTCAAGGTACAAACTAAACAGCAAGTGCTATGCATTAGAAAAGGCTACTTTTTATGTAAAATAACACGGTAACAGAAGGGAACATTTTAAGTTTTTACCAGTGGAACCAGAGAAGTCTGCAATTGTGTTTTTATTTTTAAAGGAAAAGATGAGGAGCCCAGGTTAGATCAACATCTGGTTGCGTTTCCCTTCCTATAACTCAAGGGAACTCAGTGTTCCTCTCTCTTACATTTAAGCATCGTTTGATGGCTAAATTACTGTGACGTGGTCACTAGAGTGGAGTATACTTCAGCCTATACTGGCCCCACAAGAAGAAACACCTTTAAACATGGCCCTCCAAAAAGCACAACTGCTTTGCAAGGTTGTCACAGACTGACCCAGACATACCCAGAGATATAGGCCACACAAGGACAAGACAAAAAGGGGTAATGAAATTTATACCATGTTGTACTGCTGGGGTGGAGAGACTGGCAGAAGGACTTGGGGACAGGAGCCTGGAGAGAACTGAACAGGCTGCGGAGAGGGCTGCAGAGCTGGGACAGGCTGTGGGCCAGCAGAGAGGCATGTGGGAAGGGAAGAGAAAAGGGAGGCACAGGGCAGAGATGGGGAGGAAAAGGGAAGGAACAGTGTTAATCATAGAAGAAATTTCACATGAATAGCAAGGCTGCTGAGCAGTATGGATACCAAGCCCAGGATAGCAATCTCTCCTATCAGGACAGACTCGCTGCATACCCCATCCCATTAGCCACTCAGAACTTTGCAGCTGTTGTGACCAGTTTTAGAACTCTCAGAGCTGGGGTCTGCTGTCTGATTCCAAACATAGCTTTTCCCAAAACATTCTTTTCTGAACATATGATTCCTGGGGAACATAATTATAAACCCTCCTCAAATGTCCATTTGAAAAGAGATCCCTTGGCCTGGCCAGCGTGACTCAGTAGTTAAGTATTGACCTATGAACCAGGAGGTCATGGTTCGATTCCGGTCAGGACACATGCCTGGATTGTGGGCTCGATCCCCAGTAGGGGGTGTGCAGAAGGCAGCCCATCCATGATTCTCTCTCATCATTAATGTTTCTATCTCTTTCTCCTTCTCCCTTCCTCTCTCTGAAATCAATAAAAAACATTAAAAAAAAACAAAAAACAAAATGGATTCCTGTTTCTGTAGGAAGCGTCATCCAAGGTCTGGCTGAGCTCTCCCGGTCACACTCCTAATTTCACAGCACAGCTCTCCTGGAGGAAGTGCTCATTCACAAGGATCATCTCCCTCCCGAGGGCAGAGAAGGAAAAAACAGTCAGTTCACGCCTGGTTCTGGCTACTTCCTCCTGCTCCAAGATTGTTCTGTGAAACTCCAGGCTGTGAGGGCAGTATGAAAAATGTCCCCATAAGCAAACAGGGAGGGATTTAGGAATAAAATATAAATAGCCTTAGTTTTAACTTTTGTTCCTTCAGTCCCTTCATTAGCCTTAAGCAGGAGGATTTGGTGTATTCTAAACCAACTAATAAGGAGTTATTTTTTTCTCTTCTTCCTTTCCAGCCATTTCAATCCCTCATCAGTTCTCCAGCCATGGCCCCTGGTGGTGGTAGGAGGGGTGGGAGAAAGGGGAGAGGCTAGGAAGAGAGAGGGAAATAACTTTTACATTCATTGTCTCATTTATATATTTTATCTCATTATAGCTTCACAATAAGCTTATAAGGAGATATGATAACTTGTATCTGCAGTTAAGATAGTAAGGTTCAGAGAAATTAAATCACACATCCAGGATCACACAGCTAATCTGCAGAGCTTGGATGGGAACCTAGTTCTACCTGACATATATTCTTCCTCTCCACTCTAGTAGTAGGGAGGGTGGGAAAGAAGCTGAACAGAATTACACAAATATCTTTTAGTTTGTATAATTCTCCTCCCTCCTTTCAAATTTAGAGTAACAAGAGGTGTGGGGGACCCAAGGTGTCAATATCCTCTCCTGCCACTTACCTCTGGAGAGACCCTTTCATAGAGGGGACTAACTTCCAGAAGCAGAGTCCAGGAATTAGAAGACCCCACGATGGAGAACACTCCTGACATGTGGATTAAGTAAATGTAAGTCATCTTGGTTAGGAAAAAGTTACAGAGACTTCACTGTGTGACCTGGGGGAGATGCTGCCATAGCCTTGAAAATAAACTCTCAGCTCTCCCAGCATACTTATTTTCTGTAAGCCAGTGGCATTCCAAATATAACTGCTGGCCAAGCTTCTCAGCATGAGCTATCTGTGCTGGTAGCTTTTAAACCCATTTTCTATTATCCTAATCCTCTTCTTTCTCTTAGAGGAAGGCCTAATGTGCTTTACCCGGGGTCGGCAAACCGCAACTCGCGAGCCACATGTGGCTCTTTGGCCCCTTGAGTGTGACTCTTCCACAAAATACCACGTGTAGGCGCGCACGTACAGTGCGATTGAAACTTCGTGGCCCATGCGCAGAAGTCGGTATTTTGTGGAAGAGCCGGTATTTTGTGGAAGAGCCACACTCAAGGGGCCAAAGAGCTGCATGTGGCTCGAGAGCCGCGGTTTGCCAAGCCGCAGTTTGCCGACCACTGGCTTTAGACCTTATATCCTCCGGAGGGAGAAAGGGTGACCATAGGGAAAGTGAAATGGTAAAAGAAGGCTGCCTGATTTCCTCGCATTTGTGAGTTTTAAGTAAAAAGTGAAGAGAGAAGAAATGCTCCTCTCTTAGGACTCTCCTGAGAAGGGCAGTGGTAAAGGTAGGCATCTCAGTGCTATTTAAAAAAATATATTTTTATTGATTTCAGAGAGGAAGGGAAGAGGGAGAGAGAGATAGAAACATCAATGATGACAGAGAATCATTGATCAGCTGCTTCCTGCACGCCCCACATTGGGGATCCAGCCTGCAACCCACAGGCATGTGTCCTGACCGGAATCGAACCGTGACCTTCTGCTTCATAGGTCTATGCTCAACTACTGAGTCATGCTAGCCGGGCTGTGCTATTTTTAAGTTATACCACCACTACCTCAGCTACAGTTTTCTTCTTAGAGAGTCTCACACTCCAGAGTTAGGAAACTTCCTAAAAACCATGAGGAAGCCAAAGACTGGCCCTGAGGGATGTGACAGTCACCTACTGGCAAATTCTAGACTAAATCATTGGTTCTTAGATGCCTGAATGGGCCCCTGGAGAGAGGTTTGGAGGGCTCCTTTTCAAGAGGCCCATTCCACTTTAAGTAAATTGGGCAAAAGGTAGCCTCTGGCCCTTTAATTCTCAGCCTCACTCCTTGATTTCACATGCACTACTGATATATGATATGGAGGCCTGCTCTGACAGCAGAGGCCTGCCAAGAAGGGAAAGAGCACAGTTTAGCCAGCGGTGTCTCCAAGCCTGGGACAAATGTCTCTTGCTACAGAGCTAAAGGTAACTATATTTTCTCAGTTTCTCTTCCAAAGGAAACTCTTTAGAATAAGCACAGTGGTATGTGTGTATGGTCACTTCCTTCATCCCTGCTCTGTTATGTACCTTTTGAGAAACTGAACAATAAGTATTTTGGGGCTCAGCAACTTGAGTTTGGAGAGCCACCAGTACTGAGAGACAGGGACAAACAGAAAAGAAAGAAAAAGGCAGTAAGAAGAAGAAGAAAAGGATAAAGAGAGGAGAAAAAGTGAGAGGAAGAAAAAAGGAACTACATATGGGGGTGGAGGTGTATAAAAATATTAGCAGCTACCACAAATGCTTCAGGGACACCAAAATTTAACCAGGCTAAGAATTTTTGGTTTGGAGTTTGTGATCACAATTAATCTCAGGAATACATTTCTGAGGGAGCAGAGATCTCTATACCAAATAATGCTCCCCGGTTCCCAATCTACAGGCCTAACTTAGCATCATACTCCCTGCAGGTCAGTCAATACCAACAGCTGACCCACTGACCCTCATGATGCAGAGGCAGAGACAGAATCCGACTGAGTAAAATTTGGGATTCAGAGCCAGTCACTTGGAAATTATTATTATTATTATTATTTTTAAAATATATTTTATTGA
>NW_005370182.1:294377-339955 GCF_000412655.1 Myotis brandtii
ATCGCGCTGTCGCCCTCCCTGGGCTGCACACAGCAGGCCAGGATCTCGTGCTGGGGCAGCCAGAGGCTAGGGATCGCGCTGCTGCCAGCCCCAGGCGGGGCGGCGCAGCGGGATCTGCCTGCAGTATGCAAATTAGCCACCATCTTCGTTGGTGGTTAATTTGCATATCGTGCTGATTAGCCAATGGGAGGCGTAGCGAAGGTATGGTCAATTACCATGTTTGTCTATTATTAGATTTTTTTCAGTCCAAAATTGTTATCCTCTTTACCTTTCTATTTCTGTTCTATTCTTGCTGTCTGTTTCTAGCTATGGATAGAAGGAGGAGGCAGATGGAAAACTAAGAGGGGAAAAAAGGGAGCAAGACTATATTAAAATCCACACATTTTAGAAAATAAACAAACAAAACCCCCAAAAAACTGGGCTCCTAAAAAAGTGAAACATACATACACAGAAGATAGCCAGAGAGAGGAGCACAGAGTTTACCCACTTATAGATCTGAGTTAAGACACAGAGCCCAGCCTGCGTGGCTCAGTGGTTGAGCATCGACTTATAAATCAGGAGGGTCATGGCTCAATTCCCAGTCAGGGCATATGCCTGGGTTGAGGGCTTGATCCCCAATGTGGGGCATGCAGGAGGCAGCTGATCAATGATTCTCTCTCATCACTGATATTTTTCTCTCTCTCTCTCCCTTCCTCTCTGAAATCAATTATATATATATGAGATTTATTGAGGTACACGGTATTAGAAGAAAGTAAGTCAGGATTATAGAGAAACTGATTTAGGGACTAATATGAAGGACTAGAATGATCTGCATGTGGGTTACATTAAAACACAAAGCAGGGTTTCCTAGATCTTCACTGTTCTTTATGAAGTTTCATTTCACAGTATTTGAATGGGGTAGTACTGGGCCATTCTGGGGTCTTTCCACTCTAGTTTCCTGGGGTATGAGTGCTTGGAATTTGTTTCTTGTACCTATGGAAGAGATATATTTTAGGTCAAGTGGGACTAACTAAACAGGGAGACAAGGGAGCCTGTAATAAGAATTTTAATTACAGCGTAACAGAGTACAGACATGGGATTCCTGACTACCAGTGAACACTTTGGGATAAAGCATGGGCTCTAATCATGAAGAGCTCAGAGCAGCTCTCCTCAGGTTATTAAGGAGACTTTTAAACCTAGAATACTGAGATTCCATTTAGAATAAGTTTTAACTCTTATGCTGATGGCTTGGATGGTCCCCATAGAAGTAAAACTTCACTTACACCCTAGTTGGTACCAACATCTACCCATCCAGCAACAGAAGGAGGAAGAGGAGCTCTTTTATGGCATGGAAAACAGAAAATATTGTGTGTGGGGGGGTGTGCTTTATGATATAGGTATTGCAGGGGTCTTGAGTGTTATTTCCTTTCCCCCTAACACCAACACATAAATATATGTTTATGGGTCAATAGTCACATGAGTACATTCAGTCAGACTATGGTGGGAGCTATGGTCCTTTTAAACTCCATATATAAATATAGTAAGCAAAATGACCTTGTTAATTATACAGGATATACTGAGAGATGGGGTATAGCAGAAATGTGGAATGGGGTAAGAGATCCCACTGACAATTTTCAGGAGGAAGAGGAAGAAATATGTAAAGCAAAAATCTCCCAGACTGACACTACGAAGAGCACTTTGGCCAAAACTTCATCCTTACTCTTCTCTTCTGAAAACTAACAAATGAGAAATGGGGGAGAGAGTGGCATGTCTCCAAAAACAGATCTTTCCTACCACCCACAGCACAAGAGACATGACTGTCCTTCCAGAGCTTGCTTGAATCTGAGCAAAGGGGGATCTGGCACTGAGCAGTGACTCACCTGTGAGATCATGTGATTATTCAAGGGTGGCTGTTGCTGAGACGTGGGTGGAAGAGCAGGAAGTTGCTGCTGCTGCTGCTGCTGTTGCTGGGCAGTACAAGGGAGAAGGCTCCGGACAGACTGGGATGAGGTGACCTGGTTGCACACTTCTGGGGCACCTAGAGCCATACCTAAGGCAAAGAGGAGACCCACCAAGAGCTGTAAGTGCAAATCATGAACATACCACCCCTGGAGGGCCCAGCTGCAGGGCCCTAGTCTTTCTTTGCTGTTTCTCCTCACTCTCCTGTCCATTTCCCCAACTGTCTTGGGAAGATACACGTATTAGCACGGATGCATTTCAGCTGTCCTGATGATGGGAGTCCTCATCTTAGCACGTTTCTGTTCCCTAGGGACAGTAACCACCTTGACTGTCAATGTTTGGTTTTAGAATTGAACAAAATGTGAGGCTAAGTCACCTCCCCCGAAGTGCCTAGAATCTGTCCATCATGATTAGATATTTGCAAACATAAATGTTTATTTCCTGGGAAGGTACAGATTCCTAGTCCTTTAAGAGACTTGTTTTCTCTTTGATTTCTTCTCAACTTTCAGCATCTCACAAAAGTTGCTGAGAAGGCAGCCTTGCCTCTCCACAAATACTCACACAAATACTCACAACCTTCATCTATTTTCCCCATTTCCAGGCTCTCCAAGTCATGCATGCATTCACACAAAATAGTTTTAATGAATATCTACTATGTGTCAGGCATTGTATAATGAACTGAGTACACTAAAACAAAGGGAACACAGTCTTTGCCCTTAAGCAGCACAGGATCTCCTGACAAAAGATGAACACCCACACAATGATTATAATCTCATAAGGATAAGGACTGCATCACTGATACAAACATAATTGTACGAAAGCAAAGATGAGGAAGCAATAACTCCTGGAAGGGTTAAAGGGAAGGGTTTATTTATTTATTTATTTTTTATATTTTATTGATTTTTTACAGAGAGGAAGGGAGAGGGATAGAGAGCCAGAAACATTGATCAGCTGCCTCCTGCACGCCCCCCACTGGGGATGTGCCCGCAACCAAGGTACATGCCCTTGACCAGAATCGAACCCGGGACCCTTGAGTCCGCAGGCCGACGCTCTATCCATTGAGCCAAACCGGTTCTGGCAAAGGGAAGGGTTTAAAGAGGAAGTGGCAGGAGAGATAGTTTTGAAGGATGAATAGAAGGTTTATAAGACTGAGAGAAGACAAAGCTAATGTCATATTCAAGAAATCGTTGGAGGGTCAGAGAAAGATAGATATCTTGAAATGAGATTGAGATGGCAAACTAGAGCCAGGAAGTTATGCTATAATAAGTAATTTAGATTTCACTATGCAGGAAATGGAAAAACATGAATGTTTTTAAGAGCGGAGTGATTTGATTAGATCTATGTTACAGATTGGTAAATTGCCTATAAAAAGGGCTGAGGACGGAAAACCAACTTGAGGGCTAGTGTCATAATTAAATAAGAGAAGATAAAGGCCTGTATAAAGGCAGAGGCAGTGGAACTAGAAAGGAGGTATCAGAGAAGGGCAGCAGAGACCCAAGAGTCAGAGGCAAAAATCTTTACCACTACTGACATCTTCTGAGGATAAGACCTACAGAACTTCTGGGATGAGAATCAGGTAATTCTTCATAGGCAGGAGGATGGTGGAACAGAGTTCCACTGGGCATAAAGAGCTAAATATTCCTCTGCTAAGAGTGCAACAGGAATAGATGGAGAAGGATTCACAGCAGATGAGAAGAGCTAAAGCGTGGCTACAGGGGTGGCAGGTGGAACTCATGCTCCTTTTCTCAGTGACAAGCTCCAGAGAAGCAGCCACAGAAGTACCTCTCTAAGTCCTAGCCTATTGGCTGCCACCAATGAATTATAAATAGCTAAATTCTCTGCTCTACAGACCCTCCTTATAATCTCAGAGGCCACAGAATGAAAGCAGCTATCTTCTCATCTCAGTATGTGACCTGAACCTGGGCTTATAGGGATGTCCCACCTCAGTCAGAAATCAGATCAAATAATCCAATCCAGTCAGTTTTGTTCAATTAGAAAAGGTCTGAAAGAAAATCAGAGAGAGTACTCAAAAGGACAATGAATTAATTCAAGAAATCAAAGTTCCCCTCCTCTGGCTGTGTTAGGTTTCCAGGACACAATATTGGCACAAGTGTTTTATTAAAAGTAAGTATCAGGGCTGGGGAGAGGTCAACAGGGAAAAAAGGAGACATATGTAATACTTTAAACAATAAAGAATTTAAATTTTAAAAAAAGTATCAGTGTGATTTTTTGCAAACGACAAGCAAAAAATTATAGCATGACACAGGTGAGAAGCTGTAGTACCTGGCCTGGAGATCCTTCCTGCACTGCCAGCTTTACTGTTCCCAATGCTGTCACCCCGGGTGAGGATAGAGATTCCGCTGAAACTGCTGGCTTTGGTGACAGGGGGCCGCATGCTTCGAACAGAGCCATCAGAGTCCGTGCTGCTCCAAGGCCGTGGCTCCAGGGATTTGAGTTCGCTGTCTGTGCTGCTCTGGCGGCTGCTCGAGGTGCGGCTTAGCCCCTCACGGTTCCCCCTGTAGAGACCACAGTGATCAGAGCACCCTCCACCTACCACTTCTGCAGAAGGGCTAGGAGAGAGTTCATTTCTATTCTTTCAATAACAAAGAGGGGGTGAGGTTGTGGAGAGGATGGACACTGACTTCTTGTTAGTTGGCTGGCCCACCAAGAGTTGATGAGAGCAGACAGAACAATACCCAGTATATTAACAAAGAGCGTGGGGCACATCTGGAAGACAGCGCACTGGCAACTCAATACAACAGACCAGAGGTGGGTGGGAACCACACACATGATGCTGAGATTGGCTGTGGTCTCTTCCCCCAGCTCCCCACTGCGGGACCCCAGACATGCAGGAAATAGTGGGGAGCAGAGGGGTATCATCTCTTTCTGGGAGTTCTTAAAACAAAAGGACTCCTAGAAGTTATGTGCTAGAAGGCAGGAGTAGCCAATGACATGGATAGATCCCACAACAGGTCTTCCACATAATGTGTCTAAGACAGCAGAGGTGTTTCTTTCTTTTTTTTGTTAATCCTCACCCAAGGATATTTTTTCCATTGATTTTTAGAGAGAGTGGAAGGGAAGGAAAAAGACAGAGAAACGTTGATGTGAGAGAGACACATTGATTGGTTGCCTCCTGCATATGCCCAATGAGGGCCGGGGATTGAGCCTGCAACCGAGGTATATGCTCTTGGCCATTATTAAACCCAGGACCCTTCAGTTCGTGGGCTGATGCTCTGTCCACTGAGCCAAACTGGCTAGGGCATTTTAAAAAATATATATTTTTAAAATTGATTTCAGAGAGGAAAGGAGAGGGAGAGGTAGAAACATCAATGATGAGAGAGAATCATTGATCACTGCCTCCTTCACACCCCCCACTGGGGATCGAGCCTGCAATACGGGCATGTGCCCTGACCAGAAATCGAACCGTGACCTCCTGGTTCATAGGTGGATGTTCAACCACTGAGCCATGCCGGCTGGGCAGAGGTGTTTCTTATGACCACTGTTTCTGGGGTGGGAAGAGTATAGTGGACTAAAGGGGCACTCTGGAAAACTCAGTCTGATAGTCTGGAATTGACCTAACCTGTTTTGTGGAAGTTCTGTGTTAGCATCGGGGAACAATTGGTTCCAGGGTCTCTAAGGACTGAAGTCTTTGGCATGATCAAGCAAATATGCTCTTGGGACCCAGGATGGCAAGCAGCAGAGGATGGACTGTGCCTAGTTGCCTCCATGTAAATAACCCTGCTGCCCTAGGCAAGGTGCAAGGCTATGGAGAAAAGGGATTCATCCTCTCTTATTTTGCTCTAGAAATATCAGGGTTATCCTGATGATATATGCTTGTGTCTATGAAGTGCTATACTCAAGATAGATAGGGTTGGATTGAAAGACCTAAGTCTTGTTGAGCTCTTACCACTTCTTATTCAATAAGCAACCAAGAACGAGGGGTTTTCCTTTCACATCTCCCATTCCCAACAACTGATAATCTAAGGAAATCAAATGACAACAATTACAAAGATTTTGGTATGTATACTGGGGAGCAATTGAGCAAAACTCATAGTAGCTTGAGCTCCATCCTTTTCACCATCATTCTACCTAAGGTAAGTAGAAAACCCCCTCCCAATCCCCTTAGTTTCAAAGACACAAGGCTCACAGTTATTCTACTATAGAAAGGTATTTTTCTTTCTCCATTAATTTTTAGAGAGAATGGAAGGGAGGGGGAGAAGCAGAGAAACATTGATGTGAGAGAAACACATCGATTGGTTGCCTCCCACATGTGCCACGACCAGGGCTGGGGGTTGAGCTTGCAACCAAGATACATGCCCTGACGGGAATCTAATCTGAGACCCTTCAGTCTGAGGGCCAATACACTAACCACTGAGGAAACCGGCTAGGATGAAAGGTATTTTTCTTAAGGGGGTAATATTAAAGACAATACCTTTCTTTATAGACTACCTGTTCCAAAGGAACTATAGAGAAAATGGGCAAAATATTTGCCTGAGTCACTAGTTTAGCTGTTTAGCTAAGCCAGTCATGGTGGGCTAACAACACACTGGCACAGCTGGTTAGCGACATACTAATTCTTCTCTGAATTCCAAGTAATTTATAGAGAGTAGTAGTAAACTACTCTCTATATCATTAGAATAGAGGGCTAGAAAATATTCCTCGTTCTCCAAAACTTTATCCCTTTTTCTTGGGGATGTCAAAGTAGAATGGGAAATAAGAAAGACGTATAAATCAGGGAATCTCCAGACCTCAAGTGAGAGCCAATAGCTCCATCTAAATGAACAAAGGCAAGTCTACTGAGAGGACTCAATAAAGATGTGTGTGTTTTCTGGGGTAATGGAATACAGCAGTAGCAATGGATGAGGCTGCTTACTAGACATTAGAGCTTAAATTTTGCAAAAATCTTAATGGCCTTTTATACCTAAATCAAACACAGTACTATCTATTAGAAAAATTCTGCCACTTACTTTTTCTACCAAAGGACAGTGAATGAGTCAACTTTAAACCAAACACCCTGGGAAGCTTGAGCCGAAGTGGCAGCACTTCTGTACTCATCCAGTTTCCTCCCCCAAGATAGTGATGGCCAAGTTCTCAAAATGTGGCTCATCTGATCATCTTCTGACTAACCTGAGAGTTAAAGGACCTAAGTTGAGTCTTGGTCAGGAAAGAGATCAGTTTTCCTTCCCTACGACTACACCCAACATCTAGTCAAGTCTTTCCACTTTACTAAAAATAAAACAGTGAGGGAAAACTACCAAACTCAATCCTGAGCATTGGATTGGATTGTGTGTTAGAGAGAAGGGTGAAGAACAGAGAAAATTCACACTTTATACTCCTGTAAAATCAGAGCTGACTTAGTTTTTACAAGTAGATTCAGTGCCGTGAAAAGTCCAGTTTATTGTGTCTAAGAAGTGGGAAGAGAAGTTTGTGGAAGAGGTGGCAAAAATATCAGTAACCCTCATTGTGGCTTATTTATCAGTGCAATAGAATCTTTCAAAGGATTGGGAAGCTGCCATAGTTATTGCCAATTGTGGATGAGGAAATCTGGTATATCAGTATTTATTTCACAAACTTGGGAATAAAGGTATAAAGCAGTTAGAGAAGATCAGCTTCTAATCATTAGAGTTCTGAACTAGAACCCAAATAGAGAATGAAGTACCCCCTTAAGAGTTCATGGAGCTGCATTTAAATGACCTAGATTTTTAATCAAAATTCAGTATGGAAAGCAGCATCATAAAAGAGGTCTGGATAGGAGAAAGCTGCACCTGCTAACTAGATCCTTCAAGCTATCCTATATAATAAAAGGCTAATATGCAAATTGTCCCCTTGAGAGTTTGACCGGGAGTTCGCTATGAAGTGCGCTGACCACAAGGGGGTGGCGTGGAACATGGCAGGCGACCAGCAGCAGCGGCGGGGCGCTGAGGGAGCGAGGGAAGGAGGAGGCGGGGAAACTGATCAGCCCTGATTGCCGGCCAGGCCTAGGACCCTACCCGTGCACAAATTTTGTGCACCAGGCCTCTAGTTATCTGCATAGTTTGATATAGTTTGATGCTTCGCAGCACTAATAAGGGCATCATTCTTAGCAGTAAGTCTGAATTAGGGCTCTGAATGGAACAATACTCAGATAGGAAGGAGTGATGCTTGTAGAGAGCTGGTGTGGTATGATAAAAAGTACACTGGACAAAGAGTCAGTTCCAGTTTTGCTACTAGTAGCCATGAAAACGTGGGTTGGTCACTTAAATGTTTCTGCTTTTGTTTTCTTTCATGTAAACCAGTTTATCAAATCAGGACAGTGAGAGAACTGAATCAGCTAGTGTACTTTAGCAACTGTCAAGCACTGTGCACAAAGTCACACATAGAAGTTAGTTTAAAACTCCTGTTTATTATAGGTATTCTGGCATGAATTCTGACTGAAGTGTACAATATGGAACAGGAACTTATTTATTTTTTAAAAAGGGGGACTCTATCTCAACCACCACCACAAATGCAGAGCCCTTTCTACCTGGGGCTTTCATATGGACATAAGGTTGGGATAGTCTACGAAAAAAAGTTCAAAGATATGGAAAGGAAGATAAATCCTTCATCCCAAGAATGGAAAATCTCTCTATCCCAACCTTCAGATGGCTTAACTAACTTTAGAAAGGAAAACCCGGAAGGGACAACTGAAGTACTGGGGATGAGAGCTCTAACTAATCTGAGTTAGTCAGGTCCTATCAAGCTTAGGATTCAAAAAGACAGAAGCCCTTTGGAAAGGATTAGACCTGAATCCTGGTATTAAATATTGTGCTCTACAGTTTTTCTACAGTAAATGGGAAGAATATATTTAAAATGAGTTGGTGCCAGGATAGGGTCCTAAAGTAGCTCTTCTCTCATCACCACCTTTAGTAATCTTCTGGGGTGGAATGGAGAGACTGAAATAAAAGGGAGGTTCTTATGATTGCTTTGTGGAAAATGGAGAATATTAGATACTGGAGAAGTTAGTACAGCAGCTTTCGCCAACAATTAAGAGCAAGTCATGAACAATCACATAAAGGACATGCTCTAAAGACCTCCTAAGGCAGACAGTCCTTTCTGAGGTTCTTCTTGGGCCTCAGAAGTGGGTCATCTTACCCATTACACATTGTTCCAAAGAGAGAACTACAAAGACAGAGGTGTTTGTATGTATATGTGTTAGTACTATTCTTTCTTAAAGATACAAAACATTCCCTATGCTGGGTCAGAAATAAGCTCTTCATATCATTTCACAGATTCAGAAAAGGTAGCTTAAAAGACATCCATTCTTTTACCTTAATATGTTGAACTCCTCCAAAAATGCCCAATTCCAGCAAATTTCTGGGAAGAAACAGTACCTATCCCATATAATATAACTATTTGGTCCCCTTCACCACCTATCCAGGACTTAAAATGAAATCAGCAACAATAAAAATAAAGTCATTGAGCAAAAGCCATGTTTTTTTAGTTTTTTTAATGGGGACAAATATCCAATGTTGCAAAAACCACAAACTGAATTATTCCACAAGCAGCCATGCATGGAGCAAACTCACTCCGCTGAAAAGATTACAGCAAAACAAAATAAAGCAAAACAAAACAAACAAATAAAAACAAAAACAAGGAAAGATATAGATTACACAGAAGTACCTAAAAATCTGCCTTCTCTTGTGAGAGCTAGAAGAAAAGGCTTCTTTGGAGAGTCTGTTGGTTAACATCAAAGAAAAGCATCATTACAGGATTATATTAACCTCACTGGAAAGCTCAATGAGAAGCAGAGAACATGCTAAGTGGTACTAACCTGATGTCATTTAGATATCCGTTCTGGCCAGTCTAGGTGAGGGGGAGAAAACGGAAAATAACTTATAAGAAAACAGCATGGCATAACCGAAAAGGGTGTCCATGATGCTATGAATACCCAAGGTCCTCAAACCAAGCTCACCCCCCAACAGGGAGAGAGGGAGCAGGGACAGGATGACCCACACCCACGCACCCAATCTGACTTCTCACCTTTAATGGGAAAGAGCATTGAGCATTTTTAGCCTTCCCAGAGTGTTTAAAAAGAGAGGTTGATAAAGGTAGGAGTATGGAAAGGAGGAAGAGGAAAGTATTAACCTAACTATTATTTCCTTTTTAAGCTCTAAATTTATTCTCTCTAGAGGTAAAGTGAGCATAATAATTGGTGTGCTTGTCCTAAAGAATGTGTTCAAAGAAAGGAAAAAGGGAGACAAGAGAAAGAAATTTCGTTTTTTGGAAATCATCCTCAATGATTATTCCATTTCTGTCCTCTACACTGGCCAAAATGAAAGACATTCTGACCTGAGACCCAATGAGAGTAAGAATTGGGGAAGCAGGTACTTTTTAGAGCCTAGAAAAATGAGAAAATTAAAAGCCTGAAACATTCCTTTTGGGGATATTTCCTGAGAAAGCCACTGAGCTGAGTGAAGTAAGCTTTATAGTGGACTCCCAACCCTTAGAAAAAGGTACCAAGAGTATTGAGCAGAGTGGGCTCCACACAGAGCAGAGCCTATATGGGGCAGTTTTCCCAATACACAGCTCAGGCTCCAGAGAAGGCTGCAGCATCAGCATTTCCATCCAAATACCCTTCGTGCCACTTCTCTTTTTTTTGGCCTGCCTTTTCCTCAACTCCACCCTTAATCATCTCCCTTTGACTGGCCAGGTTCCTCTCCACATGGGAATCTTTGGAATATGGTGGACTTTGGCCATTTTTCTTTGTCTACACCTTCTGAGATTCCTGATGCCTCTACCTACAGCAAGATGTAGGAAGTGCTGAAATGAAAGTGATAAATCCGCAAGGTAGGTAGATATATTCTAGTGTTGTTCATATGGAATATGTAGGTAGACATATTCCAGTGTTGTTCATAATTAGCCCCAATACCCTATTAAAAGTTGCTTGTACTTTCAGAATAGCTGTGGCTTTGCTAATATACTGGCATGGTGGGACAGTCATTTTCCATGTGTCAGTGAAGCAGAGGTACACATCACAGTTTGCTATGCTATGATGTCACTGGTACTTCTTAATCTAAAGAGCTCAGAGCAGAGCAAACTACTGAGAGGTAGTTTACTTTAGGGGTTAAGAGCATGGACTCAAGCGTGGCCACCTGAATTAAAACACCAGCTTTTACTAACTAGTGGTGTGATCTTAGGTTAGTTAACCTCTCTCTGCCTCAGTCCCACATTTATAAAATGAGGAAAATAATAAAACCTAGTATGAGGATTAAATAATTTATGCGGAGTGCTAAGAGAGTGTCTGAAAGATAGTAAACACTATATAAATGTTTGCTATTATCATTCACCAACCTGCTCTGTCACAATTTAGGGTCACGACCAGCCACAGCCATGTACAAATGATCTCTTTTCATTCCACCCAATTGGTTTGCAGGTAAAGGTTACAGCATCCTCTTTGAGGATTACCCAATTATCCTGATTGGTAAGAAGGTAAGAAGATTCCTTCTTTTTGGACCTTGGGCCAGAAGGTTTGTCCTATATCTGTCCCCAGTAAAGAGGATCCTTCGAACACGTGGGTCTCCTGAGACAATGGAACAAGTTCATAGAGGAGTTCAGTTTTCTTGAAGTTGGAGACAATATTTTTCTGAGCTGTGATGATGGAAAGGTGTGTGTGTGTGTGTGTGTGTGTGTGTGTGTGTGTGTGTGTGTGTGTGTATTCTTCTTGGCGGAGGGGAGAGTGGGGAAATGGGAGGAGAGTAGTGTCCATCTAAGTATATTGATTATAACTAGCTATGTTTTGACAATGAAGGGAAGCTGGTTTTCCTCTTTTGTTTGCTAATTTGAATGTAAGATGGTGCTGCTTTCTGGATCCTACATTTTCTGGAGATTTGTTCCCCTCTTGCCTATCTATGGCCTTTCCTGAATTTCTGCTATATTTCTCTTCAGTCTGGTAGGCAAAGGTCACCAGATACAGGAATATCAAGTATATTTGATTTGGCTCACAACTCTTAAGAATAAAGTTGCCTAAAGTGACTCATGCTGGCTTTTGGCCCAAATAGCCAGTCCTATTCTAAGAAGCAAGTTAAGAAATATAGGAAGAAAGAAACTTTCTGTTCAGGTAGAGACTGGAGGGACTAGTGAGTGGTACCTTCTGTGAATATGGAATGTGGAGCTCAGAGAATAGATGACAGATCTGTGCTCTAACAATCACCAACATATCCTAAAAATGAGGCTAGCCAAACAAGATAAAATGTATAGGCTGTGTGGACACTAAGTCTTCCACTTAGAAGCAAAGATGCCTAAAATGGATAGTGGAAGTGAGAGAGGGTAAGTGGGAGGAGGGTTTGACAGGCAAGATTCAGAGCCCTTCCATAAGCCCTGACAAAACCATTTCTATTTTCAGTCTAATCATATCCACCAAATTCAGCCACTCCATTTGTTCTCTTTGTATGCCATACAGCAGAATGTATTAAAAAATAATATAAATGAAACTCTGCAGCTTCCTAACAAGCCACATTTAATTTTAGAGATCAAATCTGGGGCTGGCTGATTTTGGTTAAAAAACAACAACAACAACACATTTATGGAGGGTTCATTCCAT
The DNA here is from genome assembly GCF_000412655.1 of Myotis brandtii. NCBI lineage: Eukaryota > Metazoa > Chordata > Mammalia > Chiroptera > Vespertilionidae > Myotis > Myotis brandtii. The sequence continues at coordinate 306,874 of NW_005370182.1, forward strand.
TCACAGTTCCAAAGATTAAGAGCTAAAAGCTATGGGCTGACATCTCTCAGAAGCTACACTTACCTCTCGGGCAAATATTCTCTCTCGGACCCTTTGATATTCCTCCTCTCTCTCTTTTAGTGACTTGCTCCTCCTTCCATCCTGCAATGGAACTCTGATCTAGATCGATGAGCAGAATTAAGCTAGTTAAGTTCTCCTCGTACTGCAAGCTCACTGCACACCAGCAAGGAAGAGAAACCGGGAGAGTTTATAGTTGCCATCAAAAAAAAAAAAAAAAAAAAAAAAGGGGGAAAAAAAAGCACTAAAATTTCCAGTGTTGGACAGGTTTCACTGGGTACATCTGACCATGCAGTTTGGGAGATCAGGTTTTCTGGATGGTTGGGGCCTCTCCATCTCCCCACCCCCACCCCCAGAGTATCAAGAACAACAACTATTTATGAGGATTGGGTTGCTTCCTTATAGTATTCAGGTACTCTCCAGTCAGTAAGGATCAAGAGAACAGCTGAGGGAATAAACAACATTGCTCTGAAGGGAAAGCAAGGGATAGGAGGAAGCTAGAGAGGGAGAAGAAACATGCATTTAGCAGAGCTGAATGTAGAAAAGAGTTTTACAGATCTAACATCTGATATTATCCCTTCTTTAGTCACTAATGAATGCCATGTCCTGAAGATCCAAGTTGCACACAGCTCGGCAAAGAGGGCTTTGGAAACAAAATCCCAAAGGTAAAGCTAAACTCAATGCTTAAGAATTTTTTTCTCATCTTAACTGTAACTCCTGGAGGGAGGGAGAGAGAAATTACAGAAATAGAGAAGTAAGAGAACAGAGCAACACAATGAGGTAGAGAAAGAAAGGGTGAAGAGAACAGAAAGAAGGATGGACAGAGAAAGGAATAGACAAGATAAGGTGGGAGGAGGGGAGAGAGAGCGATAGGAAGGGAAAAGAAGAAAATGGTGGATAGGGAACCTTACATCCTCTGAGAAATGTAGTGAGGTGACTAGAGGGATGGCTGAGCAGATCACCACCTCTGGCTGTCTACCACCCAACTCTCCAACACTGTCTTTTCCTCTCTTGGCCTGTGAGTTATGAGCACTATCTTGGCTAGGGTGTTATAGAGTGTCCTTTCCCATGCTGCTCTTGAAGGCAAGGAGCTCTGAGGGAGGTAACCCATCAAATGAATGTCATCAGGTTATAAGATTCTGACCTTCAATTCAGAGGCTTTAGAAACTTTAGATGAAACAACCAAGAAGACTGCTGCTCTAGGCTGACTTTCCCCATCTTCACCAATCTCCAGAGATAGGCATACCTTCAGGAGTATCAACTTTTGACTAGATTTAGTTCTCACTAATCTTAAGAACCTAAATTCTACTACATGTCTTTTTACAAATCCCATTCCAAGAAGACACAGGACTTTATGGCGCTATATTGTCTTCAGCCTCTAGTACTAGTAAACCAGTGGCAGAATAGAAAGTACATAATGGGCTTTGAGGTCAGGCAGCATCTCAGCTCTGCCACCGCTGAGTAACGTCACTTCAGGCAAATAACATCTCTTAGCCTCAGTTTTCTTACATTTAAAGTGGGGCTAATAACCCCCATCTACACTGGGGTGTGGAGATTAAAAGATAATGTATATGTGTTAGGAACAGAATCTAGTTCAGGAAAAACACCCAATAGAATAGCAATTACAGTGTTTATTATTAGTATCACAGACAGAAAGTGCACAGAGCCTAACCTATTGTGAATCAAGCCTGAAGCTGAGAGATAAAATAGGCACAAATTCCACTCATGTGCCTTGAGGCCTGAATAATTCCTGATCCACAGAAAAAAGGTTTTAGGAAAATGGAGAGAAGGGCATCAGGATGGAAAGGCTCTTTCTTATTTTTTAAAATTTGTTTGTCTTTTTGTATATTTCATTGTTTTCAATCAGACCCAGCATGTTTGTCCACAACAGATAATGGTACTTTTCTCAAAAAAACTCCCTCAAATACTCAAGTAACAAGCAGGAAAGTCCTGGTCTCAAGATGATACAATATAATACGGAAACTAATTTTTACTCTAGAGGTAAGATATTACTATAGTTATCATTAATTAGCAAGACTCAAATTGGCACTATCCAACCATGCTCTTCAAACCTTAATCCTGGTTCTCCACCTAACCTCCTTTGGAGGCCAAGTAGAAATAGGCTGATCTAAACTCTACATGTGGCTTGAAAACTAACCCCCAAATAATCACTTGCTATCTAAAGGGTGAGCTCAAAGTCAGAGAAGCCAGGCCCATAAAGGAAAGGGTGGGGCAGACTGTTCACTTCTCATTCCTATAGGAGTGGATCAAAAAGGGGATATTGTCTGAGGTTCCCAACATCAAAAGCCAAATTAACTCACTCACCTTGGTGGAAGGACTTGGGAAAAGAATTTGCAGAAAAGGAACAGAAATACCTTTAAATGTGGGTAAATCAGATCACAGGTTTGCCAGTTCAAGGCTAGCCCTGAACTAGGATAAGAGAGGAAGTGGGATAAAGTAGCTTTGAGTGGTTCCCAAAGAAATCCCTAACTATTAAAGAAAAAAAGAATGAAGTCATCAACTGAATCAAGGCAGAAGTAGGGAGGGACTTGCTTTGTCCCTAAATGATGTGGAATTAGAAGTCAGTGGCAGAACCAGGGAGTTCCAGGCCAAATAAGAAAACCCAGCAAACCTCAGCACCATGTCTCTCTGGGCTAAAGGGTGGCATTCAGCACAACAAGTGTAGTCAATCCTCAACATTAAGCCAAAGCCAACTCAGTATAGCTCAATACATTTTTCCATATTTCAAGTGTTCTCCACCCCACAAAAATTCTTCTGCCCTCCCAGTTTCTCTTACTGCAATCTCTCTCTACACCCACCCCTTTCCATTCTTTACCTGGTTATCATCTCGGTCCATACTGGCATCATCTCTCTTGAGAATGAATCTCGGTTGAAATTCTGTATTTTTCTCATCCTTTATATGTTCTGAGAACCTCTGTTCAGGGCTGGGATTGGGAGAAAAATGTGGAAGGAAGGAAGGAAAAAGCCCTTTTGTTAGGAAGCAGACCTCCTAGTACAGGTCTCTTAAATTCCACACTCCCATTCAGGGGATTTCTGGAGTCAGGCATTCAAAAAGTCACATAAGGTGTAATGAAATCCTCAGGGTCTGTTCTTTATACATCTACAACTTGTCTTCCTCCAAAGTTATATCTGTCCTATCAGCAAAGGTGAAGAGAGGCCAGGGGCCAGTCTTCACAAAACATCAGTGCCTCTAGAACAGCCGTGGGCAAACTACAGCCCGAGGGACGGATCCAGCCCGTTTGAAATGAATAAAACTAAAAAAAAAAAAGACTGTACCCTTTTATGTAATGATGCTTACTTTGAATTTATATTAGTTCACACAAACACTCCATCCATGCTTTCGTTCCGGCCCTCCGGTCCAGTTTAAGAACCCATCGTGGCCCTCGAGTCAAAAAGTTTGCCCACCCCTGTCCTATAACCTTCCTCTTCAACCCCAGAGGCTATCCCAGGAAAGTCTTCCCAATCTGTGGTTTCCTTCCTTACATTCTTGTGTTACTGGTTTTGTTGATAATGACAGCTTTTCCAGTTTGATCAACATTGTGGTCCATCCCAAAATAGGCAGCTACCCGGTGTAATAGCATCCGGTGATATGAGGTCATCTGAGGGAACTTCTTGAACTGGTTACTGAAGGGAAAACCGGGGGGATAAATAACAGCCACTTGTAATTTTCCTTAAAAGTATCTAAAATGGGGAATTTCTTAGGAGAAACAGACATATTATAAGAAAGATATTTATTCAATGGGAACCAAAAAGGTTCTCTCAGCTTCTTTAGCAATAGTCTTTTATAGACCCACTACACACATTAAGACTACTCCTTAAGTCCTAGGTCTTATCTACCTGGATAGTCTACAAGGAAAAAAGGGAGAAATTTAAGAATAATAAAATATGGAACAAGGGCTAGCTGCTGAAAATATATATATTTTTTCAACTAAAGTTTATGCAATAACTTAAACACCTCACTTGGTTCTCACACATATACTTTTTAATACATACTGATTACTACCCCCCACCCCCCCAACTCCTTTTGGTTTCCAGTGAATAGTTACATCAAAATTCAGACTTTAAGAGAAAGATGAAAGAGGGATATCCTAAAATTGTACCTAAATTTCTTTTGGTGCCCCTCCCACCTCTAAATTTGTATTTCATTCAAATAACTTACTTGTTGTCATTAATAAATTCCAGAATCTCCTGTTCTAATTTTAGCAGCATCATTCTGTCCCTGTTTAGAAAAGATTAAAACAAAACAAAAGCAGCCTCCCATAGGTATTCAAAGCAAGGATTGAGAACACAACCTGCTCATTATAAAAGCTGAAGGGACAAAGAGATCCAAACCCCAATAGTGGACCAAAATGCAATGGCTACTGAACCTCACTGACTTTTCTTATGTTACTTTAAAAAAGGAAAATAATTAACAGAGTATGGAATCTTAGAGGGAAGGCCGGGGAGGGTAGGTGGGTGGGTGGGAGGTAATCAACCAAAGATCATGTATGCATATATGCATAACACATGGACACAGACAATAGGGTGCTGAAGGTTTGGGGGGTGGGGAGTGGGCAGAGGCAGGCTGGAGAGGGTCAATAGGGGATAAAAGGGGACATATGTAATACTTTCAACAATAAAGAGTTATAAAAAAAAGAAAAGAAAAACAACTGCGTATGCATTTTGCAGATCCTGCTAACCATGTACTTTGTTATCCTTATCAGAAACCTAATTCTGTTGGCAGTCATATTCATATAAACACATACTTTACATTTATTCACCTAATTATTATTCTACATCCTATATGATTTTTATAGCATTTTAAAACTATTATGGTTTAGCTTATGTACAATCAATTATTATTTTTTTCTGTGCTTTTTAATTGTACTCCCAAGCCTTCATATTTCTTTGTCTCTGCATTCTTCTTCCACAGAATTTTTCTCAACTCTTCTGAAAGGAGAAACCTCAATATGAGGATATTCTGAAACCCTCACAGAATGTAAAACTACATTGAAGAGAAATGGTGGTAGGGGGATGGGTATCCTGAGATTCTAATGGAAAAATTCTGAGAAGCTACCTGGCCTTTTGGGTATCCTTCTGGCTGCTGGCCCCTTTGCCCCTTTCATCAAATCATGTTATTACCTTGGGTTCTTTTTCAGTGTGTTTACAAGAAATTCATGTAGGTCTATTCCAGTGGAGTCCGTATATTCTTGGCTGGAGTCTAAAACCACCACAACAAAATAAATTTAAAATAAATGAAATTGCCTTGCATAACATCTAATCCCAAGCAGAAGCCTACAACCTGATCAGGAGAGATGAGAACAGGAAAGTAGACTCAAACGTTAGGGGTTTTAGCTTAAAAACCAGAATGACTTTGATTTGCCAGCCCCCCCCAAATTCCTCATGACAATTATAGAAGGTAGAATCTAAGTCATAGTTTGGCATCAGGATTATAGTGAAAAGCCATCTTACCATCAGTATTTACTGAATGCCCTCACCAAAACAAAGCTGTTTTTATTCTACTTAAGGAAAATAAGATCCAGGTAAGGGCAATCAAGGCTGAATTTTGCATAATCTCAGCAAATATGCTCAAATGTTGATTATTTATATGATTTTTTTGGTAACATTTTAATTCCATGGTTGCTTTTTTCCTCTCAACTATCATTTTATGGGACCATGTCTTTTTGCTATCAGCCCAAGAGTTTAAAGCCAAAGAGAACTTAATAATAATATGCAAATCTGCACTGCTAAAAATAATTACTTTAATTATCCCAAAATATGAAAGGTATCTGGAGGAGCTGCAACCAGTGATGATCCATGTCACTGTTTATTCCAAAGCCAAAATAAAATCAGAATTGACTACGTCTTCCTATGGGTAGCACCAATGTTAATAGAGCAGCTCTCTGGTATGACATGAGCCCCTAAGACAGGGTTGGATAAAGCAGCAAAGAAAGTAACTTTGTTAGGTAACTTCTCAAGCAACCATGAAGTCCATAGGACACAATGAACTGTTGGGCCAGTTAGGCCAGCAGATGCCAGACTTCAAGATGGAAGGAAAGGGCACTGAAGAGCCAGGCCCTAGAACAGATTAAGAAAGAGGGAAAGTCCTCACCTCTAGATAGCATCTTCCTTGGAACCTTTTCTTTGTTTTTGTCCTTGTCTTCCTTTTCAGAGACATCCTTTGTGGACTTTTCTTCCTCTTTGTCAGAGGGGCAGCTGATGTGCAATTGAATTATATCCTTGGACAAGAGTAAAGAGAAATATAATCAAAGGGAAATGGATTTTAATTCTCCTGTAACCCCCTTAAATCTCAGAGAAGATAAACTTGGGGTGGCAGCATTCTCTTATAGAAGAGGGTATTTTATTAATTAAATTGTTTTAGCTTTTGTTTTAAAAAAAGGATAAAGGCCAAACCTTTTCTACAATCACAGCCTTATATTATATAGGCAGCTCAAGTTACACTGGCAGTTCTTGTTATAAGAATTAGATGGAAATGGTTCTAACCACCAGAGGGAAAGGGTGTGGGAGGGAAAATAATATCCAGCCCTGGGATCGGCTTGTCTGCATCATCGTGGGTGGTCCAGGTGTGAAGATCTATACTTCATGATCTCACCCAGGCCATGCTTTACTATAATGGCTTGTATCGAAGCTCCTGATTTCCAAGCCTAATGTTGATGTGGTTGCTATACTAGTTTACAAAACAACTGCCAAACTCAAAAGCTACACTTACTCTTATAAAGGACCTACCTGGGTTTCTAGTGACCCATCAGCAAATGGGGCAGAAGACTCCTCACACACTGCCAGACTGCGTACCAACTTGAGCTTGGAATTAGACTGAGAAAAAAACAAATAACATATATATTCCCTTGGCAGACATTCAGAAAGCTTTTGGCTGAATGATGGACATCCTCTTTGGCTCTGTTGCTGCTTCTATTAAATAAGGTTTTTTTAAAAACAGATCCTACTTGCCAGTTCCTGATTCACTTGAAAGATAATTCTCCCCACCCCAAAAGAAAGATAATTCTCCTGCTTATAACAGTAGACATATAAAAACAAAAAGGCTACTTTAGACAGATAGGAAAACCACTTCACTTGGCCCTCCCATTTCTACCCCCCTCTCTCCAGCCCAGTGCTCCAATTTCAGACTCAGAAGTTTACTGAGAATACACAACAGTAGACCTTAGTAGAAAGACCCCAGATTTAAGAACCAGAAGCCCTACCTTTAACTCCTGTTTTTTTGCTTATGGACTACAAGAACTTGAACTAATTACTTGACCTCTCTGGGTCTCCGTTTTTCAATAAAACTGTGATAAAAATACTTAAAGAGCTGTTGTGAGAATTAGATGACATAAAGTATGTAAACATACGTATCATAAATAGTGCCTAGTGTACAGTAGACAGTAAATGCTAAATGACTCTAAACCTTAGGTGGTAATGATGGAAAGAACTGTCTAAGAAAAGAATAAGGAGAAAGATAGAAAACCATTCTAACAATTGGAAATTAATGTGATAAAAAGTGAATCCATTTGGTTTATTTCTACTGGTGGAAGAATCCCAAAAAGGTCTGAAATCCATTTTGCAAATCACTGCTCTCCTAGGGATCTACTATGCTTTAATTATGTTTAATTTGTAATAATGAAATTGGGGGTCACCACAACATGAGGAACTGTATTAAAGGGTCGCAGCATTAGGAAGGTTGAGAACCACTGCCATAGAGTGACTTATAAGAAATTTACCTATAAACATTTACTGAGTTCTTACAATACAATCGAGGTTTACCATGAATACAAAAGTACAAAACTTGGTATATGTATTCTATGTAGAGCAGTATAGTGAAAAATATTTGCAAGTCTGTCCTGGACCATGTGGCTAAGTTAGAGCGCCAGCCCAAGCACCGAGGTGTCACAGGTTTGATTCCTGATCAAGGGCACATACTTGGATTGCATGTTGGATACCCCTCCTGGTGGGGTCGTCAATGGGAGGCAACCAATCAATGTGTCTCTTTCACATCAATGTCTCTCTCTCTCCTCCTTCTTTTTCACTCTCTCTTAAAAAAACAAACAAACAAACAAAAACTCAATGAAAAAATATCCTCGGGTGAGGATTAACAAAAACAAAAGAAACAAAAAACTTGTAAGTCTGAAGAACTGATTTCAAGCCTAGTTCTGCCACTTACTAATAAATGTCCTTTGTCAAACACACTCAGTCGCTATAAGCCCAAGTTTCCTCAACTGTAAAATGAAGATAATAACTATCTTACTTAACTCAAAAAGTTCAGGAAGGCCCTAGGTCAGTGGTCGGCAAACTCATTAGTCAACAGAGCCAAATATCAACAGTACAACGATTGAAATTTCTTTTGAGAGCCATATTTTTTAAACTTAAACTATATAGGTAGGTACATTGTTATTAACTTAATTAGGGTACTCCTAAGCTGGCCTTTGCTAAAAACGTCCTCAATCTGAGGGGTCGACCTCAGCGAACGTACCCCCACTTCTTCTAACACCACTTCTTCAAAATAGACTCGCCCAGGCCAAAAACCGACTTCTGCGCATGGAAAAAGAAGTTTCAATCGCACTGTACATGCGCGCCCGCACGTGGTATTTTGTGGAAGAGCCACACTCAAGGGGCCAAAGAGCTGCATGTGGCTCGCGAGCCGCAGTTTGCCGACCACTGCCCTAGGTGGTTTGGCTCAGCGGATAGAGCGTCAGCCTGCGGACTGAAGGGTCCCAGGTTCGATTTCAGTCAGGGGCACATGCTCGGGTTGCAGGCTCGATCCCAGGTGAGGGGCATGCAGGAGGCAGCCAAACGGTGGTTCTCTCTCATCATTGATGCTTCTATCTCTATCTATCTCCCTCTCCCTTCCTCTCTGAAATCAATAAATATATATTAAAAAAAAAGAAAAGAAAAAAGTTCAGGAAGAAGTGATATAGCAGTGAACACCCTCTGATTGAACTTTAATGTCAAGAACATCACTGTGGATTAGGCCATATAAAGCAAGACACAGATTTATCATACATAGTGGCCTTCTTTAAACCCAAGCAACAAAATGGCTGGGCCACTCTCAAATTCTGCCATTATTTTTCTGGGGGAAAAGGGTGGATGCCCTTAATTATTACTTCTGGTGATAATTCTTCCCACTGCAAGAAAAGTTTAACATTTTACAGTTTTCCAACTAAAATTAATATGCTAGCACATACTAATAATATATAGTCCTTCCTGGTAACACTACTTAAAATAATCTGTGATGTGCTAATTTTATCATACAATGATTAAAAACTAAGTCTTCCTCCTTGTCCAACCTAAAAAGTAAAATATATATTTTAAAAAAGGGCTATATTTTTAGGATGTCCAAAATCTTGAATCATTTCTACCAATGGGGCATGATTAATCTAAAAAAAAAATTCATAAAGAAAAAAAATGTTGAGGGAAAAAAGTAGGACTCATATAGCAGCTATTCTCAGAGAAGTCAGAGCTGAGTAGAAAAACTAGCATTACAGTAGAACCAGGACCAATTTGCTCAGGCTTTTGTGGGTATCCCACAGTTAACAGAAATACATGTGGCTGAACCAGAGATAATGGAGAAAAATATAGCCAGACCTTACAATAGGATATGTATGCATGCATGTCTCTCTGTGTGTACATGTGTATGTATATTCACAATTAGGCAGAAACCTTTGCCTATGTATAATGCAAATAAATGAGATATTAGTGATAAGTTTATTTGTAAAATGTATTACTAATAACACCAGGAAAGAAGCTATAGAGAAAAGGTGCTCACCTTGGCTCTTTTCCTGGCATGACCATGGTTGGATGTCCGCCTCTGTTAGAAGGGGATTAGAAAATATTAAAGGTGGGGAAAATCAACACAAGTTAAAAGTAATACAAGTTTAAGTACTAACTGCAAAACTGTTACATAGCCAAATTATGATGAGACCCACTTGGTGTGGTTATTCCCCTGTGCTCCAACTCTAGCAACCATGACACAGAAGCCACTACAGGCCACTTATAGACAAATCACCATTCACCATGCAGATAAAAAGTAGGAAGACATTGACTGGTTGGCCTATTCCACAGATTGATAAAAATTACTTTTGGGTAAACCACAGAACACTCTTGTTTATGATACTTGTGGACATGAAATATGACTCCTAACCATCACTTATAATAATATCTTTATAGGACAATCCATTCAGAGTTCCAATCTGAAATATCCAAATCACCTATCCCTATTGCTGCAGAAATGGAATAAAGATCTTGTCAACCGTCTTCCTCCAAGAATTGTCCCAGTTCTAAGCTCCTGGTGGTGGCTCTTATTATAGACTGCCTGGGTCAGGAATACAAGATGGGACAGGATAAAAAGTAGGGAGAATGGAAGATATGGATAAGACCTCCGGAGCAAAGGGAGGATAAGGAGAATGGGTAAGGAGTAGGGTAGAAGATGAAGGATGAGGGCCTGAGGTTGGAGGAGGGAAGAAAAAACTAATTAATTGATGAAGTTTCTGAACAGCTGAAAAGTCAAAATGCGGCTTTTGGAAAGAGGCTGGGTAGAGTTATGTACGGGATGAGGTACTTAGGGCTTCTGAGATGATTAGAATGGAACTCACTGGCACTGGAGTAGAAGAGAACTGAGGCAGGTGGGTTGGGGAGGGAAAACAAGACAGAGTCAGAGTACCAGCACACTCCTGGGTAGGTGAGGATTTCCTTTTCTTCGTTGTCTTCTCTAATTACTGAACAAGACAACTACAATGCAAAATGGAGGACCGGAAGAGTGAATGGAAAGAGTAAGAAATGACAATGACGGTGGATCTGGTCAGTGGCAAGATCTTACAGTAAGGGAAGAGTAAGAGTCATAGTCCAGGAATATGAAATAGTATTTTGTCATTATTTTTTCAGATAGGTAATAACACAAACATTCAAGAGGTATTAATGGGGGCATCTGTCCTCCAGCTACCTGGTTCTCTCAATTAATACTGAATTTCTTATAAAAAAAAAATCTTTCCAGAGATCTTTTATGCATATAAGCTTATTGTACATGTGTATACACACAAGTTTATTTGTTTTTAAACCAAATAGAAGTAGGTTGTACACATTTCTCTGAACCTTGCTTTTAAACTATTTTTTTTCCCATGGATATCATTTTATAGAAGATCTACTGTCTTTATTAATGGCTACATGGTATTCCATTGTATGGCTGTTCTATAACTTATTTTACCAATCCCTTAAATTGCACCATTTTGGAAGTTTCTGATCGTTTGTTAGTATAAACAATGTTTCAATGACCATAACACTGAGTATACCTAAAAATAAAGTATATTTGTAATCCATTTAAAAATTTTATACGGTAAAGTATTACAAATTGCCCTTCAATGAGGTTTTATCAATTTATAACCCTACAGCAATGTATCTATAAATCTGCTTATTTTCCAGAATGGATAGTTTTCATTCAATAGTCAAATATATATTAAAAGCATAATATATCTACTAGACACCATGCTAACTACTAGAGGATACAGAGATAAAAGACACAAACCTTGTCAAAAAGGAACTCATAATCCTGTTGAAGAAGACAAATAGACAATTACAATATAGTACATTAAGTATATTACAGAGGTTCTTGTGGAGTGCTACAGGAACACACAGCATAACTGCCAAACTCAGACCTTAGCAATATTGAGTGCCTGTAAGGAACTGTGTTGGGCCTTAGAGATACAATGATAAGCCCAAACTGACCTAATCCTGGGCCTCAGAGCTTAGAGTTCTGTGGAGAAGATAGACATTAATTGAAGAATTATACAATATAGATCTGCAATGGGTGAGTAAGGTTGTCAAGGAAGGCTTCTGGGAGAAAGACACATTTGGATTGAGTTTTGAAGGATAAATGGATATTAGACAGATGTTGGCAGAGGGGATTTAGGGGCTGGAGGAGACCAGGGAAAGAATACAAAGGAGGGCATTCTAGGCAGAGAAAGCTTGTACAAAAGCATGCTTTCCCAAAACTTTTCAGTCCCTATTTATAACAAGGTCAGAGATTCCTATCACATAGGCTGAAGCATAGGACGCCAGAGGTGGATGACTGGCAGGTAAGGGACTAGGTCACAATATGTAAGGCTGACAAATCTGGGACTTAGCCTAGGGCAATAAGACACACAGAAAGTTTGAGGAGAATTAACACAATCAGATCTTTATTTCACAACCATCTTTCTAAAGCAGTATGGTAAATGAATCAGAAGAAATTACAATTTTAAAGGCAGAAAGCCCAGCTAGGAGGCCATAACCAGTTGGTTAACTGAAGGACCCATCTAAGTTCAATATATGTTAAAAGTCAGAGCCTGCCCATTCTAAACTGAATCTCAGAACCTGCCTTTTATAGCACTGTTTCCATGCAAAAGATGTTCTGAGCTCCAATTGCTGATTCCAAGAATATGTCTCACACAGTATAAGTAATCAAAGTCCCCTTCCCCCAAACTTTTCACCTCCAGTGCATAACAGGCGCTCCCTTGACAGCATCAGTAAGATTCTTGGGGAGACCTCTAGAGTGTGAGTCAGGGGGAAGGTAGGGAAAAGAATAGCACTTTTAGTGTTGTTGAAGGGGTACAAGATCTTTTGGGAAATGGTAGAGGGGAGAGGGCTTCCAAAGGGTGGCCAAAAAGACTGGAGACTTTGTAGAAGGAGCAGGGGCTCCAGTAGATGGCAGCAGCAGCTCCACCTGCTCTAAGGAGTCAGAGGGGAAACAGGTTCCCTTCTCCCTGCCCAACTATTTGTATATCTAGGTGAAGACATTTTTAAACCAAGTGAGTGTCCATAAGGCATATAAAACCTATAAACATCCTTTCTTTTCTACCTGTATTAAAGAAATACATAAAATAGGAGTTCAGAACACAGCTTAAAATAATCTCCTGAGAACAGAGTAACTTGGACCCAAAAGTTCATTTAATTATCATCTTCCAAGTACCATGACAGTGCATAATTAAACATTCTTCATATATCTTCCCTAGGGAATTAAAATTCATTATTGGTACCAGTGGAGGCTAGAAGTATAGATGAAACAGTGGCAGACTGTCTCCACAAACTCTGGAAGGATGAGCAGGGAATGACAACTCACATGCAAGATAATGGAAGGAAAAGCAGCCATGACAGAGATCTGGCAAACTGTTAAGAGGAAAGACAGAAAAGCAGGCAGCTAGAGAACATAATATTTCAAAGAGCTGTCTTATTTTAATTCATCTCTTTATGTTGTTGCTGTTTTAATCTTTAAAGAAGACAAGGCCTAGGTGTAATGGGTTGTCAAGGGAAATTATGCTTTAAGTTTCCAGGCTCTCCAAAATGTTGTGCTACTGCTTTTTAAACTAATTTACTAGAGTTAACAGTCTATTTCCTAAGCATATAATAAATACTAGTTTCACTGCTGGGCATGAAGGAATGGTTATATGTAATTTGGGCTAGGATAACAGAGGAAACCAGCAGTGACCACGGAAGAAGAGGAGGACTGGAACAAGTAAGCTAGATGAGACTCAGAGTCTGGGATGCCTGGGTACAGAGGAGCCCTGAAGGAAGCTCAGCTGACCATCACCTACTGCCAGCATGTCTGCACTGTCATATGAATCTGGATGGAGAACATTGCAACCAAAGAGTGAATTCCTCCCACTTACATTTTCCAAGTAGCAAGTTCAGAGACTATTTCTGATCCAGAAAATGCTGACTGCTTTAACACAACCAGGATATGAATTTAACACTGTGTAAAACCAGGCAGCCCCAGTTTTAAGAGTTTCTTGTATGAGCCATATTATGACTTGTTAAATATGTGTTTGTATACAGTTTATTTTTATTTTATTATTTTTTAAATATATTTTATTGATTTTTTACAGAGAGGAAGGGAGAATGAGAGGGATAGAGAGTTAGAAACATCGATGAGAGAGAAACATCGATTCAACTGCTTCCTGCACACTCCCTACTGGGGATATGCCCGCAACCAAGGTACATGCCCTTAACTGGAATCGAACCTGGGACCCTTCAGTCCTTCAGTCCACAGGCCAACGCTCTATCCACTGAGCCAACCGGTCAGGGCTACAGTTTATTTTTTGATAGTTAAAAAATATCAAAATATAGCAAGAAGCAGTGTAACTCAGATCTAAATGGGTTAGGGCTTTCACTCTTGTCTTCTTTCGACTTCATTATGGAATCTATGGCAAAAAGGGAAGGAGATATTTCTTGAGAGCTGAAGTTGGGTTTTTAGGGAGAATCAAGTGTTCTTATAAGTGACTGGCTTCCTATAGATCCCCCAACGCCACCTATAAAGACCCTTCTGTTCAGGTATAAAGAGTGTGCATATATGCACTTCTAATCCTTACCTGTGTCTCCTGACGCAAACTGGTATCTTCACTCTCTTTCTCAATTTCTTCTTTACTTGGAGTCTTAGATATAAACTTGTTTTTGCTTACAGATTCTTCTACCAGTTTTTTTTCTGATTCTTTCATTATTTCCAGGGTCTCTTGAGTAGTGTTACTATTAGACATCTTCTTCAATAGAATACAGTAGGCTCTATGGACTCCTAAAGAAACATCAAATGCATTAAATAGGAGGTGTGTATTCATACTTAACACATCACATAAGACTTGTATTGCACATACAAGTCTTCAGTGGCTTCCCTATAACCCAGAAAAAGGCCCTCTGACAAACACTATCTTTGGATCTGTTTATTTTCTTCTTTTGGTTGTTGTTTTGTTAATCCTCGCCTGAGTATATTTTTCCATTGATTTTTAGAGAGAATAGAAGAGAGAGGGAGAGACAGAGAGAAACATCGATGTGAGAGAGACACATCAATTGGTTACTTCCTGCAAGCACCCTGACTAGGGCCGGGGAACCTGCAACCAAGGTACATGCCCTTGACTGGAATCAAACCCAGGATCCTTCAGTCCGCAGGCTGACACTCTATCCAATGAGCCAAACCGGCTAGGGCTGTTTATTTTCCTTTTAAAAAAAGCTTTATTGAGGTAAAACTTTATACAATAAACTGCATATAGTTAAAATGTACAGTTTAATGAGTTACAATGGTTTCACATGCATATATTTGTGAAACCATCACCACAACCAAAATAATAAGCACATTTATCACCCCAAACTTTGCCCCTTCTCTTTGGTAAATCCCTCCTCCCTTCCCTGCCTTTCCCAGCCAACCACTGATCTGCTGGCACTACACATTCGTCTCCATTTTCTAGAATTTTAGTCATAATTATCTGGATTCTTTTACTCAGCACAATTATTTTGAGTCACCAGAATTTGGTTCTAAAGTAATGTAGTATGAATCCTCTTGGCACCTATTTCCCTCCCTTATTCCCTACAGCAATCTGCACACATTTTTAGCTTGAGCACTTCAAAGAGTTAACTCACTAGACTCTCCAGAAAGAAAAATCTATAACAATAAAAGCATAATATGCTAATTAGACCAGATGACCTTCCGGACGAAGCTGGGGCTGCGAGGGAAGCCCAGGTCCTGGGTGCCTGCCGGCGGCCAGAGGGAAGCTGGTGCCAACAGCCGGGGGAAGGAAGGCCTACTCTTTTTAAAAAAAATTAATTTAATTTAATTTTATTGTTTAAAGTATTAGAAACAGTAGTATATATGTCTCCTTTTTTTCCCCATTGACCTTCCCCCGGCCTCGCCAGTGCTGGCATCCGGGGGAAGGAAGGCCTACTCTTGTATGAATTTCGTGCATAGGGCCTCTAGTATATTATAAAGCTCTATTCACTAACAGAGAGGACCAATCTCCTTTCCTAAGGGAGAAATTCCACAGCTATCACAAACCACAACATTGTTACCAACTTCAAGCCTCTCCCCCATCAAAAAGCAGCAAAATAAAAAAATGGTTATAGAATCTTAATTTTTTTCCTTTACCTTAAGCAAGCTGAAAAGGCAAGAAGAGTACTCTAGTTATATGTCCTTCAGAAAGACTGGGTCTCTCCCTGGAGGAAGAGAGGATCTTTTCTTTGCTATTCACTATTTTTATTCAGTCATTCTACTGCATTCCATAGATACAGAGTATCTGTAGTGCAGGGGTGGCCGGCTCTTTATCACTTACTATTGCTACCTGGGAAGTCCTGTAATGAAGTCAACACAGTTTTCCAAGTATACATTTAAAATATATTTTATTGATTTTTTACAGAGAGGAAGGAAAAGGGATAGAGAGTTAGAAACATCGATCAGCTGTCTCCTACACACTCCCTACTGGAGATGTGCCCGCAACCAAGGTACATGCCCTTGACTGGAATCGAACCTGGGACCCTTGAATCCGCAGGCCAACGCTCTATCCACTGAGCCAAACCGGCTAGGGCCCAAGTATACATTTAGAAACAGAAGTTAATGCTCTACACAGATTCATGTCCTCAACCACTGAAGTCAAACACGCTTAGCTCTAACAATGGTTTGCAGAGGTTTCTCCTTACATGGTTAATGATTGTATTTTAATCCTGAATACTTTCCCTCCTTTAAAAATAGACTGAAAACTCTCCCAAATGCCATGTCTATTCCATGTAGCCCTAGAAATGAGCTAAACAAACAATCAGCAATGCTTTAAAAAAACCTTTCACATTAGACATTTTTTCCTTTTTCAAATCAGTTTAACGGTTAAGACCCAAAGACTAAGACTCTTAAGAAGCACAGGTAAGTTCATCCTGGCATAAGATAGTCTGCAAGATCATTGCTTTGTTTACCTTGTGGCAGCTCTTGAGCAGCTGTCTAGAAACTTAGTTTGCATAGTGCTAGATAAATTCCCTTTAAAAGGCCAGAAAGTCATTCATACAATCATAGTCATACATCTGAATTTAAAGATGAGAAGTGTGGGAAGAAACTGACTACAAAAGAAAATGGCCGATGTTCTATTTTTTAATTAATTGATTCAGTACCTAGAGAGTTCTATAAAAAGAGTTATAACCTACAGAGCTTTATGGATCATTGGTTGTACATAAGAACTGCATATACACATATATTTATCCATCTCCCCTTTCCATGAGTAAATCAAGCCTCCATTCTCTTCAGTTTGAAATATAGTAAAACTTGGTGCATGCCCTCTCCGTATCCCTTAGCTGGAAAACATCAATAATGATCAGAATCAGAAAAGTTCTTAGATATCACCTCATGCAATCTCCCCTCATGTCCCCAAAGAAGAGCTCCTGGAAAACTCCTGGGACAGATAATTTCACTAATTCTTAAACAGTTTTAACTGTTATATACTGTAGTTGCACCCTATCACAGGCTACAAACTGCTTCAATCTTTATTCTAAATCTGCCTTAGGATCACACAAAATTAAGTTTACTTCTTTTTCACATGATAGACCAACATTTTTCTTTTTTAGGCTTAAATAGCCAAACACAGATTTCTCTGTCAGAAAGAGAAGTTGAGGGGTGGGGAGGTGGTGGAATTGGATGAAAGTGGTCAAAAGGTACAAACTTCCAGTTATAAGATAAAGAAATACTAGGTATTTAATGTACAGCATAATGACTATAGTTAACACTGTGTATGGTATATTTGAAAAGACTTAAGAGTCTAAGTAGATCTTAAAAAAGTTTTCACTATAAGGAGAAAAACATTTTTTGGTAACTATATGAGGAGATGGATGTTAACTAAATGTACTGTGGTAATCATTTCACAATATATATATGTCAAGTCATTATGTGGTACACCTTAAACTTACACAGAGCCGTATGTCAATTAAATCGCAATAAAACTGGAGAGGGGGGTATAATATGGAAAAATATAAAGCAGCTGGTTGTTTCTTTTTCCAGGATGGGCCTCAATTATCAAATAGGTATATTTCTTCAAATCAGTGACAACTTTGCCGCTCCTGTTCACATGTGGGTCAGAAAAGGCTCAACTATCTGACTAACTTCACGATGTCCCAGCACTGTTGCTCAGCCAAAGCACTAAGGAAAAAAACCCAATCAAACAAAAAATGATTTTTCTTAACAGTCATATTGGAATAGGGTCACATATTCCAACTCAAATTTTAAGGAGCCACATGGTTTCCAGGTTTCCTTCATTCATTGAGAAACAGAAAAACTTGCACTTTAGATACTTTAAGACATCCATAAAACAGACAGTGATTAATGAGTCTATTTTTAATAATTTTGAGAGTCCTCTCAACTGAGATCACTGGCCTCTTGAAGAGCTGTGTAAAACAAAGTAATTCGTACTCTGAGGAAAAATAAAGCAGCAGAGGAAAAGGTACAGTAGCACATTATACTGGCTGACTACTTAAATCTCCCCTTTCTTCTACACTTAATCTATCCCAGACTTTCTTCTGGTGTCTGCCTTCCTCTAAGGACACATGATCAGGGAAGATGATCATATTCCTGAGACCTAGGAGGAAGATTTTAATTAGCTGGACCAATTGTGGTAATTCCTTTTCCTTTTTCCTGTTTTGGGAAGGGACAAATGACTCATCAACAGTAAGACATGAGAGGATTTTGCTGGGTGGGTGCCTTCAAAGAACAGCTTCCTACTGTATTATTTAAAAAAAAAAAAGGTCACTATAAAAAAAAGGTAGCTATCTTCTGCTGAAGGTTGTCTTATACGCAGATGATGCCTGGACTGTGGCAACATCCTACCAACACATGGAAGATGGTAGAGCAGAGAGAATAAGTCTGGATCCTTGATGCTGTGGTGCAGAACAGACATTGAATTAGTCAATCTGGACCCCGCCTACCCTCCCAGCTCTGTACTTCTTGATGTGTGAGGTCACAAATCCTCTTATCATTTAAGCTATTTTGAGTTGAGTTTACTGTTCCTTCTAGCTAAAAGCACTTGAGATAGTCAGAAAGGGTATGTTAAGCCCTGGCTGGTGTGGCTTGATTGATTGGAATGTCCTCCTGTACACTGAAAAGGTTTTGGGTCCAATTCCCACTCAGGGCACATATCTAAGTTGTGGGTTTGATCCCCAGTTGGGGTGCATATGAGAGGTAACCAACTGATATTTTTCTGTCGTATCAATGTTTCTCTCTCTAAAAAAAATCAATAAACATCTCCAGGTGAGGATTAAAAAAAGAGGGGGGAGGGAGTATCTGGACCAGACAGAGAAACCTAGCTCCGCACATAGAAATGATTGACAGGGACAGAGATAATAATAATCAGCTAAAAATTTTGAAATGTTTACATTGTGCCAGGCACTATTCTAAAGTGCTTATGTATCTCATTTAATCTTACAACAATCCTATGAGATAAATATTATCATCACTATTTTACAGATAAATAAACTGAGTCACAGAGAAGTTAAATAATTTGCTAAACGGCATACAACTGGTACACGGAAGAAGTAGGACTCAAAGTCAGGAAATACAGCTCTAGTGCTTGCTTTCTTAACCTTTATGCAATACTGCTTCTAACTAAGGCCAGGCAAGAAAATGAAAAGTCTATCAAAGATACAAAGGAGCCCTATCTGGTTTGGCTCAGTGGATAGAGAGAGCATCAGCCTGCGGACTGAAGGGTTTGGGTTTGGTTTCGGTCAAGGGCACATGCCTGGGTTTCGGGCTTGATCCCCAGTAGGGGGCGTGCAGGAGGCAGCCGGTCAATGATTCTCTCTCATCATTGATGTTTCTATCTCTCTCTTCCTCTCATTTCCTCTCTAAAATCAATAAAAAAATATTTTTAAAAAAGATACAAAGGTGTCATGGAATCTCATAATTGCAAGGGGACTGAGCTCCCTCCTCCTGCATCCATAGTCCTCCACAGTTAGGTTCCTGAATCAACAGTAGCTCTGAAAAATGGTTGTGCTGACCCTGCTTGTATATACCTCTAGTGAAGGGAAAGTCTTTACCTCTAGATACAAACCTGTGTGTGTGTGTGTGTGTGTGTGTGTGTGTGTGTGTGTATTATAAAGGCAAAACTCATCTTCCTAATCTCACTTCCATGTCAGCCTCTTACAGAGGCAACTTTATCTTCATTTTCTAAACATTCCCAGCTTCTTAAATCAGGTCTTCATATCACATGGTCTTGAGTCTCCCCACCATTTTACTTGTAGGGTACAAGAGGCTGTCCTCAAGTTAACAAAGGCAAATAATGAAGGGTCAGAATGTTACTATTCTAGAGTCAAGATTCATCAGAAGATACACTGAGCTCAAAACAGAATTTCTTGAGCTCTTTCATCCTCCAAAATAACCTTTAACTACAGTCACTTCCAGTCCTATAATCCTATGAAGAAGGCTCTCCTTACTTTTAGGGCATAAGGATTCCTGGAAACAAATTTTTCTGGGCCAAACAAAAGCAAAAGATGCAGCTCAGGGACAAGACAATTAATTTACCTAAAAATAAAAAAGCCTTAAAAATAAAAAGTGAGACTAAAGCCAGTAGAAAAGGTTTAAAAGGCAGAGAAATAATTTTCACTCTTCATGCTTTAGTATAGAGAGGAAACCGAGGCCTGGAAGGTTTTTTGGTGGGAGAAGAAAGGAACTATTTCATATGCAACTTGACCAGAACAAAGCAAAGACATTAAATTCCCAGGAGAGCCTAGATTTGTGCTTCCCCACAACCTATTTGTGCACATTGTACATTTCATCCAGGCAAACAGCACAATTTTAAGGCAGAATGTCTCCTGAGGACACTGAGTGGGCTCAAAGCTACACAGAGAGGGCTGTCAGAAGTGGGGGGCAAGGAGAGGGAGTGAGGAAATAAGATGATACAGGGGATGATGACTGGGAGCCAAGATTTAGCCATTTTCAGAGAGAATACTGCATATTCCCCATAAATTTTTTGACTGCCACGGTAAGTACCTGCCAGAGCAGTGATATTATATATCCTTCCATCAACTCTATGAACAACTTTCTAGGCATTGGGCCAAAAAGAATACATTATATAGGGACACTCAGAAACAGAAGGGCAGTTTCATTTTCTTTCTTTCAATCCATGGCCAAATAGAGAGAATGCAAGCACGAAGACAGTATCTAGAGGCTAAAAATGCTGACATACCCTATGGCAAAATACCTGTAAACTTTCCAGTCCTTTACTAATTTGTATATCAAGACTAAATTACTCCTGCCCAGCGGTGTGGCTCAATGGTTGCACTTCAACTCATGAACCAGGAGATCGCGGTAGATTTCAGTCAGGGCACATGCCCAGGTTATGGGGGTGTGCAGGAGGTAGCCAACACGTGATTCTCTCTCATCACTGATGTTGTCATCTCTCTCCCTCTCCCTTTCTTTCTCTGAAATCAATTAAAAAGAATATTTTTAAAAAGAGTAAATTACTCCAAATTGATACCCATATTTTTTTTTATTTTTTAAAAATATATTTTATTGATTTTTTACAGAGAGGAAGGGAGAGGGATAGAGATTTAGAAACATCGATGAGAGAGAAACATCGATCAGCTGTCTCCTGCACACTCCCTATTGGGGATGTGCCCGCAACCAAGGTACATGCCCTTGACCGGAATCGAACCTGGGATCCTTGAGTCTGCAGGCTGACGCTCTGTCCACTGAGCCAAACCGGTTAAGGTGATACCCATATTTTAAAAATTGTTTAAAATCTAGGGGCTCAAGAGAATGAATACATCAACTGTGGCATATTCAATATAGAATACTACTCAGCAATAAAAAAGAATTAACTTTTGTGTTTGCCTTCCTCTGAGGACCCAGGATCAGAGAAGGTGACCCAATCCCTGAGCCCAGGAGATGGATCTTAATTAGCTAGACAAATGATGGTAATTCTATTTCCTTTTTGTGACAGGCTTGGGAAGGAACAAATTATCAAATCATCATCAGTGAGACATGAGGGGACTTTGCTGGGTATATACTGACATACACAAAAACATGACTGATCTCAAAACTATTATGTTAAATAAAAGAAAGAGGATCTCTCTCCAAAAAATACATACAACATAAGCCCATTTATATGAAATTCAAGAACAGGCAAAACTAGCTTATAATGATTTATACCAGAAAGTGGTTGATTCGGGTTTGGGGAATAAAATATTGATTGGAAAGAGACATAAGGAATCCTTCAGGATTGCTGGAAATATCTATCTTGTTTGGCGTAGTGGTTACATGGGGGTATACTACAATTGTCAAAACTTAACCGAATGCTTAAGATTGTTATTTAAACACACACACACACACACACACACACACACACACACACACACACTCCACAGGGGGAAATGCCCTTAGGGCATTTTTTCCCAGTGGGGGGGGGGGAACATCCATAAGGTTAAAATATCAGGTTAAAAACGAAACTGTAGGTGCTTATGCATGGCAAGCTTATTCTTATATTATTTGATATTAGAGTTAGGAGTTTTAAAAAAAGCACTAATGTTCTTGAGCAAGATTATAAACCTGGTTCTTTATGCACTTCAACTCATATCCCCCATGTGTAGTTATATAACTTTCCCAAGGTCACACCACTACTAAGACAACAGAATTCTGGTACTGATTCTAAAGTTTACATTCTTTCTATGACATTGGTTAATACGATTATATAGGTTTCAAATGTACACTTCTGATACCTGATCTGTATATTGCATTGTGTGCCCATTACCCAAAGTCAAATTATCTTCCGTCACCATATATTTGACCTCATTACCCTTTACTACCCCCAACTCCCTTCCCTCTGGTAACCACCGTACTGTTGTCTATGTCTATGAGTTTTTGTTTGTTTGTTTTTCTTGTTTACTGGTATTCATTTGTTCTTTCAGTTTTATATCCCACATACGAATGAAATCATATGGTTCTTAACTTTTTCTGTCTGCCTTATTTTGCTTAGCATGATATGCTCAAGATCCATCCATTTTGTCCCAAATGGCAGTATTTTTTCTTTCTTATGGCTGAGTAGTATTCCATTGTACATATGTACATCTTTATCCAATCATCTATCAAAGGACACTTTGGTTGTTTCCATGTTCTGGCCACCGTGAATAATGCTACATGAACACAATGGTGCATATATCTTTGCAAATAAATGTTTTCAAATATTTCAGGTAGATAACCCAGAAGAGGGGTTGCTGGGTCATATGGTAACTCTATTCTTAATTTTTCCTCCATATTGTCTTCCATAGTGGCTGTACCAGTTTACATCCCCACCAGCAGTAAATAAAGGTTCCTTTTTCTCTATAACCTCTCCAACACTTGTTATTACTTGTCTTATTAATAACAGCCATTTTAACAGGTATGAGGTGGTATCTCATTGATTATTGTTTCTAACATTATTTAATCCTCACAAAACTCTTCATTTGGGCTTTTTCTTTCCTTTTTTTTTCCCCCAGATAAAGAACCCAAAGCTTTGGATGAATTAAACAACTTTTCCAATACAAGAAGGGCAAGGGCAGTATTCCACCTGCTGTGTCTGATCCCAAAGCCAAAGTTTTAGGTGTCCAAAATGGACATTCAGGAGCACTCTGTGGTGTGAAATGTGGGATGGAAGGCCTTTCTTTAGAGAGTGAGTGTCAATAGGGGACATATTTGGAGGTTTAAAAATTAGGTTTGTAAACTCTTCCATCTTTCCACTCAATCTTTATGACTAAATTTTTTACAGTTTATATAGAGTATCTTATTTGATCTTCTCAAGGTATAAAATATTATCTCCATTTTATAAATGAAATACTAACATTCAGAAATATTAGGTGAATTGTTCAAGGCCATACAGTATATATAAAAAGCCAAAATTCAAACTCAGGTCTTCTTGATTCCAAATTCCATGTTCTTCCCACCACAATGCTCGAAGTACAAAAAACAAAACTGTAACTGCATGCCTGAAGAGATAACTGGCTTACTAGCTCTTGGGAGAAGGACAGGAAAGAAGGCCCTATTGAGCTATAAATGAGATATATGGAATTTTCTCTTCAAAGACAGAAAGCATAATATGGAGGAATAAAGTTTAAAGTACTTATGGAACATGTAAAGCTATAATTAAGTAATATTCACCAAGTAGGAGTCAACTATCATAGGTTTTACTAGTACCAAGCCAATAAAATAATAACAATTGTGCCACTTTTCTAAATCAGGGAAGCACGAGAAAAATCATTCTGTTCAAAAGAATTCACTGGTGTGGTAAGGAAGGCCATAGGAGTTGGCTGATGCAGAGAAATTCCTTAGAAAAGTAAAGAGAGAAACAAGATTAAAATGATCTAGACATGGCTTGGCTGGTATGGTTCAGTTGGCTGGAGCGTCATCTCATGCACCAAAGGGTCTCGGGTTCTATTATTGGTTAGGACACATATCCAGGTTGTGGGTTTAATCTCTGGTCTGGGCGCATACTGGAGGCAACCGAATGATGTTTCCCTCTTGCATCAATGTTTCTCTCCCCCCGAAAAAAAATGTTGTAGACATGTACCCTCTTTCTTTGCTCAATATCTGTCATGGCTATATCTGTTCTGAAATGAGAACTACTGGTGATTAGCTCAATCAACTGAAGTGTTAGTTTCTATTGGCTTCTCTACATTCTTGGCCCAAAATGCCTATTTTACTTCCTTGAGTGAAACAGAACAAATCAAATTTCCTCTTTTTTAAACAAAGAGCAGCAGTGAGGCTTTTCCCTCTGCTGCTTCCATTTCCTTTATCATAGTAATGCCACTATGTAGAAAACATCACAGACTCTTTTTAGAGAGAGTGGAAGTGAGGGAGAAGAGAGAAAAACATTGATGTGAGAGAGACACATCGATTGGTTGGAGCCTGGGATCCAACCTGCAACCCAGAGACATGCCCTTGACCAGGAATTGAACCTGTGACCCTTTGGTGTATAAGCCACCACTCTAATCGCTAAGCCATGCCAGCCAGGGCAACATCACAGAATTTTAGGAATGGAAAGCACCTTAAAAGTTCACACTGTCTTTTCCCATGCCCTGGCAAAATTGCTTCCAACTCAACCCAGACAAGACATTCTGGAAAGAAAAAAAAAATCACAATTTACTTACTGTTAATGGCATTTCAGGATGCCTTCTACTGCTAACTTAAATGCCATGCAGCTAAGTCTATATTGCCCTACTGTGATGACTTTAGAGGTCAATGCCACCTGAGACTGACCTGAGAGGTCAATGCCACTGAGGAGGAATATAGGGGGCAACCTGGGGGAGGGGGGCTAGCAATCTGAATCTGTGCCAGTGATCGGTGTCCTAGTGCACATTCGCGTCAGCCTATAATTAAGTCATTGCCCTTCCTTAGGCTTGGGTGCTCCCAGTTTGCAGGGGCCCCAGGCCGGGAATTTGGCAGCTTGGCTGGAAGGGGGGGTTGCTGGCACCACCCAGGCCAAGCATTTAGATAGAATCTAACTTCCCCATTCTAACTGACTCAGGAGAGGCTGTGAAAGCCTGCCACAAAAGCTGGGTAGTTAGGAAACAAATAGGAAACAAAGATATTTAGGAATATATAGGGGATGATCTCATTGTATTAGCTGTTTAGGCTTTGGATCTTCGAATCCCCTGGGCTAGCAGCGCTGCTTTAAATAAAGGGTCTTTCCTGAATCTCTGGGTACTCGTGTATTTTCTGGTTGCCTGGTAAATTCTGCAACACCACCACCTGTCAGGTGAAGAGGACACCTAAGCCAACAATTTAGTATTAAAAGAATCTTTCAAAACCTAAAATTGAATGTGAGACTGGCCAGAGAAATGAGATAGGAATAATCTAATTTCACATGAAGAAATTGGAAATCTTTAGGATCATTATTCCAGTCTGTGCTACTTGTTATGGCAGCCATAAGAAACTAATACAAGTAGTACTATGAAGTATCTTTAAAGGAGGTGGACAGCCTTTCTTTACTTATCCTTAATTCATGCTGGCTTGATTGTAGAAGTTAAGGCTGGTGCTTCAGCAGCCTTTTGGGACTGTGAGATGATACTGGATTGAAAACTACAGACAGGCAACAGATGAAGAAACCTGGGTCCTTGACTAGACCAGCCTCTGACTGGACTAACTACCTCTGAATTTTCTGAATGTGAGAGAAAAATAAACTTCTTCCTGTTTAAGATACTTATTTAGGTTTTGCTGTACATATATATATTAAAAGCATACACATATACTCTAATAATAATGATAAAAGTAATAATAATCATTCTTCAATTACTATAAGCAAGGAATCCTGCAGCATCACCCTGGAGTTTATATGTACTTATGAGGAAAGAGGTAAAATAAGGGAAATTAGCATTTTTATGGAGGATATAAGATCATTACACTGGGGCTCCAATGCTACCTCTGCTGCAAGGAAAAGGCTGAGCATCATTACTGGGTGAGTTAGGGGCAGCAATCATCAAAATAAAGAACATTCAATCTCTGGAGTATAAGAAGTAGCAAGCATGCCCTAGCTGGTTTGGCTCAGCGGACAGAGCGTCAGCCTGCAGACTGAAGGGTCCCAGGTTCAATTCCGGTCAAGGGCAAATGCCCGGGTTGTGGGCTCGATCCCCAGTGTGGGGCGTGCAAGAGGCAGCCGATCAATGATTCTCTCTCATCATTGATGCTTCTATCTCACTTTCCTCCCGTTCTTTCTGAAATCAATAAAAATGTATTTTAAAAAAATTACTCTATTGTATGTGCAGAGCTACATTTTATAAGTAGATATTATCATGTAAACTGAGTATCTAAATGATTAGGTAGCAAATCCTATTGACTCTAATTTCAAAATATATCCAAAATTTAATGACTTCCTACACTTTCACTGCTACCACCCTGGTCCAAGCTGCCAACTTTCTTGGCTGAATGACTGAAATAGCCTATCTGGTATCCTGCTTCCACTCTTGATACCCCACAGTATTTCCTAAACATAGCAGCCAGAGTAATTGTGTAAAAACATTTTCAGACCATATTATGCCTTTCCTCAACACGCTCCAATGGCTGAGAGCAAAATCCCAAGTCCTTAAAATGACCTACAAGACCTTACAATGACCACTAGTTTTCCCTCAGACCCCATCTCTTACTACCTCCTACCGCCCCTCCGCCCCAACACACACTTATGCAGTTCATCACACAGGCTCCTCCCTGTATCCTAAACCCACTTTAGGGTGATTGCTTTTTACTGTTCCTTCCTTATGCTTGAAATGATTTCTCAGATAACAGCATGGCTTGCTTACTCAGTTTCCTCAGGTCTGTGTTCAAATGCCATCTCAATGAGCCTTTCTCTGGTCACAATAACTAAAATTACAAAACCTCAAATACTTCCTATCCTACTTCCTTAGGCCTCCCCACAAACAGTTAATCAGATGCTAAACAGACTATTTGCTTCTCTTTTCTTAATAGATGAATCTGAAGTTTGTTTATTTATCTGTTTTTCTGTGAGACAGAAGGCGATGGCATAATGAAAAGTTGACTCATAAAGACTCCAATAGCTCAAAAGAGGGGAACAAACTTATGGACCTCTTGAGTCTCTTTCAATCCTTTAAATCTGTAAATAGCCAAGCCTGGGAGCATTGAAGGGGAAGAGAACAAGACCCACCATAATTTCTCAAGTATCCCTAATCTATACTAATAGTCTATACTAATAAAAGGGTAATATCTTAATTAGACCGGACATCTTCTGGACAACCTTCTGGACGTCCTTCTGACAAAGCCATGGTGGCGGGGCCAAGGCAGAGGGGGTTAGGGGTGATCAGGCCAGCAGGGGAGAGCAGTTAGGGGGGTCAGGCCGGCTAGGGGGTTCAGGCCGGCAGGGGAAAGCAATTAGGGGGATCAGGCCAGCAGGGAGGTGAGCGGTTAGGAGCCAGCGGTCCCAGATTGTGAGAGGGATGTCCAAATTGGAAAGGGTGCAGGCCGGGATGAGGGGCCCCCCTCCCCCATACACGAATTTCGTGCACTGGGTCTCTAGTGTAAAACATAAGAAAGAGAAACATAATACTCTTGACTTCTTTAGTTTACAAGATCTAGAGGGGAATTTTTTTTTTGTATGAGTGAACCATTCCCAATCTCTAAAGCAATAAGATACATGCTATGATCATAGGTACAGACCTATGTCAAAAAGAACAAGCTAGGGAAGTGACGATGGAAAACATGGAAGCTACTCCCAGCTAATCCAACTCCAGACCCTGGTATATAAATGTAACATCAACAGGATCTACCATACTGGAATGGAAGAGGAAGAAGGAAAAACAAGTTAAGAAAAAGCTGCCAACTCCTGACTCAGCTCTAGAGCTACCAAAATAAGCAAGGAGGCTTCAGATATAAAGATAAATCTCCTCTTGGTCTAGAAGGCCAGAATCTGACTTAGACTTGGCATAAGTCCAACTGACTGCAGCAGCAGCAGCAGCTTGATTCACAAATAGGTACTAGACATTTCCTATCACATCTTCTCCCAAATAAATCATATTAAGAAGATAATGGATCATTACAGTGTTTATAGTAAATGGCAAATTCTGAAAGAAAAGAGAAGAATACCATATACCATTCTTGAAACTTTATTTCACTGCTCTATATACAGTTATGGTATTAATGTCATATATCACTGAGTAAATAATTCTGCAAGATTAAATGATGATGTGTTTATGTTCTATTGTTCTATCTGCTCATTGGCCACCAGGTCAGCCAATCTGATCCAGGACTCCATGGCAACAGGCTTTATCACTAAGAGCTATAAGCTGAGATTCTCCTTACTTTTTTTTTTTTTTAATAAAGCATTTTCCACACAAACTGTTGCAAATACTGTCAAAGAATAGTCTCTACAGACAAATAAGAAATACTGCCATTCTGATATACTAAAAATGAATAGTGGGGGAAAAGTCAATAGCAATGACAATGAATCTATACAAATAACAAGGGATCTTTGAAACTCTGGAGATACTGCCTTTTTAAATTTCAGTAGAGAAATTCAGAAATCCTTGAACTGTGAAAAACCAACACCAGCACAAACTGAGGGATTAATATAAGGGGAGTGCCGCTTAGCTAAAATCACAGTATTGAAGCTTCCCATGCTATAATACACAGAGAGCTAAAAGTTTTAATTTAAGACTGCTAAACTTTGTAAGTTTTCCTAACTTTTTAAAAAAATATATTTTATTGATTTTTTACAGAGAGGAAGGGAGAGGGATAGAGAGTTAGAAACATCCATGAGAGAGAAACATCCATCAGCTGCCTCCTGCACACCTTCCACTGGGGACGTGCCCGCAACCAA
Organism: Myotis brandtii; assembly: GCF_000412655.1. Lineage (NCBI taxonomy): Eukaryota > Metazoa > Chordata > Mammalia > Chiroptera > Vespertilionidae > Myotis > Myotis brandtii. The sequence continues at coordinate 335,991 of NW_005370182.1, forward strand.
GGCACATGCCCTTGACTGGAATCAAACATGGGACCTTTCAGTCTGCAGGCCGATGCTCTATCCACTGAGCCAAACCAGTCAGGGCTCTTTTCTTTCTTTTTTTAAAAAATATATTTTATTGATTTTTTACAAAGAGGGAGAGGGATAGAGAGTTAGAAACATTGATGAGAGAGAAACATCAATCAGCTGCCTCCTGCACACCTCCTACTGGGGATGTGCCCGAAACCCAGGTACATGCCCTTGACCGGAATCGAACCTGGGACCCTTCAGTCGCAGGCCGACGCTCTATCCACTGAGCCAAACCGGTCAGGGCACTTTTTTCTTTATTATATTTTTATTGATTTCAGAGAGGAAAGGAGAGGGAGAGAGAGCTAGAAACATCAATGATGAGAGAGAATCATTGGTCAGCTGCCTCCTGCAAGGCCGCTACTGGGGATTGAGCCCACAACCCGGGCATGTGCCCTTGATGAGAATTCAATCTGGGACCCTTCAGTCCGCAGACCAATGCTCTCTCCACTAAGCCAAACCAGTTAGGGTTCCCTAACTTTGTTTTAAATATTAAAATTAGCATTAAAACAGATATCAGGCTCTTATGCTCCATATTCTTAAATCACAATCAGCTCATACAGTCCTGGGAATTCTATGTCTATCCTCTTCTCTATCCTCTCCTCCCAACCCCGCCCCACTATACTTAGAGAAACCATGTCCAAATGAGGAAATAATACATTTGCTTTTCACATACCATATGCCCCCATTCGTTCTCCCTCAGCTACAGACCTCCTTGAAGAAAAGAGGAAACAGATAATTACAAACTAGATGAGGAGACTACACACAAAAAACTGACCATTCTCCCCAATGGTGCTCATTAACATAAAATTCACCTGACTTATAAAGTATTCCCCTTTCCTAGCATGCTTTTCACAATAATTGATGTAATATATCTGGATGCAACAAGCAACTTTGATCCCTACCTTCTAGTCTATGGTGGTAAGTGAATGCTGAGAAGCAGAATCTGATGTAAGGATTAAAAGTAGCTTGGAAACTATATATTTTCATCTGGTTTATACTGTTGTGTTTTGTTTTAATCATTTTTAGGTATACAGTTCAGTGACACTAAGTACATTCACATTATTGTGCATTATAGAAAATGGTCTCAGATAGGAAGGACTATAGTGGCCCCAGCTGGATAGCTCAGTTGGTTGGAGAATTGTCTGGATACACCAAGGTTGTGGGTTCAATTCCCAGTCAGGGCACATACATGCAACCAATGAGTACATAAATAAGTGGAACAACAAATCAATGTTTCTCTCTCTCTCGCTCTCAATTCAATAAATAAAAATTTAAAGATACTATAGTAATTTTTTCTATGACTATGTACTACATCATGTACTTATTATACAAGACACATTAAGAATTATAGTGAACTAGAGGCCCAGTGCATGAAATTCACTGCAGGTGTCCCTCAGCCCAGCCTGCACCCTCTCCAATCTTGGACCCCTCGGGGGATGTACAACTGCCGGTTTAGGCCCGATCCCCAGGGCATCCCTCTCACAATCCAGAACTTCTGGCTGCCAACCACTTGCCTGCCTGGCTTCCTGATTGCCCCTAACCGCTTCTGCCTGCCAGCCTGATCACACCCTAACCACTCCCCTGCTAGCCTGACTGACTCCTAACTGTTCCCCTGCCAGCCTGATCACCCCTAACTACCCTCCCCTGCAGGCCTGGTTGCCCCCAACTGCCCTCCCTTGCCAGCCCAGTCACCCCTAACTGCCCTCCCCTGTCGGCGATCTTGTGGCAGCCATCTTGTGATGACCTGGGGGCAGCCATCTTATGCAAGGGCATGATGGTCAATTTGCATATTACCTCTTTATTATATAGGATATGAATAAAGAGTCAATGTTAAGAATATCTGACACTACTGCCCAGTAAAAACAGCTATCACATGTATATTTTCAGTATGTTTTTCACATGCTGAATATAGTTTCTTACATGCACATCTCAGTTTCCAAACACATCCAAAATAGATGGAAGTCTACATCTTTTGTCAGCACTCGGTTCCAGAGGACCCAATCTATAAGGGCAGACAAACATGAGAAGCAACAGACAAAGTACCAGAAATACCTAGAACAGTGAAAAAAACTTTTCCCATTACAGTGTTTCAAATTTTCCAAGAATTCTTAAGGAGACAACCCAAAAAGGAGGGTAAAAACAACTTGTAATGGGAGCCATAAATTATATCAAAGCTAAAAAACAAAGTCACTGCAAAGGAAATCACTACTAGGCCTCTCTCTACATCAGTTTCCTCTATACCTTCATAAAAGAAAAACAAAACATTTCACTCTAGTCCTTTTTCTTTTTTAAAAAGATCCTGTTGCCAGTATTGTATGAATAGAAGGACAGCATATTTATTGATCTCAAGACAAGAAGCTGAATGAATAGGATATTTTCTCAGTGATATAACCTCCCAATATAGAAAGCGTCAGGCTCTGGTCACAGGAGGCTATCTTCCTTAAATAACTAACAACAGCAGCAGCTATCACTTATTGAGCATTTACTGTGTTCTAAATACCATGTTCAGGGATTTATATAAATCATCATATATATTTTCACCATAACACATTCTGAAAATTTATTTTCAGATACTAACAGTAAGGATTTAAATTTTTTTAACTTTTTTTTTTTTATGGTTAGAAAAGTACTATAGGCTTCTTTGTACTTATAGAAAACATACACACATATAAGAAAAATCATCCATAATCTGTAACTCAGAAATAACTGCTATTAATATTAGCGATGTTTTGAAATATATTTTTCTAAACTTTGTTTCCTTATTAGTATGAAATTTGTTTGTATCCATATTGGATATGCTTCCACATCTAATAATTTTAATGTCCTTTATATTATATAGAATACTAGAGGCCCGGTACACAACATTTATGCACTGGGGGGTGGGAGGGGCCCTCAGACTCATCTGCGCCCTCTCGCAGTCTGGGACCCCTCGGGGGATGTCTGCCTAAGCCGGCAGGCGGACATCCCCCGAGGGGTCCTTAGCGTTGCCTCAGAGGCAGGAGAGGCTCCGGCCACTGCTGCTGCACTTGCCATTCGTGAGCCTGGTTTCTGGCTGAGCGGCACTCCCCCTGTGGGTGCGCACTGCTGACCACCAGCAGCTCCTGCATTGAGCCTTCTGGTGGTCAGTGCACATCATAGTGACCGGTCATTCCACCATTCGGTCGATTTGCATATTAGGGTTTTATTATATAGGATTTTTATACAATGCTTTTTACTACTACTAAAATTGTGACCATTTCCCCATTATTACTTTTTAACAAGTTCATTTTAGCCCTGGCCATGTGGCTCAGTAGTTCAAGCATCAGCCCACACACCAAAGGGTCTTGGGTTCAATTCCTAGTCAAGGGCATATACCTGGGTTGCAGGCTTGATCCTCGCCTGCAGGAGACAAACAAAAAATAATTTAACTATTTCCCTATTATTGAATATTTGAAAATGTTAATATTTATAATAAAATAATACTGTGATGAGTTTCTTTGTATCTAGATCTTCATTTACATTTCTCATCAACTCCCTAGGATAAATACATTCAGGAGTTAATACATTTTGGAAATAAAAAAATTCCCCCTTAATTCACTTCAGTTAACAGAAGCAAGGCAGTCACACGAGATATCTAATTATAGTGTTTCTTACCTATTCCCCCAGCAACATACTGGAGTGGCCAGATTATTATGATCACCTGACGTTTGTAGGCAAATTAGCTATAATTTCACGCTAAAGTTGCTAGAGGGCTAGACCATTATAAATAGGGAAGCAGGTTGTTTACCATGACAGTAGAAGTGATTTTTTTCTGAAGATACGGGTAAACAACGTGGGATATATTTGAACATGAGTGGCCAGATTATTATGACCACCCCATCAGTACTTCGTTGGGCCACCTTTTGCCTTCAATACTG
>NW_005370182.1:340118-349133 GCF_000412655.1 Myotis brandtii
TTTAACTTCGTCCCACAAATGCTCAATTGGATTGAGATCTGGTGATTGTGGGGGCCACCTAAGCAAGATAAAGTCTCCCTCATGTTCTTTAAACCACTCCTGCACAATACGAGCACTGTGGCATGGCTTATTGTCTTGTTGGAAGAAGCCATCTCGATTGGGATACGCCATCAACATGATAGGATGAACTTGATCAGCAATGATACTTAGGTATGTTGTGCTATTCAGACGTTGTTTCACACGAATTAAAGGGCCCAAATCACGCCAGGAAAACATGCCCCAAACCATAACACTGCCCCCACCAGCTTGAAGGGTTGTACTCATGCATGTGGAATGCATGCTTTCATGCTGTTTCCGCTAAATTCTCACTCTGCCATCTGCATGATGCAACTGGAAACGTGATTCATGGGACCACATGACTTTTTTCCAATGCTTGACCGTCCAATCCTTGTGTTCCTGTGCGAATTGGAGACGTTTTATCTTGGTAACTGCAGACAGCAAAGGTGTTCGAACAGGCCTTCGGTTTCCATATCCCATACGATGCAGTGTACGGCTAATTTGCCTACAAATGCCAGGTGGTCATAATAATCTGGCCACTCAGTGTATGATGTCCACTTAGCATATCCCATGGCATTGCCTGGACTTTAAGGACATTCACCCAGACAAGTGCTTCTTACTTTTTATTTATTTTTTCAGCTCATGCCCCTTTTTAGTAATATTGACTTTCCCCACATATCCCACTAGAGAAGATATGTACCCCATGCTCCTTAAGCCTTACTGGCCTAAGAAAATTAATAGGGAGGAAAGGATAAAAAGTTATACAGGTAGATAATCTTTTTGCAATTACACACCTTAATAGCTCTTATCAGTGTACCTTGGTAGTTTAGAGAGCAATCCAAAAGGTGAAGCTTCAAAAACCACACAAGAAGAACACTCTCTAAGTCTTTAATATGAAATTAAAAAGAAGGTAAAAGGTCCTAGCCAATTTGGCTCAGTGGACAGTGTCAGCCTACGGACTGAAGGGTCCCAGGTTCAATCTCAGTCAAGGGCACGTACCTTGGTTGCAGGCAACCAATTGATGTGTCTCTTTCACATCGGTATTTCTCTCTCTCTGTCTCTCCTTCTCCTCCCACTCTGTCTAAAAATCAATGAAAAAAAATATCCTCGGGTGAGGATTAACAGTAACAAAAAAAGAAGGTAAAAGGACATGGAGATATTGGCCATTTTAGTATTTGTGATTTGACATTTGGTCCATTTAAGATCCTAGATTTTTTTTAAAGCTAGAATTTAAAGACGTTTTGAGCCCAGCCAGCACAGCTCGGTGGCTGGATGTCAACCTATGAACCAAGAGATCACGGTCCAGGCACATGCATGGGTTGTGGGTTTGATCCCCAATGTGGGATGTGCAGGAGGCAGCCGATCGATGATTCTCTCTCATCATTGACGTTTCTATCTCTCTCTCTCCCTTCCTCTCTGACAATAAAAATATTTTTTTTAAAAAGTTTTTTAGACGTGGTATTTCATATAAATCTTATGCTTTCACAAACACATGGAGGAAGACCACATCAATTTACACACTCAGAAGATACTAAAGATACTAAGTTTCAGAGGTAGACATTAAAGATAAGTGTCCTAAGATTTTAAAGTAGATCAGAATCAGTGGTAGAAAATAAACAAAACAAAAAATTAAAAAACAACTAACCATCATCTACAGAAGTCAAAAGCTCAAAGAAAGAAAAAAGCTGTTAATCTGAGGGAACATGTTTACAATTTAGCCTATAAGCATCAAATTAGAAAAGATACTTCCTAAAAGGATCAACAGTGTCAAATTTAAGTTTAAATATTTAGATTATATTTATATTCATTTAGAAGCTCAATATCCTACATGGCTTGAAAATCTCTCCTGGCTTCCTCGAAAATTACAGGTGATCTGAAGACATAAATAGCATTACCCTGTTTAATTTCTAAATATCAGTAATAATGGCTAATGCTAAGTGAGCCTTTCAGATTATCAGGAATTATGTTAAAGGCTTTACATGTATTAATTCTTTTAATCTTCAAAACAACCCTAGTAGGTGGATGCTATTATCTTCATTTCATATTTTACATATGAAGAAATGGAGGGGTTAAGTAATGTGTCTAAGGTCACAGAACCAGCAATTGGACAAGCTGGGAATTGAACTCAGGCAGCCTAAATCAGAGTCCAAGCACTTAGCTATACTTTTCAGAGAAAGAAGCTTCTAACAGGCTATATAGCAGTGGGAGTGGGTAGGTTAGAAGAGAACATTAGAGAGAAGTACATATAGTAACTTTTAGGCACAGAAATAGTCATTATCAATTTCACCAGAAAGGTCTTCCAACGTAAGTCACATTTTTAATTATCCAATCAGGGTGATGCTAAATACCTTTTGCAAAAGCAGTTCTGAATCTTTTTCTTCTCCTTAAAAAAAAAAAAGTGGGAAAAAAGAAGGATAAAAAGAAACTAAAATCTTTTCCTTGACCTTTTCAAAACCTTGATGGTTAGAAAATAAAGATTAAAAAAGAAGGTATTTTCATTTGAAATAAAGAGACGTAAATAATATAATTGCTGCCCTAGCCAGTTTGGCTCAGTGGATAGAGCATCAGCCTATGAACTGAAAGGTCCCAGGTTCAATTCCGGTCAAGGGAACATGCCTGGGTTGTGGGCTCCATCCCCAGTGGAGGACTTGCAGGAGACAGCCGATCCATGATTCTCTCTTATTATGGATGTTTCTATCTCTCTCTCACTCTTCCTTCCTCTCTGAAATCAATAAAAAATATGTTTTTTAAAAATAATAATAATATAATTGCTAATGACTGAAACATTTAAGAAAGACTTTAGGTCTATTCTACCCATTCCGAAATGAAAGGAAAACCAAGTTAACAAAACCCTCTTCTTTTAATTTCACAGCAGTATTCTTCCCCCTCAAAGGCTGGCTATTCCAGTCCTCGCTGCAGACAGGGAACTGCTCCCAGTGACGTCAGAGCAGTCTCCCAGCAACGATTAATGAGGGTTGTCCACCACAGGGGTTTCCTGAAAAGCTAGCAAGAAATTATCCACATATTTGCTGCAATATTGAGATGCAAGATGCAGTGGAATTTCTCTTAACCCTTATAGCTCCAGTCTCTGGCAAGTTTCTAAATAGGTTATCCTGGAATGCTCTTGTTTTACCTTAGGATTATCACCACTCCCACTCCCTTCTCTCCAAATAAAATTAGAATTTTGTTAGTTTGAAATATTTATGGCTATAATACATATTCATATAATTGAATGATCATAAAAATAGGACTGCACAAAGTAAGCTGAAAAGCAGACATTACTCTTTTCACTTCACATATATTACTTAGAATAATGAAAGCACAGAACAGAAAAGAGTATCAGGATAGAAAATAAAACAGTAATAAAACAGTAAGTTCTTAAAGGTACTGTTCCACATATGCTATCCAAACACATCCACAGAAAGGAAACCTTAAATTTTCCTAGGCTCTAAGTCTTCTGAATTTTTCACACTGACCTTTGCAGGCAGCCCTCCAGAGATCAGTGGTATTAAAATGGAGTTGCATAAAAAGGAGCAGGAAGCCCAAGCACTTAATCTAAAAAAAAGAGAAGTTAGGTTCATACCTAAGATTATATCTAACAATTTCTTCCTAAAGCTTTGCTTTAGCTCTAGACATTCAAAATGAGAGTTTTACTCTAACAACAGTAGCAAGAAATTTTATATAACCATCTATTTTTGAGGTCTGCTTAAACAGTGTACAAGCTGCATGCTCAGGACCAGTGCAAATAAGATAGAAAAATTCCAAATTCCAAAACTCAACCTAGAATTATTCATGGATGATAGGTTCCAGAAACCTGCTTATGAGCCCTTTTCAAAATTTCATATTTAGAAAAAACAATTAGGTAAAATTCATTAGCAGTAGGATACATAGGGTTAATTAAGGCACACTGCTTCAGCAATCCTGACTTTGACCCCAGCCTATTCTAAAAGGAAATAAACAAAATAGCATCCTTATCATTAACAACATCTCATTTTGCTCTCAGTTCTGTTCAATCCACCCAGTTATCATCAAGGCATAGAACGCACCAGTTCTGATGGATTTTTCTTCTTCTTTCTCTGTCCCCTCCCGCTCAGAAGAAAAAGACTGCAAACAAATTCACTACGTCACTGGAGGTAGAGGGAATCCCATCTCCGCACTCTTTAGAAACCAAGGCCAGCAAACAAAAACAAGCCAATTATGAGAGACAAACAAGTAATCCCAAATAAGAAGCAGTAAACCCCCAGGGAAATTCTTATGACAACCTCAACAAGTCAAAAGCATGTTTTAGTAAAAACACTGAAAAAATTCCTCCTAAGATGTTCATAATAATAACAAAAAAAAAAGCTTCCTAAAAACAGTAAAGGCAACATTGTTCTTCTTATCACATTCAAAGACTAAGAGACAGTTACATAAAGACATAGGACAGAGAGACATATTCACCAGCTGGGTGTGGATAGCTGTGGAATGACACAGTGAAGGATATTTATAGGGGATTCCCTGCTTCCTGCAATGTGCGTCAACAGCATCACCACAGAGAACAGAAATCACCACTATTTTCATAAGCTAAATCTGAATGAAGCATCGTTTGAAATAGCCATGGAAGAGGTAAATCTGAATATAGAAAAAGTTCCAGCAAGCCTAATTTTAAAAATATTTTAAATAAAAAAAAACACCAAAAATGCCCCAAAACCCCCATAAAACTTAACACTTGAACAATCTCTCATTTCTCTAGTGTGTATTATATAGTTAAATTGGCCAAGATACAAAAGATATCTTTCTAGCTTCTCCCCTATCCAGTCTGTGGAGTTCAAGGGCTTTTATATAAAGAAATAAAAATTATCCAAAACTCACCCCAGATGGATCTGCACTTAAACCAACAGCGAGCTCACATTATTAATGGAGATCTCATTGTAAGAATCAGTTCTGCCGGAATTTTGCTGGAAGAAATTCCTTCTGGGAAACCTGTGCCTCTTACCCCACCCACAGTCCCCTCTTGCACCCTTCACCCTTGAATGAAATGCTGCGTCTTCAGCAAGCTAATTGCTCTGACAAGCAGCTCTGAATCAGTCCATGGCCCAGCTGTTCAGAGGGATGTCACCTAGAGCTCTGCCAACAGTCCACTCGTGTGCGCGTGCGTGCGCGCACACACGCAGACACACACACACACACACACACACACCACACACACACACACATACACGCGCACACACAGGCTGTAAGAGCACCCCCTTCCACCTCCTCTTCTCGCTCTCATTCAAGCAGTTCAGTGACATGCCTGCCTCCACACTGCTCTGAGGATGGGCTTTTTAAAGACACAGCAGCAGCTCTTTTCTGCTGCATATATTGAGATGACAAAATAGAGTCTTATTAGAGAAGAACAATGAGTTGGAGATATGTATTGAATTAAAAGTTCACTTTAAAAATTATGATGCCTTTTTCTCATCTGCAAAATAATTGAGGCCAGAGAAATGTTCTTTGCCTAAAAGCTACAGAGCTGGACTTTAGAAACTAAGACCAAACCTAGTTATAGAGAATTTTTTTTCCAGAAAGCTATATTTAGTAAAATCATTCTTCATTTTGGGGAAGAAGGTAGGCAACATCGGATACTACTAGCTATCTGTTCCTTCTCCTGTATCTGTCCCCAAAAGGAGAGGGAGAAGACTTTGGCCATAAAATGGGGGAATGAGGAAGTTGTGAAGGCACCTTACTGATAGAACTGATACAAAAGGATGAGAACTCAGTATAAGGATGGGGATAAGGATAAATAGATTAAAGTAAAGTAAGTGGTACAAAGGACACCAAGAAAGAATAGTAATAGTTCTTGAAAGTATGTATGGCTCTGAGACAGAAGACTTAGAAGTGACCTTAGGCCCTAATTTATAAGAACCTAAGAAAAAGTAATAATGATCTATTGCTACAGCAAGTATGGACATTATAGGTGGTGCAAGGTCTGCAACAGCACAAAATAACATATAGGTAAAGTCTAGTCATCCTGAGAAAAACAACAAAAACTGCCACAAAGACAACTAGTCATTCATTCAACCACATATTTGTTGTGTGCTTGTGTTCGTACTATGGGCCAGACACTATGATATACTCTAGGATTATGAGATAGATTCATTAAGGGTCATACAGAAGAAGAAGAAAAAAAGAGGATTCTGTTTTTTCTCTGAATGATATGAGAGCCACTAGGGGGTTAGAAGGTGGATCCTGAAGGGCCAAACAGACCACTGAACGGAATCTGGCTTTTATACTAGCAAGATGAGATACCATTGGGAGTCTTAAAGCAAAGAAATGCCATGTTTTTTTGTTGTTGTTTTTAAAAAAAATATATTTTATTGATTTTTTACAGAGAGGAAGGGAGAGGGATAGAGAGTTAGAAACATCGATGAGAGAGAAATATCTATCAGCTGCCTCCTGCACACCCCCTACTGGGGATGTGCCCGCAACCGAGGTACATGCCCTTGACCGGAATCAAACCTAGGACCCTTCAGTCCGCAGGCCGAAGCTCTATCCACTGAGCCAAACCAGCCAGGGCCATATTTTTTTTTTTTAATGTATATTTCTTGTTTGCCTCCAAATTTTTGAGAAATTACTAGTGTACACAGAATTTGCAAAAAGAGTATAATAGCCATCTAGGTTCACATACAGATCTAGTATATACTAGTATGTATACAAAAATTTACACATTTTTTTTTCAGAACTATCTGAGATGTTTTCATAATGACCTTTCATACCTAAAATAATTCCATGTGTATCTCTTAACAAAAAGGTTACTCTGAACTATGAGAATAACCACTGGCCACTTCCCAGATGAGTTAATAAATAACATACATGCAAAGCAGATCTAAATATCACTGCAAAAACTCAGAAAACTAAAATGGCTTTGGAATTACCACTGACTGAAGGCTGGATAGAACTTTCAAGCTGAATCCAATTAGGTCAAATGTCTGCTAAAATAAAAGTCAACATTCATTACAGCATTTAAACAAAACCCAGACCCTTGGAATATAATATTCAAATTTTCCAGGACATAATCCAAAATTACTTGGCATACAAAGAACCAAGGAAATCTCAATTTGCATAGGAAAAGAGATTAACAGATACAATACTGAGATGACACAGATGTAGAAACTATCTCATAGCTATTATAGTAGCTATAAGAAAAATGCTCCAAAAATTAGGAAAAACACTCCTAAAACTATGAAAAGACAGACTGCCTCAGAAAAAAAAATTGAGGATATAAAAAAAGAAACAAATGGAAATTTTAGAACTAAAAAATATAACAATCACCCTAGCTGGTGTTACTCAGTGGTTAGAGTGTTGGCCCACACACTGAAGGGTCTCAGGTTTGATTGCTGGATAAGGGCACCTACCTGAGTTGCAAGTTCGAACTCAGGGTGTGCAGGAGACAACCAATTGATGTCTCTCTCACACCAAAGTTTCTCTCTCTCCCTTCCCTTCCCCCTTCCTTCCCCCTTTCCTTCCCCTCCCCTGTTTCTAAAAATCAATGGGAACCCTAGCCGGTTTGGGTGGGTGGATAGAGCGTCGGCCTGCAGACTGAAAGGTCCCAGGTTCGATTCCGGTCAAGGGCATGTACCTTGGTTGCGGGCACATCCCCAGTAGGGGGTGTGCAGGAGGCAGCTGAACGATGTTTCTCTCTCATCGGTCTCTCTCATCGGTGTTTCTAACTCTCTATCCCTCTTCTCCCCTCCCTGTAAAAAATCAATAAAATATATTTTAAAAAATCAATGGGAAAAAATATATAGCCTCAGGTGAGGATTAATATATATATTAATTGTATAAAACAACCAAAATATAAACATTCATTTGGTGTGATCAATAGCAGAACAGAAATGACAGAACTAGTAAATTTGAAGACATATCAAATTTCAATAGAAATATCAAATATGAAAATAAAGAGAAAAAGGGCTGGGGTGGGGTGGGAAACAGATCATCAGGCCCTAAAAAAACAACAACAATACCAAAAACTCTAATATTTGGGCTATCAGTATCCTAGGAGGGGAGAGAGTGTGTAAAATATTTGAAGAAATAATGGCTGAAAACATCACAAATTTGACAAAAGACATAAACCCATGGAGTCATGAAGCTCAATACCCAAACAGAATAAACACTACAAAATCCACTCCTGACTTCATCATAATCTAACAGCTAAAAGGTAAAGACAGATAAAACCACCTCTTGGAGAAACCAAGATGGCGGCATAGGTAAACACCTGAAACTGCTGCCTCGCACAACCACTTCAAAAATACAACTCAAGGCGTTGGTGGTATAGTGGTGAGCATAGCTGCCTTCCAAAAATACAACTAAAAGACAAAATGGACATCATCCAGAACCACAGGAAGGCTGGCTGAGTGGAAATTCTACAACTACAAGGAAAGAGAAAAGCACACTGAGACTCAGAAGAGGTGCAGAAGTAAAGTGCAGAGGTACGAAGGCGCACGCAGAAAGGGCTGGCAACTGAGGACGCGGTTGTCTTTTTCAATCGGGAGGGAGTCTCAAGCTCCTGACTGCTCTGAACTCCAGTTCCCGGTGAGTCTCTGGAGACCCAGACTCATACAGGGAGAAACTGGACTGTCTGGCATCGGTTGGAACTCGAGGGAGGCTTTCTCTCAGAGGCGCTTGCAGCGATTACCGGGACACTGAGACGCGGGGCCTCCTAGGGTAGGACTGAGGATCAGCCATAGCTGCTTGCTCCGCCCTGTTGATTCCCTGAGACCCCGCCTCACCCAAGCTGTGTGCAGAGGCTTTTGCATATGAATGTCCTGGCCCTTTGCAATCTAAAATTACCTAACAAACTGCAGCTGGGTCAGAGAGACCTAGAACATCCAAAAGAAGGCCCAAAGCCCCACAGCACCTTGCATTGCTTCACAGCTGGGCCTCAGCTGGGCACCTCCAAACCCCAAACAAAGAAGAGGAATCTACAGATCTCTCCGT
>NW_005370182.1:349281-350022 GCF_000412655.1 Myotis brandtii
AAAATCAAGTGAATAAATAATCTGATGAACAGAATAAACTGGTGAATATAATAGAATTAGGGGCATAGAAAGGGAGTGGGCTGACTACTCTCAGGGGGGAAAGGGGTGTGAGGGGTGTGGGAAGAGACTGGACAAAAATTGTACACCTATGGATGAGGACAGTGGGTGGCGGGGGTAAGGGCAGAGGGTGGGGTGGGAACTGGTGGAGGGGAGCTATGGGGGGAAAAAGAGGAACAACTGTAATAATCTGAACAATAAAGATTTAATTAAAAATTTTTTAAAAAGGTAAAGACAAAAAAAAAATTGAGAAAGTAAACAAAGAAAAATGATGCACTGATTAATAAGGGAACACTTACCAGAAACTATGAAGAGCAGAAGGAAGTAGAACATATTTAAAGTGCTGAAAGGAAAACCTATAAACAGATAATTCTATATCCAGAGAAAATTGTCTTTAGGAATCAAGATGACATAAAGATATTCTCAGATGATAGAAAGCTAAAATAATGCATTGCCAGCAGACCTTTTATAAAAGAACTAGAGGCCCGGTGCACAAAATTTGTGCACTCTGGGGGCGGGGGGAGGGGAGTCCCCCAGCCCGGCCTGTGCCCTCTCGCAGTCTGGGACCCCTCGGGAGATAACGACCTGCTGGCTTAGGCCTGCTCCCAGGTGGTAGAGGGCACGCCCAATCCCTAAGTGCAGCCCTGGTCAGGCTCAGAGCAGGGCCGATTGGGGAGTTGGGGC
>NW_005370182.1:351249-356255 GCF_000412655.1 Myotis brandtii
TGGCTGACAGTTAATTTGCATATACTCACTGATTAGCCAATGGGAAGGGTAGCGGTCGTACACTAATTACCATGTTTCTCTTTTATTAGTGTAGATGGCCAAAGAAAGTTCTCAAAAAGATGGGAAATAATACAGCTACACTAGGAACACCAGAAACAAAGAAAGAAAAATATAAATGCTAAATATCTGGTTACATACAACAGATTATTCTTCCCGTACTTAGTTCTTTAAAATGGGTTTAAAAGCAAAAATTATAAGATTGTAACATGGAGTTTTCAATATATGTAGATAAATATAATAGAAAGACAAGTACATTAAAGGGGGGTAGGAAAGAAACCTAGGTAGTGGTAAGGTTTTGACATTCCACCTGAAATGGCAAAATATTAATTCTAAGTAGATCATTAAAAGTTAGGTGTGTGTATATATACACATACACATACGTGCATGTATATGTGTTGTATATGTGTATGTGTATTAAAAGAGGAGAGAGATCCCTAGAACAACTAATAAAGTGGATGCTGCATGGACATGCTTCCTGGAACAAACTGGAATTACAACTAAAATACAGAAAAACTTCCTGAATAAACAATGGAAGACTTGGAGGAGAGAACCCTGATATCCGAGGACCTAAAGTGTAGACTACATAGAGACTGGTAGGAGGGGTGGAGGTGCGAAGGGGCTGGCCGGGTGCCCACAGACAGTAACTAAAGTCCTAGAGAAATATCTCAGCTGTGAAGGGTTGCCACTGAGAACTCTCCAATCTAATCCCCAAGCTGGGCCCCCCAGCAGAGAGTATCCACATTACATCTGGCTGTGAAAAGCAGTGGGGTTGCTGTCTGCCAAGGAGTGAAATTCAGGCACCCTCTTACAGGGCCAATGCACAAAATTCCCTGTGTAGCCACCCACCTTGTGCTCTAGCAGAGAGAGAGCGGAGTGGCCTGGAGCTGTGTGAGCAGAAGCAGGACTGGGGACTCGAGGGTTAGAGCTCAGAAGGCAGACACCCCCAGTTTCCTGTGCTGAGTCATTTCCTCATACGGGGGGAGGGGGCATCTTTCCCACACGGATATTTGCCTTGTCTGGGGGAGGGGGGGGAAGACAGTTGACCCACCCTATTGGAAACACCTTGCCCTGAGGCCATATAAGAGAATAAAAATAACAATTAGCCTCCAGGCAGAAGCAACCACCCCACCCTGTTGAAGAAAACTTTTGCCACACCTGAGGATGATTGCCAGGATGCAATTGAAGTCTGAATCCTATCAGTCTGTAGGCAGAGGTGGTCTCTGGAGGCTTTGAGTCTTTGCCTGATCTAATTAGTCAGAAACAGCGTTTGACATTCTCCTGCACTAGAGATGGGAAGGCATAGCAAATCTACCTAATACATAGTCACAAATCCCAAAAGACAGCCAAAATGAGGAGATAAAGAAACAATCGCCAAATGAAAGAACAACAGAATTCTCCAGAAGAAGAGATAAATGAAGCAGAGATAAGAAATTTATCTGAGACCCAGAGTTCAGAGTAATGATGACAAAGATGCTCAACAGCATGAAAAAAGATATAGTAATTATGAAAAAAGAACAGTAGGAAATAAAGAATGACATACCACAAATAAAGAACACATTGGAAGGAATACACAGCAGATTAGGAGAAGTTGAGGATCAAATCAGTGAGTTAGAAGACAGGGTTGAAAAAAATCTCTCAATCAGAAAACCAAAAAGAAGAAACAATGAAAAAACAGGAGGACAGCTTAAGGCAGCGGTTCTCAACTTGTGGGTTGCAACCCCTTTGGCGGTTGAACGACCCTTTCACAGGGGTCGCTTAAGACCATCCTGCATATCAGATATTTACATTACGATTCATAACAGTAGCAACATTGCAGTTATGAAGTAGCAACGAAAATAATTTTATGGTTTGGTCACAACATGAGGAACTGTATTTAAAGGGCCAGAAGGTTGAGAACCACTGGCTTAAGGGATCTGTGGGACAACATGAAATGTAACAATATTAGAATAGCAGGTGTGCCAGAAGAAGCAGAAAGGGAGAAAGAAAGAGAGAACATGTTTGTAGAAATAATGGCAGAAAACTTCCCTAACCTGGTAAAGGAAACCCCAAGCAAGAAGAACCCAAACAAGCCCACACCCAGACACATCATAATTAAAATGCCAAAAATTAAAGACAAAGAGAGAATCTTAAAGGCAGCAAGACAAAAGCAAACTGTTACCTACAAAGGAACTCCCATAAGGCGGACACCTGATTTCTTATCAGAAACTCTACAGGCCAGAAGGGAATGGCATGAAGCACTCAAGGTAATGGAAAGCAAGGATCTGAAACCAAGATTACTATATCCATCAAGGCTATATTACTATATATTACTATATCCATCATTCAACATAGATGGTCAAATAAAGTGCTTTCCAGACAAAAAAAAAAAAAGGCCAAAGGAGTATATCACCACCAAGCCAGCATTACAAGAAATGCTAAGGGGACTGTTGTAATGAGAAGAAGAAAAAGAGAGAGAAACCTAGGCATACAGAATTAAAATGGCAATAAATAAGTACCTATCGATAATAACTCTAAATGTAAATGGAGTAAATGCTCCAATCAAAAGGCATAGGGTAGCTAAATGGACACAAAAACATGACCCAACTATATGCTATCTACAAGATACCCACCTTAGAACAAAAGACACACACAGGATGAGAGTAAAGGGATGGAAAAAAAATTTCCATGAAAATGGAAAAGAAAATAGAGCTGGAGAAACAATACTCATATCTGACAAAATAGACTAAAATGAAGGCCATCACAAGAGACAACAAAGGTCACTACAAAATACTAAAGGGATTGATCCAACAAGAGGATATAACTCTGGTAAACATATATACACCCAATATAGAAGCACCTAAATATATTAAAAAAAACTTCCAGAGAACTTTAACAGTGAGATCAACAACAATACAGTCATAGTAGGGGACTTTAACACCCACTGACTTCACTGGATAGATCTTCCAGACAAAAACGTAATAAGAAAACAGTGATTCTAAAGGACACAATGCATCAGATTGATTTAATTGACATTTATAGAACAGTTCACCCCAAAGCAGCAGAATATACATTCTTTTCAAGTGCACATGGATCATTCACAAAGAGAGACCACATGTTGGGACACAAAACGAATCTCCACAAGTTCAAGAAGATTGAAATCATATCAAGCATCTTCTCAGATCACAGTGGAATGAAATTAGAAATCAACTACAACACCCAAAAACAAACACATGGAGGCTAAATACCATGCTATTAAACAATGAGTGGGTTACCAACGAGATCAAGAAATAAATAAATAAAAACTTCCTGGAAACAAATGAAAATGAACACAAAACAACCCAAAATCTCTGGGACATAGCAAAAGCAGTCCTGAGAGGGAAGTTCATAGCACTACAGGCAAACATGAAAAAACAAGAAAAATCACAATAAGCTATTTAACCCTACAACTTAAAGAACTCTAAAGAGAACAACAAGAAAAGCCCACAGTAAGTAGAAGGAAGGAAATAATAAAGATTAGAGCAGAAATAAATAACATAGAGACTAAAAAAACAATACAAAAAAATCAATGAAACCAAGAGCTGGTTCTTTGAAAGGATAAACAAAATTGATAAACCGTTAGCCACACTCATCAAGAAACAAAGAGAGAGGACACAAATAAATAAAATCAGGAACTAAAGTGGAGAAGTAACCACTGACATTACAGAAATACAAAGGATTGTAAGAAAATACTATGAATAACTGTATGCCAACAAGCTAGACAATGTGGATGAAACAGACAAATTCTTAGAAAACTACAACCTCCCAAAACTGAATCAGGAAGAATTAGAAAACCTGAATAGGCCAATAACAACTGATGAAATAGAAGCAGTAGTCAAAAAACTCCCGCAAACAAAATCCCAGGTCCGGACAGCTTCACAGGGAAGTTTTACCAAACATTCAAAGAACTAATACCTATACTCCTCAAACTATCTCAGAAAATCAAAGAGGAAGGAACACTTCCAAACTCTTTTTATGAGGCCAGCATTATCATAATTCCAAAATCAGATAAAGACACTACAATATCCCTGATGAACATAGATGCTAAAATCCTCAACAAAATATTAGCCAATCAGATCCAGCAATATATTAAAAAGATCATACACCATGACCAAGTGAGATTTATTCCAGGGATACAAGGCTGGTACAATATTCACAAATTAATAAACGTGATATATCACATAAACAAATTAAAAGACAAAAATCACATCATCATATCAATAAACACAGAAAAAGCATTCGACAAAATTCTACTCCCATATTTTATAAAAACTTTCAGCAAAGTGGGAATAGAGGGAGCATATCTCAACATGATAAAGGCCATATATGACAAATCTACAGCCAACATCATATTCAATGGGCAAAAGCTAAAAGCATTTCCCTTAAGAACAGGAACAAAACAGGGTCGTCCGCTTTTACCACTTTTATTCACCATAGTACTGGAAGTCCTAGCCAAAGCAACCAGACAAGAAGAAGAAATAAAAGGCATCCAAATTGGAATGCAAAAATCTCATTATCTGCACATGACATAATATTTTACATAGAAAACCCTAAAGACTCCACAAAAAAACTACTAAATTTAATAAATGAATTTGGCAATGTAGCAGGATACAAAATCAATACCCAAAAATCAATGGCTTTTTTTATACACCAATAATGAATCCTCAGAAAGAGAAACTAAACAAATAATCCCATTTAACACTGCAACCAAAAAAATTAAGATACCATATTTTTCTGTGTATAAGATGCTATTTTTTTCTAAAATCATTAAGACTGAAAATCAAGGGGTGTCTTATACATGGAAGTCAGCCTAGGAGGGAGCCCCGCAGGTGCGTAGCTGCCCATACCTTTCAAACAGGCTTCCTCCAATCACAAGCCTTATTGTTATTGACGTCAGCTGATGCTGTAATTGGAGGTGGAGGTGGAGAGTG
>NW_005370182.1:359577-360930 GCF_000412655.1 Myotis brandtii
AAAAAAAAAAAAGACCCTGAATAGCTGCAGCAATCTTGAGAAAGAACAAATTTGGAGGAATCACAATACCAGATATCAAGTTACATTACAAAGCCACTGTAATCCCAGAAATCAACCCAGGCCACTCTGCTCAATTAATATTTGACAAAGGAGGCAAGAGCATACATTGGAGCAGAGACAATCTCTTCAATAAATGGTGCTGGGAAAATTGGACAGTTACATACAAAAAATGAAACTATACCACCAACATACACCATACACAAGAATAAACTCAAAATGGATAAAAGACTTAAATGTAAGACATGAAACCATAAAAGTCCTAGAAGAAGCCATAGGCACCAAAATCTCAGACATCTCTCATAGCAATATGTTTACCGATACATCTTCTAGGACAATGGAAACTAAGGAGAAAATAAATCAATGGGACTTAATCAAAACAAAAAGCTTCTGCACAGCAAAAGAAATCATCAGCAAAATAACAAGAAACCCCATTACATGGGAGAACATATTTGCTAATGATACATACAATAAGGGGTTAATCTCCAAAATTATAGGAGGAACTCATAATTTAACAAAAGGAAGACAAACAATCCAATTAAAAAATGGGCAAAGGACCTAAATAGACATTTTTCAAAAGAGGACATACAGAAGGCCAAGAGACATGTGGAAAAAATGCTCAGTCATTAATCATCCGAGAGATACAAGTCAAAACGACAAGGAGGTACCATCTCACACTTGTCAGAATGGTTACCACCAACAAATCAATAAATGACAAGTGCTGGAAAGAATGCAGACAGATGCAACCATTATGGAAAACAATATGGAGTTACCTCAAAAATTAAATATGGAATTGCCATTTGACCCAGTGATCCCACTTCTAGGAATATATCCTAAGAAACCTGAAGCACCAATCAGAACGAATGTATGCACCCCTATGTTCATAGCAGCACAATTTACAATAGCAAAGATCTGGAAACAGCCCAAGTGCCCATCAATAGATGAGTGGATAAAAATTCTGTGGTACATTTATATCATAGAATACTATGCAGCAATGAAAAGGAAGAATCTCTTACCCTTTGAGACAGCCTGGAGAGTATCATGCTAAGTGAAATAAGTCAGTCAGAGAAAGACAAGTATCACATGATTGCACTCAATGTGGAATCTAAGTAACAAAATAAACTGATGAATGGAGCGGATCCAGAGATATGGAAGCATGGAACAGAGTGTAGAATCTCAGAGGGAAGGGGGGGAGGGTAGGTGGGTGGGAGGTAATCAACCAAAGACTTTGTATGCATATATGCATAACCCACGGACACAGACAATGGGGTGCTGAAGGCCTGGGGGAGGATGGGG
>NW_005370182.1:361220-364061 GCF_000412655.1 Myotis brandtii
CTGAAATAAATAAAAATATATTAAAAAATAAATAAATAAAGTACTATAAAATGTTCAAATGACTGAAAAGGCAGGGAAAGGGAATCATCAGAAGATTTAAAAATAGGAAGAACAAAGAAAAAACAAATAAGGTGGTAGATCTAAATCTAAACATATAAATAATTACATCAAATTTAAATAATCTAAAAATACCAATTAAGAACCAAGATGGTGCCGAGACCGGTTTGGCTCAGCGGATAGAGCGTCGGCCTGCGGACTGAAGGGTCCCAGGTTCGATTCCAGTCAAGGGCATGTACCTGGGTTGCGGGCACATCCCCAGTAGGCGATGTGCAGGAGGCAGCTGATCGATGTTTCTAACTCTCTATCTCTCTCCCTTCCTCTCTATGAAAAATCAATAAAATATATATTTTTTTTTAAAAAAAAAGAAGTCTTCAGACATTGCCAGATATTCCAGGAGGTGAGGGAGGGGCAACATCATCCCAAGATGAAATACAGAACAACCATCATTAAGAACCATCTGAAATCTGGCTAAATGGAAGTCCTACAACTAGAGAAGTAAAGAAGAAAGCACATTGAGACTAGTAGGAGGGGTGGAGGCACAAAACGGGCTGATCCGACATCCACGTGTGCCATTTTTGTAATTGGAAGGGAGACTGTTTCAGTGGAGGCTGCCCATGAGAAGCAAGGGTCCCAGCCCCACACTAGACCCTCAGCCCAGTGTTCCAGAGCTCGGAAGAGAAGTCCTGTAACTTTAGGCTCTAAACACCAGTGGGGATTGTGGACTGACATGGAGGCTGCTGGAGACCCAGGTGTTTCTTTCAAAGAGCCGGTGCATGAACTTACTTGGACTCAATCCCTCTGAGCTCCAGCACCAAGTGGCTTTGGGGGAGGAACTGGATTGTCTGGCATCAGGGCAGGAACTCTGGTGGCTTTCTCTCATATGGGGGTGCTCACAGGGGTTATTGTTCCTGTGCTGGGACCTCCCCTGTCGCAGGGCTGATTTGCAGCCATTTCTGAGTCTCCATCAGCCTGGCTCACACTTTTTGCTCCACCCTGGTGATTCCCTGAGACCCCGCCCCATCCAATTTGTAGCCCCACCCAACCTATTTGCAGCAGCTTTTCCATATGAATGGCCTGTCCTGCCTAAGGCTTCAGACTTTGCTAAAATCTCTCAAACAAGCTTCAGCTAGTGTCAGCTAGTCCAAACCTATCAGTAAAAGGCCCAATACCGGGCACTAGCACCAGCCTGTCTTTCTTCACCGCTGGGCCTAGCCTGGGCACTTCCAAGGCAAATAGTAGCCATCTGCAGATCTCTCTGTAGCTCCTGCTGGGTGGTCCCAGGAAGTGGCTGACTTTGAACCTCCCTGGAGGCCCAAGAGCCAGTGCACCTGATGGACAGCTTCAGACCATAACAGAATACAACGCTACACATCAACAAGTGGCACACTCAAGAGGCAGATTCAGTGAGCACCAAGTCCTGCTCTATAATGAGTTTCCTACATAGCAGCTCTCCCACTGTAGTTGCAGGTGGTCCTCACAGCCACCTGGCCTGGAGGTCAATTCCTCCCAGTGATGCCAACAGCAATCAAGGCTCAACTACAACACTGTGCATATAGCCCACACAGGGGCATATCTAGAGTGCCCAGCTCAAATGACTGGGGAGGCTTAGCCACTGGGCCCTACAGGACACCTACTACACAAGGCCACTCTACAAATCCCAGGAGACACAGCAGCTCTACTTAATACATAAAAACAAACACAGGGAAGTAGCCAAAATGTGGAGACAAAGAAACATGTCACAAATGAAAGAAATGAAAGGAAACAAACTACTAGCTACAGAGTTCAAAACCATGGTTATGAGGTTACTCAAGGATCTTCATGAGAGCTTCAAGGGACTTAGTGAGACTTTCAAGGATCTTAGTAAGAATATAAAAAACATGAAATAGGACCAGTCAGAAATTAAGCATACACTAACTGAAATAAAGACTAGTTTATAGGGATTCAACAGTAGAATAGACTATTATTCCAAGCAAATCAACAATTTGGAATATGAGGAAGCAAAAAACTCCCAATCAGAAGAGCAAAAAGAAAAAAGAATCCAAAAATATGAAGATAGTGTAAGGAGCCTTCGCATTATGGGGGTGTCAGAAGGAGAGAGAGAGAGAGCAAGCTTTTGAAAACCTAAGATATTGAAAACCTATGTGAAGAAATAAGGACAGAAAACTTCCCCTACCTGGTGAAAAAAACAGACTTACAAGTCCAGGAAGCACAGAAGTCCCAAACAAGAGGAACCCAAAGAGGCCTACACAAAGACACATCATAATTTTTTTTAAGAGCATCTTTTTTAAAAGGACAGAAATTCCCCTACCTGGTGAAAAAAACAGACTTACAAGTCCAGGAAGCACAGAAGTCCCAAACAAGAGGAACCCAAAGAGGCCTACACAAAGACACATCATAATTTTTTTTAAGAGCATCTTTTTTAAAAATATATTTTTTAAAATTAATTTCAGAGAGGAAGGGAAGGGGAAAGAGAGATAGAAACATCAATGATGAGAGAGAATAATTGATCGTCTGCCTCCTGCACGCCCCATACTGGGGATCGAGCCCACAACCCAGGCATGTGCCCTTGACCGGAATCGAACCTGGAACTCTTCGATGCTCTATCCACTGAGCCACAGGCCAATGCTCTATCCACTGAGCCAAACCAGCTAGGGCAGACACATAATTATTAAAATGCCACGAGTTAAAGACAAGGAGAGAATCTTTTTAAAAAAAATATATATATTTTTAGTGATTTCAGAGAGGAAGGGATAGGGAGAGAGAGATAGAAACATCAATGAT
>NW_005370182.1:364410-369918 GCF_000412655.1 Myotis brandtii
TCTAATGAACAAAATAAACTGATTAATAAAATAGAATCAGAGGCATGGAAACATGGAACAGACTGACGAATCTCAGAGGGAAGAGACAGGGTGATGGGATGGGAAGAGATTAACCAAAAATCTTTTATGCATATATGCATTACCTATGGACACAGACAATAGGGGAGTGAAGACCTGGGGGGGCGAGGGGTGGGAACCAGGTGGAAGGCGGCAAGGGGGAAAAATAGGGGAACATCTGTAATACATAAATAATAAATAATACATAACAATAAAGATGTTTTTTAAAAAATTGAAAGACAGAAATTGTCCAAATAAATTAGTAACACTTCAAATATAATGACATAGGGAGGTTAAAAGCAAATACAATAAACTGTTCTGTATGGTACTTTAACAGTGGCTACATTATACATTTTTTTAAAACCTACAGAATTGTACAACACAGAGTAAAACCTAACATAAATTAGGGACTTTCGCTAATAGTAACTGTATATCAATATTGGTTCATCAATTTTAACACATGTACTACACATGCAAAATATTAATAATAGGGCAAAATGTGTGTGTACTGGGGGAAGGTGGTATATGGAAATTCTGTACTTTCTGCTTCATTTTTTTTGTAAACCTTTAAAACTGTTTACAAAATAAAGTTGACTAATTTAAATTTAGAAAGATACACCATACAAACACTAATTTAAAAAAAGTGGAAGGGTATATTAATATTAGACAAAGCGGATTTCAGAGCAAAGGAATTACCAGGGACAAAGAAGAACACTACATAATGGTAAAAGGGACAATTCTCCAAGAAGACAATTTTAAAAGCCTATGTACCTAATAACAATTTCAAAATACACAAAGCAATAACTGAGAACTGAAAGGAAAAACAGACAAATGCATAATTACAGCTGGATATTTCAGCTTGGCTGGCATGGCTCAGTGGTTAAATGTGGACCTATGAACCAGAAGGTCACAGTTTGATTCCAGGTCAGGGCATATTCCCCAGGTTGCAGGCTCAACCCACATTGTGGGGCATGCAGGAGGCAGTTGATCAATGATTCTCACATTGATGTTTCTATCTCTCCCTCTCCCTTTCTCTCTGAAATTAATAAAAAAATTTTTAAAAACAGTACGGTATTTCAACACCCCTCTTTCAGGGATATATTCATTAGACCAAAAATTAGGAACGAGGCAGAACTGAGCAATATCATCAAACTACAGGATTTAATTGACATTTTTAGAACACTCCAACAAAAAACAGAATACATGTTCATTCCAAATGTTCATGGAACATTCACTAAGATAGACTATATATGCTGAGTCATAAAACAACATTGACAAGTAAAAGAAATGAAATCATACACAGTATATTCTCTGGCCATAAGAAATTAAACTAGAAATCAGTAACAAAAATAGAACAGAAAAATATCTAAACACTTGAAAACTAAAAACACCCTTTTAAAAAACCCATGAGTCAAAGAGATAATCTCAAAGGAAAATATTTTAAACTGAACAAGGACGTAAATATAACAAATTAAAATTTGTGGGATGCAAACTAAAAGTACTTAGAGGGAAAAATATATGTAGCACTAAATGCTTATATTAGAAAAGTAACATCGTGTACTAAATATCTGTATCCTTCCAAAATTCATATGTTGAAGCCCTAACCCAGTATAGCTTTATTTGGAACAGGCCTCTAAGGTACTAATTAAGGTTAAATGAGGTCACACCTATAGAGCCCTTATAAGATTAGTGCCCTTATAAGAAGAGACACCAAAGAACTTGTGCTTTCTCTCCGTGGGCACACATAAGAGGAGGTCATAATGAATACACAGCCACAGGGCAGCTGCCTACAATCCAAATGAAGAGGCCTCAGAATGAAACCTACATTGCTGGCACCTTGATCTTGGACTTCCCAGCCTCCAAACTGTGAGAAATAATTTTCTGTTTGTGCTATTTTGTTATGGTAGCCCAAGCTAACCAATATAAGCAGAAAGATCTCTTATAATCTAACTTTCTACCTTAAGAAACTAAAAGAAGGAAAAATAAACTCAAAATAATAAGAATGAAGACAATAAAGAGCAGAAATCAATGAAATTGAAGACAGAAAAAAAATCAATGACACTAAAAGCTAATTTTTTAAAAAGATCAATGAAAATGACAAATTTCTATCAAGAACAACAAAGAGAGAAAACACATAACAGAAATGAAAACCAATCACTACAGATCCTGCAGACATTAAAAAGATAATAAACGCCCTGATCGGTTTGGCTCAGTGGATAGAGCGTCGGCCTGCGGACTGAAGGGTCCCGGGTTCGATTCCGATCAAGGGCATGTACCTTGGTTGCAGGCACATCCCCAGTGGGAGGTGTGCAGGAGGCAGCTGATCGATGTTTCTCTCTCATCGATGTTTCAAACTCTCTATCCCTCTCCCTTCCTCTCTGTAAAAAATCAATAAAATATATATTTTTTAAAAAAGATAATAAAGGAGTATTACCCACAATTCTAAACACATAAATTCAACTACGTACTTAGTTGAAATAGACAACTTACTTAAAAACCATAAATTTTCAAGGCACCCGAGATGAATTAGATAACTTCAATAATCCTGTAACTATTAAAGAAATCTACAGCCTAGATATTTTCTGTGGTACATTTTAGCACACAGAAGAAATAGTACCAATTCTATAGAATTTCTTTAGAAAATGGAAGAAATTTTATCTCTCTCTCCTTCTTCCTTCCTCTCTGAAATCAATACTTTCCAATTCATTTTAAGAGGCCAACATTATTCTGATACTCAAACCAGGCAAAGATATTGTAAGAAAACTACAAATATCCTCACAAACAAAGATGCTAAATGTCTCAAAAAATATTAGCAGATCAAATCTAGTGATACATAAAAAAAGAAAAATACATTACAACCAAGAGGATTTTACTCCTAAGAATCAAAGCTGGTTCAGTTTTACAAAAGCTATCAATGTAATCCATCATACTGAGTCTAAAGAAGAAAAAAACACATGACCATTTCAAATGCTGCAGAGAAAGCATTTAACAAAATTCAAGGTTCACTTATAATAAAAACTCAACAAACTAGGAATAGAAGAAAACTTCCTCAGTCTGATATAACAAATCTACAGACTGATGCCTTCCTCCTAAGATCAGAAACAAGTGAAGGTTGTCCACTATCACATTATGTTTCAACATCATAATGAAAGTCCCAGCCAATACAATAAGCCAAGAAAAAGAAATAAAAGACACACATATTTGCAAGGAAGAAATAAAAACTGCTTCTCTTCACAAACATAATTGTGTACATATAAAATACCAAGGGATCCACACACCAAACAAAACCCCTAGAAATAGTTTAGCAAGATCATAGGACATAAAGTAAACACTGCCAAAAAAATCAAATTTCCATATACTAGCAATGAATAAATGAAAACCAAAAATTAAAAAACAATACCATTTATGACTCATAATTAAATTATAAGTCAAAATTAAATACGTCAGTACAGACTTAACAAAATATGTACAAGATCTGTATACTAAAATCTACAAAACACTGAAGAAAGAAACCAAAGACCTAAATAAATAGAGAAACATACTGTTTTCATGGACTGGAAAACTCAACGTAGTAAAGATGTCAGTTCTCCCTAATTGATCTATAGATTTAGTATAATTCCGTTCAAAATCCCAGCAGAATTTTTTAATAGACAGACAAAATAATTCTAATATTTATATGGAAAGGCAAAAAAGTAAAATAGCCAAAATAATTTTGAAAGATAAAGTTAAAGGAGTCACAGTACCCAATTTTAAGACCTACTATAAAGTTACAGTATACAAGGTAGTATAGAATTGAAGGGAAAGGACACAGATCAACAAAATAGAAAAAGAGAGTACAGAAATAGACCCATACAAATATACCAACTGATTTCTTATAATGGTACAAAGGCAATTTAATAGAGAAAGGACAGTCTTTTTAACAAACAGTATCAAAATTTACTGGGCATCCAAAGGGAAAAATAAATGAATATCAATCAAAACCTTAAAACTTACACAAAACTTAATTCAAAATGGATTGACGGTCTGTTGTAAAACTATAAAATGTTTAGAAGAAAATAAAGGGGTAAATTTTTGTGACCTGGATTCTTAAGATACCAAAGACCAATCCATAAAAGAAAAAAAATGACAAATTAGATTTTATCAGGATTAAAAACTTTGTTCGCAAAAGACACTGCTAAGATAAAAAGACAAGCTACCAGCCCTAGCCGGTTTGGCTTAGTGGATAGAGCTTTGTCCTGCAGACTGAAGGGTCCTGGGTTCAATTCTAGTCAAGGGCATGTAACTTGGTTGTAGGCTCTTCCCCGGCCCTAGCCCTGGTCAGGGCACGTGCAGGAGGCAACCAGTCGATGTATTTCTCTCACATCGACGTTTCTCTCTGTCTTTCCCTCTCTCTTCCACTCTCTCTAAAATCAATGGAAAAAATATCCCCAGGTGAGGATAAAAAAAAAGACAAGCAACCAGATGGAATATATGTAAATTACATATCTAACAAATGACTAGTATCCAGAATATATAAAGAATTCTCAAAACTCAATAAGAAAATAACACAATTTAAAAATGAGCAAAAGATTTAAATATAAATACTGATAATCCTAGTGACGATATGGAGCAACTGGAATTCTCATAACACTGGAACTCTTATACATTGGTATATCCACACTCTGGATAAATTTGGCCTCCCTTCTCTGGCTTCTGGCTGCCGGCCAGGGCCTTCCTTTGTTTCGTGCCACGCCTTGGTGGTAAGCGCACATCATAGCAAGCGATCAAACTCCTGGTCTCCTGGTCTAACTCTGAGGGGACACTTTGCATATCAGCCTTTTATATATATAGAATAGAGGCCCAGTGCACGAAATTCGTGCAGGGGTAGGATCCCTAGACCTGGCTGGTGTTCAGGGCCAATCGGGGCCTTCTGGCTGCTAGCCGGGGCCGTCCTACCCCTGGCTGCCAGCTGCTGGCTGCCAGCCAGGGCCTTCCTTCCCCCAGCTGCCAGCTGGGGCCTTCCTTCATTCCATGCTGCCCCCTGGTGGTCAGTGCACATCACAGCGAGTGGTTGAACTCCCGAGGAGACAATTTGCATATCTACACTAATAAAAGAGAAACATGGTAATTAGCGTACGACCGCTACCCTTCCCATTGGCTAATCAGGGAGATATGTAAATTAACTGTCAGCCAAGATGGCGGCCGGCAGCCAGGCAGCTTAAAGTGAACATGAGGCTTGCTTCCTTCAGTGACAGAGGACTCCAACGTTCCCCCGCCTGCCTTGCCGGCCTCTGAGCTTCAGTTGGAAACATTGTAACATTTATAGAAGATAAACAAAACCCCAGAAACCCGCTTTCAGCCAGCCGGGATCTCAGAGCTGGAGTTGATACAGTGTATCGATGATAGAACCCAAACAAACCAGATACCTGCTTTCAGCAGCCAAGCCTCAGAGCTAAAGCTGGCCCAGAATAA
>NW_005370182.1:371067-384578 GCF_000412655.1 Myotis brandtii
GGGGGGGGTAAGGGCCCCCCCCCCCCCCCCCCCCCCGAGTGCACAAATTTTTGTGCACCAGGCCTCTAGTTAGGATATAAAGCAACAAAAAATAATCTGTTTCTCAGGTGTGTGATTACAGGTGATATATATTTTTTAAATATATTTTTATTGATTTCAGAGAGGGAGAGGGAGAGGGAGAGGGAGAGGGAGA
The DNA here is from genome assembly GCF_000412655.1 of Myotis brandtii. Classification (NCBI taxonomy): domain Eukaryota; kingdom Metazoa; phylum Chordata; class Mammalia; order Chiroptera; family Vespertilionidae; genus Myotis; species Myotis brandtii. Next base: position 371,261 of record NW_005370182.1, read on the forward strand.
GGGAGAGGGAGATCATCGATTGGCTGCCTCCTGCATGCCCCCTACTGGGGAACCAAGCCCACAACCCAGGCATGTGCCCTTGACCAGAATCGAACCTGGGACCTTTCTGTCCGCAGGCTGATGCTCTATCCACTGAGCAAAACCGGCTAGGGCTACAGGCGATATTTATTGTCTTCTCTATGTAGTTTTACTAACATGCATTTTCTAAAATACTTTTAATAACCATGGATTGCTTCTATAATAAGATATTTTAAAAATACACATTCTTGTACTGAACTATATTAGCTAATAGACAACAATGATGAGGAAATTAATTGGGAATTTTTAGGTCCTTCCATGCTTATTATATGAAGGCTTAAATGTGAACTTTACAACAACAAAAAATCTTCAAAATTGAACTTAGGCCCTGGACGGTTTCTATCTCTTTCTCTCTCCTTTCCTCTTTGAGGTCAACAAAAATATATTTTAAAAAATTTAAACTTAGGGTTAACTAAGAAACTTAGTTATTCACTCAGAGAACTAGCATGTGTTCAGGTCCTCATATTGTGAGCAAACCAACTCAGTAAGTTTTAAAATGGGCAGTATTATAATCTCAGTAAAAGTCCTCTAGTTCTTCTAGATTGAATTTCAAAAAATGTTCAACCACAGCATCCCCAAATAAACACTAAGGAACTCTCTGGTTCCCACAATTTGTTTAACTAAAACAAGTTAAAATGTATGGATCCAGAGTTATCCTATATAATAAAGCGGTAATATGCAAATTGACCCTCACTCCATCATGCTGTCACAAGATGGCTGTGCCCACAGCAGAGGCAGGGTTCCTGTAACACAAGATGGCTGGCCCACAGCGTAAGCGGGGTTCCCATAACGAGCCGTAATGAGCAATCAGCAGGGACCTAAGGCTGCATGGCGCCAGGCCAGGGCGGGGGACCTGAGGCTGCGCCCGCCCCCAGCCATGCCTCCCCGCCTGGCAGGACTTGACGGGGGACCCCAGGCCATGCCCCCCACCCTGGCGTTGGGCTAGGGTACCTGTGGCCACACCCGCGGCCAAGCGGGGCTTGACAAGGGACCTCAGGCCGTGACCCCACCCGGCGGGGCTTGAAGGGGGACCTCAGGCCGTGCCCCCCCCCCACCCAGTGGGGCTTGACGGGGACCTCAGGCCATGCCCCCCGTCCCAGGCCAGGGAACTGAGGCTGCGACCCCCACCCCAGAGCCGGGCCGGGGTACCTGAGACTGCACCTCTCTCCCAGCAGGGCTTGATGGGGGACCTGAGGCTGCGCTCCCCTCCCAGAGGGGCTTGATGAGGGACCTGAGGCTGCGCCTTCTGCCCGGTGGGGCTTGACGAGGGTGGGGCCAGCCGGATCTGGATCTTGCCCAATGGGGGTGGGGCTAGCCAGGTCTGGGTAACGCACGATTTCAAGGTGCACACAGGTGATGACTTGACTCTGGGTCCCACGGCATGCCCCAGTCTCTGACAGGAAGAAGATTTTCATATACATTTTACTAATTTTCTTTCATCTCTGACACTTCTATTATAGAGAAAGGGCAAATAGCAATATTAAAATATTTCCTCTAATTAATTCCCTTTTAATGTGCATGAATTTCGTGCACCGGGCTACTAGTGCTATTATTAAAAAAAGACACATTGTAAACAATTGAGGAAAACTGAATGAACATGATCTAGCTATGACACTAAGTATTATTGTTAGTTTTGTGAGCTATGAGTGACATGGTAGTTATTTTTAAAAGTCCTTATTAGTTACAGATGCATCCTGAATTGTTTACAGGTGAAATGATATATGTGGATTTGCTTTAAAATATTCCAACTTCAGTAACAACAACAAAAAATTTGTATATGTGGATTGTGTTGGAACTGGGTATTGGATTTGTGGTGATTTGCTAGATTATTCCCTATTGCAGCAATTTTCAATCTTTTCTATTTCATGGCACACAAAAACTAATTACTAAAATATATTTTTTTGCTGATGTGACCATAAATAGGTATAATTTTAATTCATTCACACTGGATGGTTACTATTGTGTTGCCTGTTGTCATTTTTTATTTGACAATCTAAGGGAAAAGAGATCAGTGCCCCTGACTAATAGTTAAGTATTGCATGTTTTAAAAACAGTGTGCCGCCCTGGCTACTGTGGCTTAGTTGGTTGAGCATCCTTCCGTCACCGGTTTGATTCTGGTCAGGGCACATATACAGGTTGGTTGTGGGTTCAATCCCTGGTCAATGGTGAGGCATAGCTCTCTCTCCCCCTCCCTCCCTTCCTCTCTTTCTCAGATCAATAAATAAAAATCGTGTACCATGGCACAGTGGTTGAAAATTGCTGTTCTATTGTACTTATGCTTAAATCCTCCATAAGAAAAACTTTGAAAAGAAAGTTACGAAGAGTGGGGAGAGTGAGGGTTTAGATAAGTTTCTAAGACTTTCCCATATCTGGATGGCAAATAAAACTATACCAAATGTCCAAAGAACAAAAATAAATAAAAAGAGATGCAGAACAGGAAGCTACTGATGCTGGTGCTGGTAAAATGTGCTTGTGTAATAAGATGTACTCTGAATCAAGTCATGATTAAGACTCAAAAAACCAATAGGGTTCATTCATATCAGACATAAAAGGAAGCAATAAGTAAGGTCTGTGAAAGGTGTATTGAGTGAGTATGTAGGATTTCTATAGCACACAGCAGATAAAGAATTCATAGATAAAGTATCAATAGTTCATTTTAGCAAGACTTTCTACTCCTTTTCACTGAAAAATTTTCGAGGTAAAACACAGGACTAACAGTGACTACTGTCAGGCTTTCTACTCAATAACCATGTAACTGGCAAACTAGTCTACCTCTTTGAATCTCATCTATAAAATGGGGATAAATGTACCTGCCTGGCAAGATATTATAGAAATTAGAAACAAATCACTTACAGTACCTGGCACAAAGTATACAATTTAGTAAGTTGCAGCTAGTATTATTATTACTGGGCTTAACAGGGAAGAACATCCATTAGAGTCAATTTTTGAGTGGGAGGGCTTAGACCAGCAGTTCTCAACCTGTGGGTCGCGACCCCTTTGGCGGTCGAACGACCCTTTCACAGGGGTCGCCTAAGACCATCCTGCATATCAGATATTTACATTACGATTCATAACAGTAGCAACATTGCAGTTATGAAGTAGCAATGAAAATAATTTTATGGTTGGGTCACAACATGAGGAACTGTATTTAAAGGGCCAGAAGGTTAAGAACCACTGGCTTAGACAAAAGCAGTAACACACACACACACACGAGGTGTAAGTAGGAAGAAAGACATACTAGCCTAAATTTAGCAATGTGACTGTGTAGGACCCAGAAAATTTAAGGACTAACTATTATTAAAAAGAGCTCAAGGTGAGCCCTGGCTGGGGTTGCCCAATGGTTAGAATGTTGGTCCGTGAGCTCACATGTTCGATTTCCAGCCATGTTAAGAATTGTGTAGTGGTATCTTGGGGTTTTAATTTGCATTTCCCTATGACTGATAATTACCACCCTTTTATGTTTATTTGCCAACTCCATATCTTCTTTAGCAAAGTGTCTTGTCCACTTTAAAATTAGGTTGTCTTCTTATTTTGGAATTATGAGAGTTCTTCATATATCCCACAGTTTCTTAAACTTATATTTTCTACCAATTTATGACTTGTCTTTTCATTTTTCTCTACAGTGTTTTTAAAAGAGAAATACTATTTTGATGTAATCAAAATATTCATTTTTTAAAATATTTTTTGTGTTTAGCTAGTGAAATCTTTGCCTTATCTATGATGACAATGATATTCTCAGATGTTTTCTTGTAGAAATTAATAATTTTAGCCCTTTACCTATAAGACTATGATCAATTTTGGTAATTTTTTGTTGGTGTAAAGTTGGAATTTTTTTGTTGTTTTTTTGAAGAACAGAATTTGCTACCCAAATTATGCACTTTGGCATAAGGTTTATTTTGAACAGAAGGAAACTGAGAAGCAGAAAAACTCTCTGCCCTCCCTGTATTTGCCAAAGAGAAGGACATAAATTTACAAAGGTATTCTACTCCCCCTTTTTAAAAAACTTTTAAAATATATATATATCTTTATTGATTTCAGAGAGGAAGGGAGAGGGAGAGAGAGATAAAAACATCAATGATGAGAGAGAGAATCATTGATTGGCTGCCTCCTGCACATCCCCTACTGGGGCTTGAGTCCGCAACCCTGGCATGTGCCCTTTACCAGAATTGAACCCAGGACCCTTCAGTCCGCAGGCCGACACTCTCTATCCACTTGGCCAAACGAGCTAAGCCAAGCATGTCAAACTCACAGCCTGCGGGCCACATGTGGCCCACAACGAGTATTTTTGCAGCCCAGCCAATATAACAGTATGTAAGAAACATTTTAATAAAAATTTCATAACTTCATTTTTAAAATATCCTGTTATACATAATTATTAATAACGAGCTACAACATTCACTAATGACTGATTACTATAACCGTGTTACATTTATTTCCCTTACGTGCCTTACCCGCAGGTGCACCACTTCTCTCCAGTAATACTAGCAGCGAATATTTTAGCAGCCGATTGACACTTCATTAGTCTTGGACTGACTTGTTTGGTGTGCACACCAGGAAATATTTTGATTTCAGAGATCAAGAAAAATAGGTTTATTTGCGTTACGCTTATTAATTTGTGCAGTTATTCAGTGTCTGGTAAGTTAATGTTCAATAAAAAATATTAACTTTTATTAAAATGTTTTGTTATTTTATGTTAACGATTACTCATTTATTTCAGCCCTTTGTATTCAGCATGTCTCTATCAAAATAAACCTACATTTCTATAAAAATTTAAGCTTTTGTTTTTTGCAGCCCACATAAACTTAAACCTTGTTTATTTGGCCCGTGTTAGCCTTTGAGTTTGACATGCTTGGGCTAAGCTATTCTCCTCCCTTTTTTGACAGGAAGAATAAAAGTTAATCACAGAGACAACCCTTATCAGCCTAGAGATGGTAACAAACTTTACTAACTAGCCTTTATCTATCATTGGTTTGACATATATTTGCCTTCCTACAATTGGCCACCCCTAGAGACTCCAGGTCATTTTGTCTTATCACTTGTCTTAAATTTTATTGTTCCTTCGTTAAGATGCTAGCTATATAAACCTAAGTTCTAACCAAACTTTTGAGTTACTCAACCATGAGTTTCTCCCATGTATATATGTGATACACATGTTAATAAATTAATTTATCTCTTGTTAATCTGTCTTTTGTTAGAGAGACAGGTGAGAACCTGGAGGAGTAAAGGGAAAAAATATTTTCCTCCTTTACAATGGTTATCTAATTGTTTAAGGACCATTTATTAAAAAGCTTTCCTTTCCTTCACTGAAATGCCTTGGCAATGGTCAAAAATCAATTGACCATACACTTGTGGATCTATTTCTGGACTTGTATTGTCTTCCATTGATATATGTTTATTTGTACACCAATACCACACCATCTTAATTACTAAATATTTATAAGTCTTGAAATCAGGTAGTATACCAGGTGTACCGGTTAATAATGCGGATTTTTTTTCATTAGATGGAGTTACACATATGTTGAGATATATATATATATGATTTGATATGCATATTTTGTTGTATTGACAGCAAGCTTCAAAACTTCATATGTGAAACTTGCTGAAGGTGTTAACACCATAGATATTTTTACGCTTAAAAATGTTGAATTTTGTGTCAAAAAAAGAGCATTTGCGGGAAATTTTAATTCATTACTTTATTTTTCAGAAAAGTGCTGATGAAAGTTATTGTATACTTCAGGAAGCATATGGTGAACATGCTCCATCTCTGGATACTTGTGAACGCTGGTTTAAGCGCTTTAAAAGTGATGATTTCGATGTGAAAGAAAGTACGTCCAAGTCAACTGAAAAAGTTTGAAGACCAACAATTACAAGCATTATTGGATGAAGATGCGTGTCAAACTCAAAAACAACTTGCAGAAAGATAAAACATTGCTCAGCAAACAATTTCTGATCGTTTATAAGCAATGGGAAAAATTTAAAAGGAAGGAAAATGGGTGCCACATCAACTGAACGAAAGACCAATGGAAAACCGAAAAGTCATCAGTAAAATGTTGCTTCTACAGCACAAAATAAAGTCTTTTTTGCATCAAATTGTGACTGGCGATGAAAAGTGGATTTATTTTGAGAATCCCAAATGCACAAAATCATGGGTTGATCCAGGTCAAACATCAACATCGACTGCAAGGCCAAATCGCTTCGGAAAGAAGACAATGCTCTGCGTTTGGTGGGATCAGGAAGGTGTGGTGTATTATGAGGTTCTAAAACCAGGTGAAACCGTTAATACTGATTACCACCGACAACAAATAAACAATTTGAACCACTCTTTGATCGTAAAATGACCAGAATGGGCCAGAAGACACGGCAAAGTAATTTTGCTTCATGATAACGTACCATCACACACTTCAAAACCAGTTAAAGACACATTAAAAGATCTTGCCTGGGAAGTATTAACCCAACCATCGTATTCACCAGACCTTGCTCCTTCAGATGACCACTTGTTCCAATTGATGGTTCGTGCACTTTCTGAGCAGCACTTCAAAACGTACGAAGAAGTGGAAAATTGGGTCTCTGAATAGTTTGCCTCAAAACAAGAAAAGTTCTATTGGGACGGTATCCACAAATTACCTGAAAGATGGGGGAAATGTGTAGCTAGCGATGGACATTACTTTGAATAAAGCACTTTTGATGTTCCTCTTGAAATTATCATGTTTTCTTTAATTACAAAGTCCACGTTATTAACCGGTACACCTGGTAAGTTCTCCAACTTTGACCTGTTTTCAAATTTGTCTATCTTAGACATTTTGTGTTTCCAGATAAGTTTGAGTTAGTGTGTCAATGAATATGGATTATATTGAATCTATAGATCAATCTGGGAAAAACTGAAATCTTAACAGTATTGAACCTTCTCATCCATAAGCAATGTTTTGTAGTTTTCAGTATATTGCTACTGCATATGCATGTATCTTATCAAATTTGGCCCTAAGAATTTCATACTTTTTAAAAATTGATTTTTAGAAACAGAAAGGAAGAGAGAGAAACATTGATGAAGGAGTAACATCAACATTGTTCATTTGTCTCCTGCACACCCCCTGCTGGGAACTGAGCCAGCAACCTGGGCATGTACGCTAACCAGAAATCAAACTGGTGACCTTTTGGTGCATGGGTTGATGCTCAACCACTGAGCCACACTGGCCGGGCAAGAATTTCATACTTTTATGCTATTTGTAAATGGTGTGTTTCATCAATTTCCATTTTAGATTACTCTTCTTGGTATATAAGAAATAATTAACTTTTATATACTGACTTTGTATCCTGCAACCTTTGTAAACTTAATATAGTTTCTTGTAGCTTTCTTATATACCCTATACCAGTGATGGTGAACCTTTTGAGCTCGGCGTGTCAGCATTTTGAAAAACCCTAACTTAACTCTGGTGCCGTGTCACATATAGAAATTTTTTGATATTTGCAACCATAGTAAAACAAAGACTTATATTTTTGGTATTTATTTTATATATTTAAATGCCATTTAACAAAGAAAAATCAACCAAAAAAATGAGTTCATAGGTTCGCCATCACTGCCCTATACACATGATGCTATCCTCTGCAGCAGGAAAAGTTTTACTTTTTCATTTTTTTTTAAACTTTTTCATTTTCAAGCTTATGCCTTTTATTATCTTCCCCTCCCTCCTTAGTTTATTACACTGGTGAGAATCTTCAGTACTATGATGAAGTAGGGCAATCATCCATGCCTTTTTCTTATTCTTAGAGGCAAAGAATTCAGTATTTCATCATTAAGTATAGCTATAGATTTGGTAAAGATATCTCTATCAAATTGAGGAAGTTCTTTTCTAATTTGTTGAGTTTTAAACACATAGGGAAGTTAAATCTTCTAAAATGTGTTATTTGCTTCTTTTGAGATAATTGTTTTCTTTTTTAGTCTGTTAATACAGTGTATTACATTGTTTGAATTTTTAATGCTGGGGTAAACCCTACTTTGGGTTTTTGACCCTTTTATATATTGTTGGCTTCAGGTTATTAAACATTTTAAAGGATTTTGCATCTATGTTCAAATGGGTATTGGTCTGTAGTTTTCTCGTGTCTTTGTCTGGTTTTGGTATCAGAGTAAGGTTGGGCTCATAAAATGAGTTGGAAAGTGTTCCCACTTCTTCTAAAGTTTTTCAAAAGCTTATATAGAAATGGTATATAAATTTTTCCTTAAATTGCTGGTAAACTTCAGCAGTAAAACTTCTGGAGTTTCCCTTGTGGTAAAGTTGTAAACTACAGATCAATTTCTCCAATAGATACAGACCAGTGGTTCCCAATGTGGGGCAGACAATTTGAGAATGAGTAATTAACTAATTTTTTGCATTTCTTATGGTTCTAGGGGCCTCATATACAGTATATAAATATATAGTGTGACATATTTATGCATTTCAGTTCTTTATTATTTGCTTTGAAAATTTATTTGCTATTTCTCATATCACTTCATATTATTATTTTTAACAATTTCTTAGTGATTTCTTCCTCAGTACTTCACCTATCCTTTCGTTCTTTTATTTTTCTCTTTCATGGATGCCATGTTCTTTGGAAGCTTGTTTAGACCAAGTTAATGGCCTTTTAGATTTCCTCCACGTGAATAGGAGTTCGCTTTTTGAATAATAAGAATTATTTGTCACAGGGCGGGCATCAGGATTTTAGAGGTGCTTAGGTGGGGCATGGCCAAAAAGAGGTTGGAAACCACTGATATAGACCTATTTGGGTTACCTGTTCCTCCCCCCACCCCTACCTCCTTTTTTTTTTTTTGGTTAATCCTTATCGGGAGATATTTTTTCTTTTTTTTTAGAGAGTGAAAGGGAAGGGGGGAGGGGGAGAGAGACCGAGACAGAGATGTTAGAGAGACACAACAATTGTTTGCCTCCTGCACACCCTGACTAGGGCTGGGGATTGAACCTGCATCCGAGGTACATGCTCTTGACCTGGAATTGAACCTGCGACCCTTGGTGCACCCGGGGCTGAAGCTCTAACTACTGAGAAACACTGGCCAGGGCTCTGCTACTTTTTGTTGAGCTTTAACAGTTTGTCTTTCAAGAAACTTGTCCATTTAATATAAACTGTCAAATGTACTGATGTAGAATGATTTGAGGTATTCAATATCTTTATAATGGCTGTAGAATAATTAAGTAATTGTCCCATCTCTCATTCCTGATACTGGTTAGGTGTTCTCTCTTCCTTCTCTAAGTCTGGCTAAAAGTTTAGCAATTTTGTTCATTATTTTAAAGAACCAACTTTTGGTTTCATTGATAATCTGTATTGCTTTTCTGCTTTTGATTTCAATGATTTTTGCTCTGATCTTTACAATTTCCTTTTCTCTACTTACATGAAGTTTGCTTTTCTTTTTTTAGTTTCTTATAGTAGAAGCTTAGGTCAATGATTTTAGATCTTTCTCCTTTCTAATATAACATTTTGGTGCTCTAAATTGCCTTTCAGGTACTGCATTAATTGCATCCCACAAATTTTGCTATGTCATTTCTCATTTTCATTTTTCTAAAAACACTTTCTAATTTCCCCTATTCTTCTTTGAACCATGTATAATTCAGAGCATTTAATTTCCAAATATGTGGGAATTTTCCCAATATACTAGTATTTCTGTTACTGATTTCTAAATTAATCCCTTTGTGATAAAAGAACATACTTTGTATATTTATTTTTTTAAATATATTTTTGATTTCCGAGAGGAAGGGAGAGAGAGATAGAAACATCAATGACAGAGAATCATTGATTGCCTGCCTCCTGCACGCCCACTACTGGGGGATCAAGCTGAACCCAGGCATGTGCCCTTGACCGGAATTGAACTCAGGACCCTTCAGTCCACAGGCCATTGCTCTATCCACTGAGCCAAACCAGCTAGGGCCATACTTTGTATATTTAAATCCAAAATTTATTGAAATTTCTTTTATGGCCCAGGATATGGTCTATCTTGATAAATATTCTACTAATATTAGAAAAGAATATGTATCATGCTGTTGTTGGGTAGAGCAGTCTGTAAATGTCAAATAGGTCAAGTTATTTACTGATTTTTTTTGTCTAATTTTTATTTACTAATTTATTTATTGCTGTTCTGGTGTATCAGTTTTTTTTTATTTTTTTTAAATCTTTATTGTTAAAAGTATTATATAGCTCCTCCTTCTTCCCCCAGTAGCCTCTTCCAGCCCACTCTCTTCCCCTTCCCCCCGCCCCGCCCCTCGGTCTAATTTTTATATCAATTATTGAGAGAAAAGTGTTGAAATCTATAACTCCAATGGTGGAGGTCTTTATTTCTCCTTTGCATTTTATTTATGCTTCATGTATTTTATTATTATTTTTTAATCCTTGCCTGAGGATATTTTTCTCATTGCTTTATAGAGAGAGTGGGAACGGAAGAGAAACACTGATGTGAGAGAGACACATCGATTGGTTGCCTCCTGCTTGAGCCTTGACCAGGCTGGGGATGGAACCTGAAACTCAGGTACGTGCTCTTGACCAGGAATCAAATCGGCACCCTTAGGTGCACAGGCTGACACTCTTAACCACTGAGCAACCCGGAGCAATTTGATAATTTCCACCTATTAACTGCAGTGTTTAGGTCATTTCGAATTCAATGTGATTATTGATATGGTTGGATTTAAACCAACCATCTTGCTCTTTGTTTTCTATTTGTCCAATTAATTCGTCTTCTCTTTTCTGGATGTCTTTTGGATTAATTAAGCACTTTTATGATTCATTTTTACCTCCTTTAGTGAATTATGAACTATTAGAGGCCCGATGCATGAAATTTGTGCAAGGAGCTTGGCCCTCGCAGCCCTGGCTTCATCCAAAAGGTTGTCTAGAAGGTCATCCAGCTGTCCGATCTAATTAGCATATTACGCTTTTATTATTATAGATACCTCTTTGCTTTTCTTTCTAATGTGGTTTCTTTAGGATTTAGGGTATACATCTTTAACTTATCACAATCTACCTTCAAGTAATATACTACTTCTCATATAAGAACCTTTGAACAATATACTTCTATTTCACCTCTCCCAACCTTTTGGGCAACTGCTATCATACATTTTATTTCTACACATTATAAATCCCACAATACAGTTTTATTTTAAAGTCAATTATCTTTCATGGCTTTTAAAAAAACTATAAAATGTTTTCTGTATCTATGTCTTGTTTCTGTTCTGCTTGTCCATTTATTTTGTTTTTAAGATTTCACATATAAGTGAAATCATCTGGATTTGGCTTTCTCCATAGGACTTACTTCACTCAGCACAATACCCTCTTGGTCCATCCATGTGTTGCAGATGGCAAGATTTCATTTATGGCTGAGTCGTATAACATTGTATACATGCACCACGTCTTTATCCATTCATCTATTGATGGGCACTTAGGTTGCTTCCATAGCTTGGCTATTGTAAATAATGCTGCAATGAATATATGTCTTTTCGATTTAGTGTTTTGGGTTTCTTCAGATAAATACCAGGAAGTGGAATTGCTGGATCCTTCTTTGTCTCGTTATCCCCTTTGGGTTTGTGTGTGTTTTTAATCCTCACCAGAGGATCTTTTTCCATGGATTTTTAGGGAGAGTGGAAGAGAGGGAAAAACAGAAAAAAACATCAATGTGAGAGAAACACATTGATTGGTTGCCTCCTGAACGAGCCCTGACCAGGGCCTGGGCCAGAGAGAAGCCTGCAACCAAGGTACATGCCCTTGACTGGAATCGAACCTGGGACCCTTCGGTCCACAGGCCGACACTCTATCCACTGAGCAAAACCAGCTAGGACCCATCTCCTTTGTTTTAAAGTCCATTTTGTCTGGTATAAGTATTGCTACCCCAGCTTTTTTTTTTTTTTTTTCATTTCTATTTTCAAGAAATATCTTTCCCATCCATTCACTTTCAGTTTGTGTGTGTTTTTTTACCTGAAGTGAGTCTCTTGTAGACAGCATATGTAAGGGTCATGTGGCGGTATTTTTTGTTATGTTTGACATTGGTTTTTTTTTTGTTAATCCTCACCCAAGGATATTTTCCCATTGATATTTAGAGAGAGTAGAAGGGAGAGTAAAAGACAGAGAGAGAAAAACATTAATGTGAGAGAGACACATCAATTGGTTGCCTCCTGCAAGCGTTCAGACAAGGGCTGGGAATCAAGCCTGCAACTGAGGTATGTGCCCTGAACTGGTATCAAACCCAGGACCCTTCAGTCTAGGAGCCAATGCTCTATCCAGTAAGCCAAACTGGCTAGGGTATAAGAGTTTTGTTTTATTATCCATTCAGCCACCATATGTCTTTTGATTGGACCATTTAATCCATTTGCATTTAAAGTAATTGTTAATAGATATGTATTTATTACCATTTTATTATTCCTAGTTTTGATCATTTAAAAAACTTTTTAAAATTCTCACCCAAGGATATGTTTATTTATTTTTAGAGAGAGGGAGGGATGGAGAGAGACAGACAGAGACAGACACTGATTATCTCCTGTATGACCTTTACCAGGGATTAAACCTAGAACCTGGGTATGTGTCCTGATTAGGAATCAAACCAACAACTTTACAGTGTACAGATGACGCTCTAACCAACTGGGCCACACCAGCCAGGGTTTTGATCCTTTTTTTTCCTTCTTCAGGACCCTTTAACATTTCTTGTAATGCTGGTTTGATGGTGATAAACTCTTTTAGTTTTTTGCCTGGGAAGCTCTTTATCTGTTCTTCAATTCTAAATGATAGCTTTGCTGGGCAGAGTGATTTTAGTTGTAGATCCTTGCTTTTCTTTCTTTTTTAAATTTTTTTTTTATTGATTTCAGAAAGGGAGAGGGAGAGAGACAGAAACATCAATGATGAGAGAGAATCACTGACTGGCTGCTTTCTGCATGGCCTCCACTGAGGATAGAGCCAGACATGTGCCCCAAGTGGGAACTAAACCACGACCTCCTGGTTCATAGGTCAATGCTCAACTACTGAGCCACGCAGGCCAGGCTAGGTCCTTGCTTTACATTACTTTGAGTATTCTGTGCCAATTCCTTCTGGCCTGCAAAGTTTCTGTTGAGAAATCAGCTGGCAGTTTAAAAAAATTTATATGTATATTAGAGGCCCAGTGCACAAAAATTTGTGCACTCGTGGGGGGGGGGGCTCACCCTGGCCTATGCCCTCTCACAGTCTGGGACCCCTCAGGGGATGACCACCTGCTGGCTTAGGCCCACTCCCCTGGTGGCAGATGGCA
>NW_005370182.1:385017-385451 GCF_000412655.1 Myotis brandtii
TTGCATATTAGGGTTTTATATATATAGATTTTTATTTATAAAATATTTTCCTTATTTTACAACCCAACCAGTCTTGCTTTATTCTCGTTTCTTATTCATAGTTTTTATTCACTCTTCTATTTCATTAAATATACTTATTTTATATTCTACATCAAATAATTTCAATATCTGAAGTTTCTGTGAGTCTGGATCAGTTGTTTCTGCTGAGGCTTGTTCACAGTGACTTGTTTACTTGTGACATTATTATTATTAGCTCATAATTATTGGCAATCTATTTTTGGGAATTCTTTGAAGCTATGTTTAAGGTATGTTACACCATGGATGATATGAGTTGGCTTCTCTCAGGGGCCTGGTAACTCTATCAACTTGGATCTACTTTTTTATTTTTATTTTTTTTTTACTTTAATTTCTTTATTGGTTAAGGTATTACAAAT
>NW_005370182.1:387386-393409 GCF_000412655.1 Myotis brandtii
GGTATCTTAATTTTTTTGGTGTGATGGTAAATGGGATTGCTTTTTTAGTCTCACTTTCTGTAAGTTCACTATTGGTGTAAAGAAATGCCATATATTTCTTGGCATTAATTTTGTATCCTGCTACATTGCTGAATTCACTTATTAAGTCTAATAATTTTTTGATGGAGTCTTTACGGTTCCCTATGTACAGTGGATCTACTTTTTTATTAAATTTAATTTATATACATTTAACTTTATGACCAAAAAATAAATTTGCATGGTTCAAAAATATTTAAACTCATTCCCTTTGCATTTCTTTTGGTTAGGCCTGAGAATTAAATTAGCAGAGTGCATAGTAAAGAACAATTTAACCTTGCCCAAAGAGAGGTCTGGTCTTTGCCTCAGCTCCCTGATAATAATCCTTAACCACTGAAATGTCCTACATATTAAGAGTCTTTTGTTTACTGGGGGTTTTCAGCTAAGCCAGATAGTCTAATAATGTGATTTAAGGTGGAGACTTTGGGTCACAGAATCAGCTTGACCTCAGGAGGGACTGGAGACTGAGGTCAGCTTACACAGGAAGTCAATCATATCTATGTGATAGATTCCCAACAAAAACTCTGAACACCAAGGTTCGAGTGAGTTTATTCAGTTGGCAATATTCCATGTGTGTTGTCAAATATGACCGCCAGGAAGAGTTAACACTGTCCATGGCTCCACTGAGAGGATAACTGGAAGCTCAGCATTTGGAACCCTTCTGAATTCTGCCTCGTGTGTCTCTTCTATTGGCTGATTTTAATTAGCATCCTTTTGCTGAAATAAACCATATTTTGAATGTAACAGCTTTCAGTGAGTTCTATGCATCCTTCTAGCAAATCATTGAATCGAAGGGTGGTCTTGGGGACCCCTGAACTCTGCAATTGGTGCCAGAAGTAAGGGTGAACTTGGGGAACTGTTCCCTAACTTTGCAAACAGTCAGCAGCATTGGGACTGAAGATTCACCTGGCATGGCTGGAGTGGGGCTAAGTAGACAACTAGAGATTGATTTCATACAGAAGAATTAGGCAAATAAGAATCCTCAGGTAGCTTTCCTCCTTCCTAGCGTTCACTCAGAAAGCCCCTATCCCCAACCCTTACCACTACATCCCAGCACTTTAACATCATCAAATGATCTAAAAAGGGTCAAGGAAATGAAACATAATTCTAATTCTTAAAAGGTCAGGGACCCTAGTTCTGAATTAAGATCTCTAAGGTAAACCCAACTCCATGAAAAGTGCCAGGGGTTAGTGGTGGTTTGGAAATGAGGTTAACAGCCCTGCAGATAATATACAATTCTGGTTCTGAATGTCACCTAAAAGACTTTCACAACAGACTAATGTGAACTCAAATTTATTAAGGATGAAAAACTACACCATCAGACTTTTGCTCAAGTGAGCCATTTTCCTGGCGTGCCAGTAATAAAAATGCTCTAACTTTGTTATGCAAAACTTGGCTATTTTAGAAACCAAGCATGTCTTTTTGGACTTTCAATTTGAAATCTGTATTATTTTAGTCTACAAACTATAATTCAAAATAAAAGTGTAAAGTCATCATATTCTTACTATTCTAAAAGATACAAAATTGAGAATCTCCAATATTTACGATCCCTCTTTCCCTACATCGATACCCTATAATCCAATGAGTCTGCCCTACTGTAAGGCAGGTGCTGCCTACCATGTGCTGAGAAAAGTAGGAATAGTTCATAAGATTTCACAGAAAACAAGATACTTGCTCTTGCCCTTTCAATTAAAATCTGGAATTAAAAAAAATAGGTGAAATTAAAACCAACAGAAATCCAAAACAATGAGAAAAACAAGTCCATTCACCTCTGATTTCCCCCTAAGTTTCCTAAAGAACATACTTTTGCAATGGATTTTTTTCCAGGAGTTATG
Source organism: Myotis brandtii (assembly GCF_000412655.1). Lineage (NCBI taxonomy): Eukaryota > Metazoa > Chordata > Mammalia > Chiroptera > Vespertilionidae > Myotis > Myotis brandtii. Next base: position 389,297 of record NW_005370182.1, read on the forward strand.
GAAATGTATTGACAAAGAGAGAGTCAAGAGAACTTGGAGGAAAGCAAAAGCACAAGGGAAACATAGTAAATTAAGTTTAGTTTAACCTGGCTGATGTAGTCCAAAGAATTGAGTTTAATGAAATGTCAGAACAGTCAGTGCATGGGGCTATCCTAAGGTCCTGCTAAAAAATGTAGCATTTGCCCTGGCTTGTTTGGCTCAGTGGATAGAGCATTGGCCTGTGGACTAAAGGGTCCCAGGTTCAATTCTGGTCAAGGGCACATGTCTGGGTTGTGGGCTCGATCCCCAGCGGGGGGTGTGCAGAAGGCAGCCAATCAATGATTCTCTCTCATCGTTGATGTTACTATCTCTCTCCCTCTCCATTCCTCTCTGAAATCAATAAAAATATTTTTTTTAATGTAGGATTTATGCAACTGAGAGCCACTATATCACAGGGGAATTAAATAATAATAATAATAATAATAATAATAATAATAATAATAGGAATCACTGAGCAATGAGATACCAGTTTCTCAGCCAATGGCATGGACCAAAAGCAGCAATAGAATGCCAAAAGCCTTGTTCTGGTACAAAACATAATGTATTTCATCATTACTCCAAGAATGGAAACCAAACCTATACCATTTTTTAAAAAAAGGTACGGGCAAATTCAGAGCTGGTCAACAGGGCAGGGGTACAAACAATTTTTCTCCTTCTCCAGTGCCCGAATGATTGACAGGTATTCCCTTTCCACTTACAGTGATATGCGAAGGAAAGTATTTTTAAAAATAAAGAATACGAAAGTAATAGTGTACTCATACATCACAGAGAAAAAAAAGCAGCAACATCGAGAAAGAGAAAAATATTTTCATGAAAGACAGGATGCAGGAGAAAACACAGATGAAGAAAAAAGAGAAACACCAGTTCTTATGTATCAGAAAACAGAAAAGAAATATCATTCAAAATAATTGTCTCACTTAGGTTTTGCCATCCTCTAAGCCTACAGTCTGTTAAAAGGTGAGAAAACAGGTAATGAGAATACTTCCAAACAAATCCTCCACAACTCATACCCCAAGACCAGAGAATTTAAACGTGCTCCCAAATAGTCATATTTATAACTAAATAAATCTAAATTCAATGCTATGCTTTTCATAGGGATTCCTCCTTCATCTCTCCTATAATTAAAACAACTGTAAAAAACATTAAATAACTGTCATCAAAAAAATCAACCTAGTATAATCTCTACTTCTGAGCAGTTTAAGGGAAGAACATAGCACAACTTCTATCTTTGTCACTGCTGCCAAAACAAAATCATAATCTAAAAGCCTGAATGCTCTTACAGTATATCAGAGGTTGTGGCCTGTTCCCACACTGCCTTGCAGCCTTCCTAGGATGGGCCAGTGGGATTTAACATGAACCAAATCTGTCAACCAAGCTGAAGACAGACACATGGGTTCTAATGAGCAGTGGTGGAAAAACATACTGCTCCATTCGGCTCCAAACAATGATAAATAATTCAAGAAAAGAACTACCACAATACAGAGCACAGCAGTCGGATTTAAAAATAGACCATAGGCTACAGAGCCTAGGTGGGAAAATCAGGAGTCAGAGAAAATGAATTTGTGTCAACAAATTCCCAAGCCCTTTGCTGGGAATACAGGATGCTGCTGTAACTGTCATTCAAAACAGATGCCAGAATTCTAATGCACTTTTTCAAAAAACAAGTATTTTTCAGGGACGTGGCAAATATGGTAACAAGAGAGCTAATAAACATTAGTGCTATTTGGCAATAGTAGTTATAGAAAGGAAATCCAATACGGAAGACATGTTTTTAAGAAAAATTAGAAGGGGGGTAAAATTCTATTTTACATACCACCAAGTTCTAGGTCCAACATCAATTTGGGTTTTTACTTACTAATTATCCTCTAGTATTGAGGGTACGTACACTCACTACAAGATTTTTCTATTAAATTTTCCACCTCTAACAAATCTGATCACGCAACACATATAAACACAAGATTCTCTCCTGTTAACAAAAAGGGTAGCCTGAAAACGGGACAGAAGCTGTGATTGTTCTTATCAGGTTTAAATTAAACTCCAAGTCTAACAGAACTGATGAATTTATAATTAGATGAGGACAGTCCAAGATCATGTGTGCATGTGGACGTGCAGGTTTCAACTGACTTAAGAATGCTTCAAGTATGGGGTCTGATGAGTAGCATGGTTAACAGTCAATCTTGAGTTTGGTGTCCTGAGGATTATAAGAATGACCAGAACCCAAATGTATTCTACAACCCCAACAATGTGTATGATGAAGAAATACCATTCTACATCAAAACTGCATTTCCAGCCCTGGCTGGGTTTCTCAGTGGTTAGAGCGTTGGCCCTTGGACGGAAGGGTCAAGGGTTCGATTCCCAGTTAAGGGCACGTACCTTGGTTGCAGGTTCAATCCCTGGTCCCGATCAGGGCATGGGCTGGGGGGAAACTAATGGATGTGTCTCTCTCACATCAATGTTTCTCTTCCTCTCCCCCCCCCCCCCCACCCCTTCCACTTTCTCAAAAAATCAATGGAAAAAAAAATCCTCACTCCTCTGGGGAGGATTTAAAAAAAAAAAATACTGTATTTCCCCATAGCCATCAAAATATACACCGCTCTCTCTTCATAAGTCTGAGATCAATTCCAGACAATTGAAAATTTTAGGACCTTATAATGATGCCTAATCTACCTATAATGTATGATACAAATAAAAAAGAAACCATAATCTGGTCCTTTTATATATTGCTTTACTCTAACTAGGCAAAACAAACACATATTTAAGAAATTCTTGTTTAGTATAAACTACAGACAAATACATAATAGACCCAAATGCATCTGCCTCACCTACTGTTAGAAGAAAAATTGACACCCAGCCTGTGTAGCTCAATGGTTGAGCATCAACCTATGAATCAGGAGGTTGCAGTTTGATGCCCGTCAGGGCACATGCCTGGGTTTCGGGCTTGATCCCCAGTGGGGGATGTGTAGGGGGCAGCCGATCAATGATTCTCTCTCATCATTGATATTTCTATCTCTCTCTCACTCTCCCTTCTTCTCTGAAATAAAATTTAAAAAAGAAAAATTGACTATGTCTCCTCATACTATGCCACTTAAACTACACAAAGATCAGAATACACTTAAAATAAGGGGAAGTTTCTTTCTTTACTTCTTAAATTCTCTAGATTCTAAGAGCAAACGCTAAGTAGTATTTTTAAAGGAGAAAAAGACTGGCTCATTTAAAACCTGGTCCATATAAGCACTTCTCCAGGCATGACATAACAAGGCTGAACCCGCTGTTTCCATCCCTGTTCTACTCACCAGACAGTAAGCCAACACTCCCCTTCTCTGTAAATTCAGGCTCTCTTACTGTTGACAACAGACAGTCTGGTGAGATGGACCTGGGTTAAAGTCCTGGCACTAGTACCACCCTTGGCTGTGGTAAAGAACCATTTTCTGGGTCTCACACTTTAGACAGATCCACTCTGACCCCCTTCTAACTTACCTATCCCCTCAAGGCAAGATGTTCATGGGACCAAGAGGAAAAACCTACCTAAAGCCCCTGACTCTACCACCTCCAACTATACGCTGGATCCCAGAATTCCCTGCCCATACAGTCTCAAGCCCACTTTCAGTGGATCTCTTCTTAAACTCTGTCTTCCCATAGACCAGTGATGGCGAACCTATGACACACGTGTCAGAGGTGACACGCGAACTCATTTTTTTGGTTGATTTTTCTCTGTTAAATGGCATTTAAATATATAAAATATATATCAAAAATATAAATCTTTGTTTTACTATGGTTGCAAATATTAAAAAATTTCTATATGTGACACGGCACCAGAGTTAAGTTAGGGTTTTTCAAAATGCTGACACGCCGAGCTCAAAAGGTTCGCCATCACTGCCATAGACAATACCCACTATTACACATATTCCATGGTCTGAATGGTGAACAAGGGACAGATGAGCGGTACAGAGGGAGACTAGATGTAGTGGGTCTTATGCACTATCCCACACTGTCTCAGAAGTTTGAAGAGTCCAAGAATTCTGGCCTCTAGGCCCATTATGAAAATACTAGAGGCCTGGTGCACAAAAATTTGTG
>NW_005370182.1:394922-398479 GCF_000412655.1 Myotis brandtii
GAGGCCTCGCGGCTCCGCTGATCCTGGTGCTGGGAGGCATATTACCCTTTTACTATATAGGATAGAGGCCTGGGGGCCGGCTGGTTTGCCCTGAAGGGTGTCCCGGATCAGGGTAGGGGTCCTGCTGGGGTGCCTGGCCAGCCTGGATGAGGGGATGATGGCTGTTTGCAGCTGGTCACACCCCCTTCAGGGTGGGGGTCCCCACTGGGGTGCCTGGCCAGTCTGGGTGAGGGGCTGAGGGCCGTTTTCAGGCTGGCCTGCGACTGAAGCTCCCAGCCTCTCCTTTTTTTCCCCCGCCTGCCCTGGCCAGCCCTCAGCATGCTCAAGGCTACAAAGTTTCAATTATAGAAGATAAATAAATCCCAGAAAAAAAAGAAGAAAAAAAAAGATGTATGTAATGATTGGGAGAGGAGAAGAATAAGAGGAAACCTAGGTGACTTGATAGAAAAGAAGCTCTCAAAGTATGGCCTGGCACTCCTGGGAATCTCTAAGACTTTTTCATGGATCTGCAAGGCCAAATTCATTTTTATAATAATGCTAAGATCTTGTTGTTCGTGTTCACTCTCATGCTCTCACAGGTATACAATAGCATTTTCCAGAAGGTATCTGACATGTAATATCATAATTAATTGAATAAAAAGGCAGATATGAGATTTTATCTGTGATTTATTAACCCTAACATTAATACAGATTTGTAAAAATAAAAAATTATGATACATATCTCACTAAGTTTGTTGTTGGTGTTTTGGAAAAAAATTTTCATTAAAAATTTGCTTTTAATCTATAAATTCAACGCACTTCCCATTAAAATACCAATGGCCTACTTCACAGATCTAGAACGAACTCTCCAAAAATTCATCTGGAATAAAAAAAGACCCCGAATAGCTGCAGCGATCCTGAGAAAGAACAAAGTAGGTGGGATCTCAATACCAGATATCAAGCTGTATTACAAAGCCACTGTTCTCAAAACTGCCTGGTACTGGCACAAGAACAGACATATAGATCAATGGAATAGAATAGAGAGCCCAGAAATCAGCCCCAACCAATACGCTCAATTAATATTTGACAAAGGAGGCAAGAACATACAATGGAGTCAAGACAGTCTCTTCAATAAATGGTGCTGGGAAAATTGGACAGATACATGCAAGAAAATGAAACTAGACCACCAACTTACACCATACACAAAAATAAACTCAAAATGGATAAAGGACTTAAATATACGACAGGAAACCATAAAAATACTAGAAGAATCCAAAGGCAACAAAATCTCAGACCTATGCCGAAGCAATTTCTTCACCGATACAGATCCTAGGGCATTGGAAACTAAAGAGAAAATAAACAAATGGGACTACATCAAAATAAAAAGTTTCTGCACAGCAAAAGAAACCATCAACAAAACAACAAGAAAGCCCACTACATGGGAGAACATATTTGCCAACATTATATCTGATAAGGGCCTAATCTCCAAAATTTATAGGGAACTCATACAACTTAACAAAAGGAAGATAAACAATCCAATCAAAAAATGGGCAAAGGACCTAAATAGACACCTTTCAAAAGAGGACATTCAGAAAGCCAAGAGACATATGAAAACATGCTCAAAGTCGCTAATCATCCGAGAGATGCAAATCAAAACAACAATGAGGTACCATCTCACACCTGTCAGAATGGCTATCATCAACAAATCAACAAACGACAAGTGCTGGAGAGGATGTGGAGAAAAAGGAACACTTGTGCACTGCTGGTGGGAATGCAGACTGGTGCAGCCACTATGGAAGACAGTATGGAGTTTCCTCAAAAAACTGGAAATGGAACTCCCATTTGACCCTGTGATCCCACTTCTAGGAATATATCCCAAGAAACCAAAAACACCAATCAGAAAGGATATATGCACCCCTATGTTCATAGCAGCACAATTCACCATAGCTAAGATTTGGAAACAGCCTAAGTGCCCATCAGTAGATGAATGGATTAGAAAACTGTGGTACATCTACACGATGGAATACTATGCTGCTGTAAAAAAGAAGGAACTCTTACCATTTGCAACAGCATGGATGGAACTGGAGAGCATTATGCTAAGTGAAATAAGCCAGTCAATGAAGGAAAAATACCACATGATCTCACTCATTCATGGATAATAGAGACCATTATAAACTTTTGAACAATAATAGATACAGAGGCAGAGCTGCCTCAAACTGATTGTCAAACTGCAGTGGGAAGGCCAGAGAGGGTTGGGGGGCAGAAGGGAGGGGAGTAAGAGATCAACAATAAAAAAAAATGTTTGAAATGAATAAAACTATTGAAATTTAAAAAAAAGACCGTAAAAAAAAAATTTGCTTTTATGTTACCATGTAATGGATTTATTATCATTTTCAAATGAATGAATATTTTTAAATGTCCCCGTTTTAATTTCTAATATGTTAATATTGATAGGTATAATGCATATAAACAAAATAAAAACTCTTTTGAAGGCCTCAATAATTTTTAAAATATAAAGTATTTAGATTCTGATACCAAAAAGTTTGGCAACTAGGGTGAGTATTTCTACTACTGAGATAGGAATACTGAAGAAGAAATCAGTTGGGAAAGAAAGATGATTGAGTTCTGTTTAAAAACATGGCAAGCCGGGCCAGCATGGCTCAGTGGTTCAGCATTAACCCACTTTGTGGGCTTGATCCCCAGTGGGGGGACTGCAGGAAGCAGCTGATCAGTGATTCTCATCATTGATGTTTCTATCTCTCTCTCCCTCTCCCTTCTTCTCTGAACTGAATAAAAATGTTTTTTAAAAAAATAAAAATAAATGGAAAAAAATGTGGCAAATGTGATATGCCCACGGGCTGGCAAAGTCAGTGTCTAATAGGCAGTTATACCAGTAAGACTGGGTATCTAGTCCACCAAACTGTGGTAGAAATTGAAACCTTGGATTTTAAAGGAAGAGTGTAAGGCAGCGGTTCTCAACCTGTGGGTCGCGACCCCTTTGGGGGTCGAACAACCCTTTCACAGGGGTCACCTAAGACCATCGGAAAACACATATATAATTACATATTGTTTTTGTGATTAATCACTATGCTTTAATTATGTTCAATTTGTAACAATGAAAATACATCCTGCATATCACATATTTACATTACGATTCATAACAGTAGCAAAATTACAGTTATGGAGTAGCAACGAAAATAATTTTATGGTTGGGGGTCACCACAACATGAGGAACTGTATTAAAGGGTCGCGGCATTAGGAAGGTTGAGAACCACTGGTGTAGGGCAAGAACAGTGACATGTTAGCAGCAGAAAAGGCTAGAGAGGTGAGCAGAGGCCACAGGACACACCAATATTTAAGAAATAAAAAAAAGGGCCCAGCCGTTTTGGCTTAGTTGTTTGGAGCATTGTCCCATACACCAAAAGGTTGCAGTTTTGATCCCCAATTGTGTGCATACAGGAGGCAACTGATCAATGTTTCTATCTCACATTGATGTCTCTCGCCCTCTCTGTCCAAAATCAATAAAAACATATCCTCAGGTAAGGACGAGGGAGGGAGAGAGGGAGGGAGGGAGGGAG
>NW_005370182.1:398551-430715 GCF_000412655.1 Myotis brandtii
GGAGGAAGGAAGGAAGGAAGGAAGGAAGGAAGGAAGGAAGGAAGGAAGGAAGGAAGGAAGGAAGGATGGATCTTGGATGAAATATACAAAGACTGAAGCAGTAACTCAATGGAGAGGCATTCATTCATCCTACAAATACCGAGTAACCACTCTGTGCAAGGCATCTCAATAGCCACTGGGAAAAACAGCACACCAACATACCAAGCTATGCCTGTGGATCATGAGCAAAAACAACAAACTGGGAATAGAAACAAAACTTTCCTGATAAGACTGACACAAGCAGAGGCAGCTCTGTATTCCAAAGATGGCTTTAGCAAATCTCAGAGTTCAAAGTCACCTAATTACTGAAATGTGTCCTAATTCTACCAAATAACTACAAAGAAATGTTTTCTTCAAGTGTTTGATAGCTACATGGTCCTATAACAATGTTGTATCTCTCTGAGTTTTTACACAGATAAGTGCAAATTTGAAATGCAGAGATAAAATCTTGAAGAAATCCTAATCTATATAATACCAGTAAATCATCATAAACTCTGACATAAGCTCCAAAACTAATAATAAAGGTGAAAGGAGAATTACCTAGCTAGTGTACTGAGGCTGGACAGACTGCTTTAACTGGTCAACTGTACAAATTTAAATATGATTTTATAAATATTATCATTCTTTCAAGAAAAGGACTATAAAAAGTAGAGAAAAGGCATATTGAAAACACCTAGAACCTACCATTATATCCAAAGAGAACTATGAACAAGAAAAGGTATATTAACACACACAAGCTGTCACTAAAATCTTTTTACACCATCATTTTGTGCTACGGTAACTGACCTATTTCTAGTTCTAAGCCTGTATCTGATTGATTTGCAAACTGCGGGGCTTCACAGACACTGAACAACATCAGAAGTATCTTTTTGTCTGTTATATTTAGCCTCCATGCCCACCCCCTTCTTTTAAGGACTTGAGATGGGAAGGAATTATTAGACAGAAGTTAATAACAACGGATGTTCTTTTTTTAAAAAATATATTTTATTGATTTTTTTTTACAGAGAGGAGAGGGATAGAGAGTTAGAAACATCGATGAGATAGAAACATCGATCAGCTGCATCCTGCACACTCCCTACTGGGGATGTGTCCACAACCAAGGTACATGCCCTTGACCGGAATCGAAGCTGGGACCCTTCAGTCCGCAGGCCGATGCTCTATTCACTGAGCCAAACCGGTTATGGCACAACGGATGTTCTTAATATTACTGAAAACTTTGGGAGAGGGAGACTATTTCTGACTAATATGGAGTAACAGGGATCATATTTACCTTCCTGGAACAAATAACTAAAAACACACACACACAAAAAAAAAACCCCACAGAACTCTCAAAACTCAACAGTAAAGAAACAATCTAATTAGGAAATTAGCAAAAGACATGAATTGACATGTTCAAAATCATTAGCCATTAGTGAAATGCAATTAAAATCACAATAACTTCTCACTACATATCTATCATAATGGCTAAAATAAAACATACTGACAATACTAAATACTGGCAAGGATGCAGAAAAACTGGATCACTCATATATATGTGTATAGCTGGTGGGAATGTATAATGGTATAGCCACTCTAGAAGACAGTTTGGCGGTTTCTTACGAAATGAAACATGCAATTATCATAATACCCAGCAATTGGTCATTTATCCCAGACAAATAAAAATGTATGTTTACAAAAAACCTGAATAGGAATGTTCATAGTAGCTTTATTCATAATAGCCAAAGACTGGAATCAACATAGAAGTCCTTCAACAGGTGAATGCTTAATCAAACTTGGGGCAGCCATACCACGGAATATTACTCAGCAATAAAATGGTACAAACTACTAATACATGCAATAACTTGGATGAATCGCAAAGAAATTATGCTGAGTGAGAAAAAAATGTCAATTTCAAAGGGTTACATACTAGCCCTAGTCGATTTGGCTCAGTGGATAGAACATCAGCCTGCAGACTGAAGGGTGTTGGGTTCGATTCCAGTCAAGGGCAGGTACCTTGGTTGCAGGCTCCCAGCCCTGGTCTCTAAAAATCAATGGAAAAAATATCCTCAAGTGAGGATTAAAAAAAAAAAAAAGGTAGCATACTATATGATTCCATTTAAGTAATATTTTGAAATGACAATATTATAGAAATGAAGAACAAATTAATGGTTGCCAGGGTTACAGGTTTATAAAAGGGTGGAGGAAGGTGTGATTATTAAAGAGCAACCAGAACTGTACTATATCTTTTTTTTAAAATATATTTTATTGATTTTTTACAGAGAGGAAGGGAGAGGGATAGAGAGCCAGAAACATCGATCAGCTGCCTCCTGCACGCCCCCCATGGGGATGTGCTCGCAACCAAGGTACATGCCCTTGATCGGAATCGAACATGGGACCCTTGAGTCCGCTGGCCGACGCTCTATCCACTGAGCCAAACTGGTTCTGGCAGTACTATATCTTGATGATGGTTGTGGATACACAAATTCACACATGATGAAATTCCATAGAACTACAAACACATACAGAAGTACATGTAAAACTGGTCGAATCTTAAAAACTAGTAGATTGTACCAATAACAATTTCCTGGTTTTGATATGGTACTATAGTTGTACAGGCTGTTCTACTGGGAGAAGCTGGGTGGAGGCACATGGAACAATGCTGTACATTTTTCTTGCAACTTCCTGTAAATTAGACTTATTTCACAATGAAAGGTATATTTATTTCACAATGAAAATAAATGCTGAGCCCTATCTGGTTTGGCTCAGTGGATAGAGCGTTGGCCTGTGGACTGAAGGGTGTTGAGTTCAATTCCGGTCAAGGGCATATACCTAGCATCATTCATAGTGCCCAAAAAGTGGAAACAATCCTGATGTCCACCAACTGATGAATGGATAAATAAGATGTAACATACCACACAATGGACTATTATTCACCATAGAAAGGAGAAAAGTATTGATACACAATACAATTTGGATGAACCTCTAAAACATTATGCTAAATGAAAAAAGTCAGACACAAAAGGTCACATATTGTCTTATTTCTTTTATATTTTATATCCATACTAAGCAAATCCATAGAGACAGAAAGCATATTTGAGGTTACAAGGGGAGGCAGAAATAGGGAGTGGTTACTTAATGGATATGGAATAGTTTATGAAATAATCAAAGAGTTTTAAAACTAGAGAGATAGTGGTTGCACAGCATTGTAAATTTATTAAGTACCACTGAATTATAGACTTTGAAACTGTCAATTGTTATATGAATTTTACCTCAAAAAAATTAACTTGTAGGAAAAAATATATGTTCATACAAAAATTTGTACACAAATATTCATAGCATAGCTTTATTTGTAGTTGCTGAAAACAACCCAAATGTACATCAACAAGTGAATGGATAAACAAACTGTTACAGCTATACAACAGATTGCTACTCAGCAATAAAAATGAACTACTGACACATGCAATAGCATACATAAATCTCAAAATAATTATGCTTAGTGGAAAAAAAAGTCAAACCAGAAATAAATAAATGTGAGAGCATACACTTTACAATTCCATTTATATAAAATTCTAGACAATGGAAATTATTCTATAGTAACAGACAGTTGATCAGTAGTTGCCTAGAGACCACAGAGGTTGAGGGACCGACTACAAATGGGAATAAGGAAACCTGTGGGGCTGATGAATATGTTCATTATCTTGACTCTGGTTTTAGTTTCATGGGTGAACACTTATGTCAAAATTTTTAAATTGTACATTTTTAATATATACAGTTTACTATATGTCAATTATAGTTCAATCAAGCTTTTAAAAAAAAAGACGGAGAAGGAAAAATAGGGCAATGTACTCATGCTGGCCACTCAATAACTGATAAGGTAGTAATAAAAGCAATTTGCTCTATCTTGTTGTACAGATAACACTTGGCAAAATTAAACTTGGACCAAAGTAGCAGATAAATCTGAATTTTCTTAAACCTAAAAATACTTTCATTAATCTATATTATAATTTCAATCTTCTTTTTTGACTGATCTTCAGTCAGTAGTGCTAGAACCCTCCCAGTTCTGGCAAGTAATACAATTAATGTGATTTGTAAATAAGCATTTAGATACACCAAGAAAGCTCTTATAAGAAACTCTAATAAGGTTCTTCAAAGCTAAAAATATCTGTAAACAGTATCTCCAGCGTGACAAAATCAACAAAAGACTCCTACTATCTACATGAATCACCACTTAAGAATTCCCCAGTTATAGGTATTTTACTTTCTGTAGATATTTGTTCAAATAAATTTAAACTATTTCAAAACATTTTATCTACTTTCTAAAAAGTTAGAAAAGCCTTACGGTTAAAACCCTAAGCTGAATTTTGCTTTACCAAAAAGTACGTCCATTTTTTTAAAGACAATAAAAAAGTATGATGTATTTCACTAGTGGGAAAAATTATAGAAATAGAGGTAAAGTTCAATCAATCATAACTACTTTACATTCATAATATTTATGCCAGCCAGGTGAGGAATGACGTTATCTAACCCAAGCTACCATTGTCCTTCACTTCAACTACAGCAATAGCCTTTTTATGTTTTAATTCAGCTAAACTCAATCTTGATAGAGCCCCTAAGTCTTAATTTCTTCATCTATTAAATGGGTACAATAACACTTCCAATCTCATGAAGATGTGTGAGGATTAAATAAGAATACAGGTATAGCATTTAGTTTGTTGCCTGGTACATAAAAAGTAAATGCTACCTATTATTACCTGAATAAATGTTCAGCCTCCATGAGTCCAGCACTGGAATGGCATCTCATAGAAGAAACAAGTCTAACCTCAAAAAAAAAAAAAAAAAAAGTAAGTTAAAGGCAATTTAAATCTTAATATGTTGAGACTCTCAAAGAAAATAAAGAAGATCCATTTCAAAATCCACAGCAGCTTCTTAATATCTTCTTTCCCAGTTCCTTTTGTTCACAATGTTTCTCTTAACCCTTTGAGTGCCAACCAATATCCTAGGAACTATGCTAAAATTGCCAAGGCATTTTTGCTGATTTTAGCAGTTTAGGAAAAAAAATTATAAATCACAAGTAAATGAAGTTACATATTCAAAAACTTAAAGAAACCTTTACTACATTGACATATATAGCAATATCATCATCACTAATAAACGCAGGCTTAGAACTGGACGCCATTTCGAAGCTTTGATAGCACTCCCGGCACAATTGCGCTCCCCGGCACTCAAGGGGTTAATCCTAATGCCTGCCCTGAACCCTTTATATCCACCCCTCCGCTCAATTCACTGCTTATTTGGCTCTTTCCCCTCTCTTGATCCCCTTCTCATAAGCAATTCTCAACTTTCTAATATAAATCAATCATCCAGTCTTACTCCTTGAAATTCTTCATCTGTTTTTTTACCCATTATCTTTTTACAAGTTCAGAAACTGGGCTAGCAGACCTAGAATCTCTTTTAGTAGGTGAGAAGCAAAAGTAGAGAGGCCAGAGGCAGATTTTTCTTCTGTGAGTACAGTAAAACCTCGATATAATGAACTAATTTGGGGGAGGGGGTGTCCATTAAAGCTGAAAGTCCATTATGTAATACTAGTGTCCCGGTGCACATATTCATGCACACTGAAAGGAAATTAATTAGAAGAAATATTTTAATATTGTTATTCATCCTTTCTCTGTAATAAAAGTGTCAACCAAATTCATAATCAACAATGACAGATCAAACACATGCGTGCGACTGGCACCAGTGAGAGCTTTATATGTATCACGCATGCGCGAGTCAACTTAGCCTTTTATATATATAGAATAAACTTAATTAGACCTGATTTCTGATTTAGCTAAACTTTTTCCAGCTCAGTGAAGCACCCCAACTTCTCTTTCAGATAATTGTCAGCAACACAGCAGTAAACATCAACACGAAGCAGATTATTATTGTAGATCACATAGGGAAAACAAAGGGTAAAATATTTAACTGTAGCAGAGTTTGACTATATTCTGAGCAGTGAGAAAACCTGAAGTCATTTTCAAGCTCCACCATTTCTTACTTCTTTTCAGTAGGGTCAAGTTTCTAAACTTTCTAAATCTCCGTTTTCTAGCTAATGAAAAGAAAATAGGATTCTATCAAGTCTGCTATCTACCTCTTCCAGGACTTCTGTGAGGATCAAATGAGATGAGGCATGTGAAAACACTTCACATGCATTTGATTAAACTGTAAAATGTTTGCACCTGGCTATAAAGCACATCAGGTTCCTGGGCTGAAGAAATTCCAAGGAAGCTAGTCACTAGGGCAGTGATGGCCAACCTTTTGAGCTCGGCGTGTCAGCATTTTGAAAAACCCTAACTTAACTCTGGTGCCGTGTCACATATAGAAATTTTTTGATATTTGCAACCATAGTAAAACAAAGACATATTTTTGATATTTATTTTATATATTTAAATGCCATTTAACAAAGAAAAATCAACCAAAAAAATGAGTTTGCATGTCACCTCTGACACGCCGTCACTGCACTAGGGAGAGGAAGCCGGGCAATGCTATGTGACATCATTATCCAGTGCCCACAGAGACCGTTTCTGGGCTGGGCTGAGGGCCACATTTTGCACCATAGGATCTTGGCAGTGTTGGCTGCGATTTGGTGGGGTGTTGCTCCAGGGTGGTGGCGGGGTCTGTGTCCCACTTGGGTGAAGCAGAGTGTTGGTTTGTCAGTGCCAGGCCCATGGTGCCATTTATTTTTAAATGGCCAGTGCACGTCATGGCAGCTCCTGCGTTGAGCATCTGCCCCCTGGTGGTCAGTGCACAACATAGCTAACAGTCGGAAGGATGGACACTTACCCTTTTATAAATATATAGACGAGAGGGCCAGTGCACAGATTCATTCACCAGTGAGGTCCCTTGGCCTGGCCTGCAGGGATTGGGCCAAAAGTGTCCCGGATTGTGAGAGGGCGCAGGCCAGGCCGAAGGACCCCATGGTCCTCTAGTATGCATGTAAGATCTTTGGTTAATCTCTTCCCACCTTCCCCTCTTCCCCTTCCCTCTGAGATTCATCAGTCTGTTCCATGTTTCCATGCCTGTGGTTTGGTGGTCTGCCTCCTGGTGGTCAGTGCGCAACATAGCTAACGGTCAGCCAGTCACTTAGGCATATATATATATATATATATATAGACTAGAGGCCCGATGCACAAAATTCGTGCAAGAGTAGGCCTCGCAGCTGTGGTGGCTGCTGCCTCGGCCCTCGCAGCCGCGGCTTCATCCAGAAGGTCATCTGGAAGGTCGTCCAGACAGTCGTTCTGCTGTTCGGCCAATCAGTCGATTTGCATATTATGCTTTTTATTATAGATAACTAGTAGCCCGATGCACAAAATTCATGCACGGGAGAGGTGTCCCTCAGCCCGGCCTGCACCCTCTCCAATCTGGGACCCCTCGGGGGATGTCCAACTGCCGGTTTAGGCCTGATCCCATAGGCAGTTGGACATCCCTTTCGCAATCTGGGACCACTGGCTCCTAAGTGCTCACCTGCCTGCCTGCCTGATCACCCCTAACTGCCTCTACCTTGTCCCACACCCGGGACCCAGGATTCCCTCCTCCGGCCGGTTGCAGGCACCCAGGACCCGGGTTGGATTCGCCTGGGCCAGCCTTAGTAGCAGGGGACTGTGGACGGGCGGCTTCACCTGGGCCGCAGCCTCAGGCACGCCCCTAACCGCCTCTGCCTCGGCCCCGCCACCATGGCTTTGTTCGGAAGGATGTCTGGAAGGTCTCCCAGTCTAATTAGCATATTACCCTTTTATTAGTATAGATAGGTTTTCCTAATGTGTAGTTAAAAAAATTACAAATTAGTTTACCTGTTTTTACTTATGTAAATGTTTGTGTAATTAAAATTAAGTATTTATGAAAAGTTTAATATTACAGAAAAGTTTTCTACATATATTATAGTAATTTTAAATTTATACTGAATAGGTCTAGGAAATGCTTGCAGTCACCAGATGCACTGCTGGGGCATGGCTTAGTTCACATGGCCAGCATGTGTTAAAACTGCTGCAGAGCTGAAACTGGTTTGGCTCAGTGGATAGAGCGTCGGCCTGCGGACTGAAGGGTCCCGGGTTCGATTCCGGTCAAGGGCATGTACCTGGGTTGCGGGCACATCCCCAGTGGGAGATGTGCAGGAGGCAGCTGATCGATGTTTCTAACTCTCTATCTCTCTCCCTTCCTCTCTGTAAAAAATCAATAAAATATATTAAAAAAAAAAAAAAACTGCTGCAGAGCCTAGCTGATGTGACTCAGTGGTTGAGCGACGATCTATGAACCAGGAGGTCATGGTTCGATTCCTGGTCACGGCACATGTCAGGGTTGCAGGCTCGATCCTCAGTAGAGGGCATGCAGGAGACAGCCGATCAGTGATTATCTCATCATTGATGTTTCTATCTCTCTCTCCCTTCCTCTCTGAAATCAATAAAAATATATATTAAAAAAACAAAACTTCTGCAGAAAGTTATGGCAATGACAACAGAACCAATTACCTCATGCCATACAGTGTGATCACGCACTAATCATTTGCCAAACATTGTTTATGAGCGGTGACTCTTGTATTTAAATATGTAGACTATAGTTGTAGATATATAATATTTATTTATGTTGGCAATATTACTAGTGTTCCAACATATGGCCCATTCACTAAAATTTGTTAAAAATAACAGTGAATAACAAAAAAATAACCTCTTAATTTAATTATAAGCAAATCTTGGTTAAAAGTGCTTTAAAATTAATAGGGTATTAATTTTCACATATGACATGACTGGAAATTTGTTGTAAATCCCAAGTCTATTAAATTGAGGTCCAAAAAACTCAGGGGTTTACTGTATAAATAACTATTGTAAACACATAATTTAATATCTCCTCACCCCAACTGCAATATTTATTAGTATTATTGCTATTACAGGACTGAGGGTTAGCTGCTGCTTAATCCTCTTTTAAAACCCTGAGTGCTGGAACCACTACTAGAACCCTTAATATGCCCAAGACAGTCTGTGTTCTTGGAAGTCCACAAAATGCCTAAGCCCTACTGTGTCCTATGCTGAAGTGAGGAGTATTCTTAACTCACCATTTTGTTTCACAATACTATTCCATGATCACATCACCAACAGCTGTCTTCCCAATATCATACTAAGATTTATATGAAAAAGCTCTTCTAGTTTCTTTACAGCCCCTGAATCTCAGGGTTTGGGCATTACAAAAGTACAGTAGTTTGGTTAGGGTTGGGAGACATGGCCAAAGGCTACTGCCCTTCCCTTTTCACCAACCTTGTGTCTGAAATGCTGCCTTGTTTGGTGAATTTTTCCCCAGGACATGCCTTGTTTTCCCCAATGCAAAGAAATTACTAGTTGCCTTTCTCCATAGGCCTTCAAACCATGCCCAGACTGATTTTTAAGTGGGCATAGCAGGTATACACTTAGAGCCACACCAAGAGCTCACTCCCCAACTCTGAGTCAGAGAGTCCAGAGCAACATAATTCAAAGCACTCACTAGTAGGTACTGCTGTAATGGTTTTCTTGCCCTATTTGTAGTCTTACCAAAATTAAAAGTGGAATACTTTCTGATAAAAGTTCAATTCCTTTCTGCTGTCCATCCTCCATAATCCCCACATAGTTTGCAGGGTGTTTTGTTTTTTTTTAAATAAAATGTCCTCGGGTGAGGATTAACAAAAATAATAATAATTAAAAATAAATAAAACAGGTTTTAGATTTTTAAAGGTTTTTACAAACTTATTTGTACAGCCAATAACATGGCCAAGCTGTCAAAACTCTGTGTTCTCTTCTTCATTCTAACAATCTTCCTTGTATTCTCAGAAATTTCCCTTTTTTTCTCTGAAGATAAAATTTGCACTCTGAAAATAAGATGGCAATTGTACCTGGCAACACTGTTCTCTGGGTCTGTGGGGCCCAAATCCAATGTTCTCAGGCAGTAGCAATTCCCAAAGATCTGGCTACCAGCATTGATTGCATTGCATAGTGCCTCACAGCCCAGAATAATTAGGCTAAACTGACCCAAACTGCAAATGCCTGTGAAAAAATCAGGGATGATAAGAGTTCTATGAAGAACTCCAAATGCCTTAAAGATAATTTCACAGGAATACAAAGAATCAGTTCAGTTATCTAATGGTGCATTCTATAAAGCCTTAATAACGACCCTATAACCAGAAAAACATAAGTTGTCCTAGCCTCCTAATCAGCTGCATTTAGCAGCCAACATCCATCTTTTGCAATAAAATGCCACCTCTGAGTTCTTATTTCTATCAAATTATCACTGGTTTGGTTGAAGCATCATCCCATACACCAAAAGATTGCGGGTTTGATTTCTAGTCAGGGCACACATCTAGGTGGCAGGTTTGACCCCAGATTGGAGGCAACTGATCGATGTTTCTCTCTCACATAGATATTTCTCTCTCCTTCCCCTCTTCCTCTCTCTGAGCATATCCTCAGGTGACAGTTTTTTAAAAATTATCACTGGTTTGGGCAACAGATAAATCAGAAAGCACAGGTAACGAATTTACTTGTCTGAGACCCAAGACAATTAAACCTACTAAGAGAAACAGAATAGCTTCTAGTAAACTGGAGACAAATCTTGAAGATCCTGCCCAGCTGACATGGCTCAGTGGTTGAGCGTGGAACTATGAACTGGGAGGTCAGGGCACATGCCCCAGTTGCAGGCTTAATCCCCAGTAAAGCGTGTGCAGGAGGCAGCCAATCAATGATTTTCTCTCATCATTAATGTTTCTATCTCTACCTCCCTCTCCCATCCTCTCTGAAATCAATATAAATATATTTATTTTAAAAAGAAGAGAGATCCTAACAAATCTAACACTTGGGCACACCAAAATGGCTGTAATTGGAAAAAACAGCCACATGTCACTTCCAGTGGTGCTCCTAAATTGAAAGTGACCTTCCCTCTCCAAAATAAATAATGTTGAAAGGCAGCTGAATCTTAAACAATGACTCTGACTTTGCTCTAAAATAAGGGCTATGACAGCCACCTTAATGAGGACCAATAAACTCAGGGCAAGAGGCTCATTGTGCTGACATTGTCACCTTGTCTAGGACTTCAGCTGATTCATCCTGATGGGCTGACAGGTCAGTGACATCTGCACCCTGCCCAAGATTCTTGTTTATTTCACATATATAAAAAACGCTGTCAATTCAAGATAACTGCTATTGAGTCTTTTCCTTCCCTGACTTCATTGAGCACCTAGGGGGAAAACGTAGTCATTTCAGGTCCATATTAGTAACTCTGGGTGACTACCAAGGCATAGAGGGGCTAGGAATAAGATCCATAAAAGGACCACAATGTTTGCTCTTGGCAATTAGCATTTTTTTTTATTTTATTAAAAAGGAGTTAAACAAAAAGATCAAAATCACTTGAGGAAGAAAATCTCTTCAGCATTAACAGATGTTTGGTTTATTATAGTAATTTGGAAAATAGTTGCAAAGTCAGAACCTGAAAATATCTGGTCCTTTGCTACACCAAGTAATCATAGAAGACATCCTTTAACCAAGTAAGCTTTATTCTAACATGAACCTCCAAGAAGAAAGACAAGTCAAGACAAACAAAAAAAGGAAGGGAGGGAGGGAGGTTGGAAAGGAAGGGAGCGGAACAAAGAAAAGGGGAAGAGGACAAGGAAGAACAATGCCCACTGTTATAAACATGGCGACAAATTATTTGCAGTAATTCCAATCAAGAAGTGGAGTTCATTTCCCCACCTCTTAAATCTGAGCTAAAAAAAAAAAAAAAATCTTAGCTGCCCTTGTGATGTGCTTTGTTCAACAGGATGCAGCATGAATGGCACTGTGCAATTTCTGAACCTAGGCCTTCAGAGAACTTCCACTCTCACACTCTTGAAACCTAGCTACCATGCAAGGATGCCAAGAGTCTGCAGGAGAGGCCATAGCACCCTGGATAACAGCTCTAGCCCAATGCTAGATGATGCTAGAGTGAGGCTATCCCACTACAAACCAGCTCCTAGCCAACCTGCCAACTAACCATAGAATGAGTGAGCCCAGCAGATACCATATGGAAGAGAGGCAAGCTGTGCCAGATGAGCCCTGCCCAAATTGCCAGCCCAGGTAATCATAAGCAAATATAGCAGACCCCTGCCCCTCCCCGCATACGCAGTTTCACTTTCCACAGTTTCAGTCACCCACGGTCAACCATGGTCCCAAAATATTAAATGGAGGATTCCAGAAATAAACAATTTATAAGTTTTAAATTGTGCACCATTCTGAGTAGTGTAGTGAAATCTTGCACTGTCTAGCTCCATGCCCCCCAAAAACATAAATCATCCCTTTGTCCAGTATATCCATGCTGTATGTACTACCCATCCTGACTTAGTAGCCATTAATTATCAAATTAATGGTTGAGGCATCCACGTGCTTGTGTTCAAGTAACACTTATTTTACTTAATAATGGCCCCAAAGTGCAAGAGTAGTGATGCTGGCAATTAGGATATGCCAAAGAGAAGTTGTAAAGTGCTTCCTTTAGGTAAAATGGTGAGTAAAATAAAATATTTTGAGACACAGAGACTATAGTCACATAATTTTTATTACAGTATATTGTTCCATTTTATTTTTAGTTATTGTGTTAATCTCTTAATTTGCCTAATTTACATATTATACTTTATCCTAGATATGTACAGAATGGGTAAAAGTATATTTACAGTTGTGAGTGTGCAAAACACAGAGTTTATTATTGTACTAGAGTCCCGGTGCAAAAAATTAGTGAACTCGGGGGCAGGGGTCCCTCAGCCCAGCCTGCACCCTCTTGCAGTCCAGGAGCTCTCGGGGGATATCCGACTGATGACTTAGACCTGCTCCCCACTGGGAGCGGGCCTAAGCGGGCAGGCAAACATCCTTAGCACTGCTGTGGAGGTGAGAGAGGCTCCCGCCACCGCTGCTGCGCTTGCCAGCCATGAGCTTGGCTTCTGGCTGAGAGGTGCTCCCCCTGTGGGAGCATACTGACCACCAGGGGACAGCTCCTGTGTTGAGCATCTGCCCCCTGGAGGTCAGTGTGCATCACAGCGACCGGTCATTCCACAGTTTGGCTGATTTGGATATTAGCCTTTTATTATATAGGGTTATTATTTATTATTTTCCACATGAACTATAAATGTACTTTTGCCCCACCCTGTATAGGAAAAAATAGTATATACAAAGGTCCATATGGTCCGAGGTTTCAGGCTTTCATTGGGGATCCTGGAACATATCTTCTCCCCCCTAACTTCCCCCACCCCTGTGGATATAGCACCCCATGGATAAGGGTGGACTACTGTAAATAGGTGTTTTAAATCACTAAGATTTAGGGTGGTTTGATCCATAGAAATAGATAACAGAAACACCCACAATCAGCTGAGACTAATTCAAAATATTAATGGGTCACTCAAAAATCAGCATGTGCGCCCTAACCGGTTTGGCTCAGTAGATAGAGCGTCAGCCTGCGGACTCAAGGGTCCCAGGTTCGATTCCAGTCAAGGGCATGTACCTTGGTTGCGGGCACATCCCCAGTGGGGAGTGTGCAGGAGGCAGCTGATTGATGTTTCTCTCTCATCGATGTTTCTAACTCTCTATCCCTCTCCCTTCCTCTCTGTAAAAAAATCAATAAAATATATATTTAATAAAAAAAAAAATCAGCATGTGCATTCCCATCATGTAAGCAAACTGGAATCCAAAGAACACAATACAGAACCACCCTCCACTGATAAGACATACCATTGGATCCCAGTTGAATGCTCAGATTCATCAATTTGTCCCTGCATCTATCCCACATGTAAATACCTGGAGAAGACATGTACAAATATATGTATCCCACAAAGGACTCATATGTAAAATATACAAGGAATTTCTATAAATCAATAAGGGAAAGACAAACAACCCAAAAGTTTAACAGACACTTCACAGAAGAGGATACTTAAAGGCCAATATGCATATGAAAAGATATTCCACATCAATGGTCTTCAGAGAAATACAACTTAAAGCCATAGGAAGACATCACTACACTCCTAACAGACTAGCTAAAATTAAAAGGACTGACAGTACTAAATGTAGTCAAAGATATAGCACAACCAGAACTCTCATACACTGTAGGCAAGAGAATAAATTCATACAACTGCTTTGAAAAACTAGTAAAATATACATTTATCCCATGAACTATCCCACTCCTGGGTATATAACCAATAGTAGTTAGTGCTTATGTCTATGAAGACATGTACAAAAATGTTCACAGCAGTATTATTCATAACAGTCCAAAACTGACAAACAACTCAACAGAACATTTATGGTACAGTCACATAATGGAATATAGTCATGATAAAGAACAAACCTCTGCAATATGCAACTACATTCATGTATCTCAAAGACAATGTTGAGGGAAAAAGACATAAAAAGTCTATATTATACTAGAGGCCTGATGCACGAAATTCATGCAAGGGGCTCGGCCCTCGCATCCCCGGCTTCAGACGACGGTCGTTTGGTCTTCCGGGCTAATTAGCATATTATGCTTTTATTACTATAGATGATTCCATTAATCTGAAATTCAAAAACAGATAAAACTAATCTATGGTAATAGAAGTCAGGATTCTTAATACCTTTGGAAGCCCTTTTTGCAAAAGAGATTCTAGAGTATTTTTGGTTTTAGGTTTACATCCAGAGAAAACTGCCTAGACAAGAGTATATCTGGTGACAGCTTGGAACTGACATGATGGATGCAGCTGGTTGTGCTTCTGCCCATTCAGCCAACCAATAGATCATGCCCAGCTTAGTTCTACTTTAGGGAAGACGTGCTCTAACCCTTGTTAGAGCTGGCCCTCTGTAGCTCCATCACCAAGTCAGAGCCTTAGTTTAGGACCTCATTATTTTCTACTGGCCTCCTTACCACAAAATACACTGTGATAAGGGTGATCTTTGAAAAATACAAATATGATGGCATCACCCACCCATATCCATACCATACATGTATGTGTGTGTGTGTACATTCCCCCTTAAAATCCTTCAAGAACTCCCCACTGCCCTAGGATAAATTCTGCACTTCTTAGCAGGGCACTTAAGTTCCTTTATGATCTGGACCCTGACCTTTTTTCTTTCCATATATCCTGAGTTCCATAACAAATTGTTTGTAGTTGACCTAGAAAGCTAGGCTTTTTCTCAACTCAGTATCTCTGGATATATAACACATCCTCTACTTAGGACAGCAGTTCTAGTATGGTCTTAGGAGGCCTAAAAGGTCAAACTATTTTCATAATAAACTAAGATGTTATCTGTCCTTTTCATCATGATGACAAAAGCAATGTCCGTCTGACTTCTAGTGCCTTAGCATAAATCAAAGCAGGAGCATCAACACCCCACACCTGCAGTATAAAAAGAAAAGATAAATTTTACTTATAAGTGCTCTTGATAAAGCAGTAAAAATTAATAATTTTACTATATTTCCAACCCTGAGTCTTTTTTAATATTCTAGGTGACAAAATGAAAAGTATAGAGAATTCTGCACCATATCGAAATATAATTGTCTTGAGAAAAAGCAACTGAACTGCAAGCTGAACTATCTGCTTTTTTCATGAAATACTATTATTTTTTCAGTGAACAACTGACAGGCAAACTATGGTATATGGCAATATTTTTCACAAAAATAAATAAATTGAACCTATTACTTCGAAAAAAACATGATACTATTTGTTGCCAGAGATAAAATTAAGCTTTTAAGCTAAAATCAGAATTTTGAAGATGTGTATCTGCTGTGAGCTTGGCAACTTCTCAATACTCTAAGACTTTCCTGATGAAACAGTGGTGATAATGAATGCAATTTTTAAAAAACTATATAATCAACTATGTAAAACATTTGCGAATTCTGCATAACTCAGTGAACCAAAATTTTCCAACTGACCAATTCATGATGTTTCAAAATCATATATTGGTTAAAGATTTATTTAATGTATAAGCTAGACATAAATTATAATGTCACCAAACACAAAATTTTATTCACATGGTTTCAGATTCTACATTGTAACTAACCTTTTAGAAACTACTACTTGTTGAGTTTGGGTATCGTATCAAAGAATACCCATAATTACCCAAAGAAATATTAAAATACTATTTTCCAAACTACGTATCTCTGAGGCTGGATTTTCTTCATCTACTTTAACCAAAATGGCATATTGAAACAGACTGAATGAAAATGCAGATGTGAGCCCGGCTAATGTGGCTCAGTGGTTAAGCATCGACCCATAAACCAGGAGGTCACCAGTGTGATTACCAGGCAGTGCACATGCCCAGATTGCAGGCTGGGATCCCCAGTAGGGGGTGTGCAGGAAGAGGTCGATCAATGTTTCTATCTCTCATCCCTCTTCCCTTCCCCCTCTCTAAAAATCAATAAAAACATATTTTTTTAAAAAATTCAAATTGATCGTTTTGTATATATCCACCATTACTAAATCTTCCCTCTCAAATCTTGAATCAATTGCTGGTAGAAATGTAAACTGTATATATTTTTGGAATGCATTTTACAGCAACTAAAAAACTTATAAAAATATACACCTTTAGAAATTTATCTTAATAATTCTTATTCCAAATATGCAAAATGATATATGTACAAAGTTATTCATCCAGCACTGTTTATAACTGCAAAAAGACTGGGAGAAAAATCAAAATGCTCTTTAATTACAGTGATAAAATAAACAATACATATATATTCTATAATACTTTGTAGGCATAAACAAGAATAAGGAAATAACTGTACTTTTAAGTTATATTGCTAAGGGTAGAACAAAACAGAACCATTTTTGTAAAAAGGGAGAAAAAGAACATTTACATGTATATGTATATTTTATGCTTATAGTACATAGGATGCACAAAAACTGATAATATTAGTTGCCTTAGGAAAGAGGAACTGACTGGTTGGGTTATAGGAGCAAGAAGAAAACTTCGCCCTGTCTTTTTCTATCCTTAGCATTCTGAACCATGTAAATGTAATACCAACTCAAAAAGTAAATCTAAAAAATATATAATAATCTCTATTTCACATAACTTCTCATCTTATTTTCTCTAACCTCAAAAAAGATGCCAAATTTTTAAGTGCCTGATTTAAGATAAATCAGGTATCTATAATTGATATAAGAATAAAAGATACCCACTATGAAATCTTTGAATTAATTATATTAAGTGGTTAACTAGTGATTCTGGGGTAGGATCAGGATCTTCACATTTTACCTTATATTCTTTTGAATTACTTGTAATCCTATTTTTAAAATATATTTTTACTTATTTCAGAGAGGAAGGGAGAGGGGGAGAGAGAGAAACATCAATGATGAGAGAGAATCACTGATTGGCTGCCTCCTGCACACCGTACTCTGGGGATTGAGCCTGCAACCTGGGCATGTGCCCTGACCGGGAATCAAACCGTGACTTTCTGGTTCATGTGTCGACCCTCAACTATTGAGCAATGCCAACTGGGCATGAATTATTTATATTTCTTATAATAAACACAGATTACTTTTATAATTTAAAAAATGCAAACCTTTATAAGGTTGAAAATTTTTAATTAAAAAATCCATTGTCCTGACTTTTATTTGGAAATATTGATATGAATTTGTGATATACTTTTTTTTAAAAAGCCACCTTATTTCCTAGCCTGGTTCACTGAAAATGGCAAAAAACAATGACCAACCCACTAAGTGAATGAGTACTCTTGCACCCAAACTGTGGTCTCTAAACATCATTTCCCCAAAAAGGAACTAGGATTTGGGGGGCAATGGCTGATACAAATGCTCAGGAATGGAAATGTAACCCGTGATCTCAGAACATCATGTTAGCTAGAAAACAAAGAAGCTATCAAAGAGTAACAGAATCACAGCAAAAGGACATTGGAGGTTCCCATTTGCCAAGATGAGACAGTGAGACATCAACAAGGATAAAATTAAAATTGGTTGAAACACATAAATATGCTTAAATTGGAGTCCATAATGACAGTTAAAATGAAAATTATCAATCACCTTTGCAAGATGTTAGTTAACAAACTCATTATTTTGAAAATGGCATTTGTCTTGCCTTTTCTACACAAGTTGTATCTCAGAGTAAGCAAATAGATGATGAGGGGAAGTATCTATATATATAAAAAGCCAGGGTCATAACGACTGAAGGCTCGACCGAACGCCAGGCTGCGTGCGCAGCAGGCAAGCAGGCTGAATTGCTGACCTCTGGGAGAGAGAGAGAGGCGGGGCTGATCAGCAGCAGCTGCGGCTGCTGGCAAGGCCCGGAGAGAGACGCTTCTCTCTCCTCGCCAGCAGCCAAGCCTCTCTCTCTCTCCCAGAGGTCAGCAGTTCAGCCCACTCGCCAGCAGCCTGGGGCGGCTGCTGATCAGCCCCGCCTCTGTGATCAGACCAGGAGATAGGCCTGGAGATGCTGACTGGCACAGAAACTGACCAATGAGAACCAAATCTGGGTAAACTGCAAGAAGCCAATGGCTGACTAGGAGGCGGAGCTTTTGATGCATAGAAACCGACCAATCAGAACCAAATCTGGGTGAACTGCGAGGAGCCAATGGCTGCCTAGAAGGCAGAGCTTCTGATGCTGACTGGCACAGAAACCAACCAATCAGAACCTACTTTGGGTGAATTGTGAAGGCAGAACCTAAGTTGGGGGCTGAGGAGGGGTTTTAAGGGCAACAGCTGTTTGGTGTAAAGTGTAGAAAGCAATTCAATTTTTTAAAGACCAGTTTGGCAGTATAGTGCATATGGCTATCAGTCCAGATATATAGGGATTATGTGTTTTTGTCTGCCAAGAGCATCTCCTCCTGCTGAAAAAGGCTTTTCGCCCCCATGTAAGCAATCCTATCCTATATAATCTATACTAATAAAAGGGTAATATGCTAATTACACAGGGTCGACCAGCCATCTTCCAGATGTCCGACTTCCTTCCAGACAAAGCCATGGTGGTGGGGGCCGAGGCAGTGGCAGTTAGGGGCGATCAGGCCGGCAGGGGAGGGCAGTTGGGGGCGATATCCGGCCGGCAGGGGGTTAGGGGTAATCAGGCCGGCAGGGGAGGGCAATTAGGGGCAAGATCAGGCCGGCAGGGGAGGGCAGTTGGGGGTGACCCCAGGCTAGCGGGAGGGCAGTTGGGGGTGAGATCAGGCAGGCAGGGGAGGACAGTTAGGGGCAATCAGGCAGGCAGAGAGGTTAGGGGCAATCAGGCAGCCAAGAGGGCAATGTAGGGGCGATCAGGCCAACAGGCAGAGAGGTTAGGGGCAATCAGGCAGGCAGGCAGGCGAGTGGTTAGGAGCCAGTCATCCCGGATTGCGAGAGGGATGTCTGACCAGCAGTCGACGAGGGGTCCCAGATTGGAGAGGGTGCAGGTCGGGCTGAGGAACCCTCCCACCCCAGCCACCGTGCACAAATTTCGTTCACTAGGCCTCTAGTATCTTTATAAAAGTATTTTAGCTAACATAAATTAAGAAATGATAGAATTTGAATATCACCATTTTTTAACCCTTAATGAAGTTCAATGAATGGGTGTAGACAATGATCATCAATGGCTTCTGACATCATAAAAAAGAGACTAATAAATGTCATACATTTCCCTCCTAATAGAAATACACTATAAAGTATTCTAGCCAAAATACTGAATCTGAATCTGATCAAGTCTCTAGATGTAACTGCCAATTTGAAGGAAACACAAAGAACAGAGAAACATGTTAAATGACATTACTATGATGTTGATCTCACCCCCAACTGCCCTCCCCTGCCAGCATGATCGCCCCTAACTGCCACTGCCTCAGCCCCCACCAAATCCATCTGTGGTAAACTCTACAGAACAGATGACCTAGCTTCTTCAACAAATAAACTGCAAAGAAAAAAAAAAGAGGAAAAATCTTCTAGATTAAGAGATTTTAGGCCTGGCTAGTGTCATTCAGTGATTGAGCATCAACCTATGAAACAAGAGGTCACAGTTTGATTCCTGGTCGGGGCACATGCCCGAGTTGTGGGCTCAATCCCCCGTGGGGGGGTGTGCAGAAGGCAGCCAATCAATGATTCTCTCTCATCATTGATGTTTCTATCTCTCCCTCTCCGTTTCTCTCTGAAATCAATAAGAAAAATATATGTTTTTTAAAAAGAGAGATTTTAAAGGTGTACTGACCAACTATAAGCTGTAAACTATTTGGATCCTATTATAAATATATAGGCTGTTTAAAAAATGATAATACAGTCAAGGAAATATGAATACCGGAAGTGTAATACTAATTACTGTTAAGTATTTTAGATGTGCAAATGGTGTTGGTATTTTTTTTAATATATTTTTATTTATTTCAGAGAGGAAGGGAGAGGGAGAGAGAGATAGAAACATCAATGATAGCAGAAAATCATTGACTGGCTACCTCCTGCATGACCCCTACTGGGGATCAAGCCTGCAACATGGCATGTGCCCTTGACTGGAATCAAATCTGGGACCCTTCAGTCCATAGACCAACGCTCTATCCACTGAACCAAATCAGCTAGCACTAGTATTGTTTTTTTAAAGTCCTTACTTTTATAGACATATACTGAAATATTTATGGATTAAATAATACATCCCAGATTGGCTCCAAAATAATCAGGAAGGGGGTGGGTGATAGGAGCATAAATGAAACAAGATTAGTCATAAGCTAATAACTATACATGGAAGCTCACTTTACTATTCTCAATGCTTTAGAATGTTTAAATTTTCCACAATAAAAACCCAGTTCAATTCCTACCTCTTCCTTACCTTTCTGTATTAATTTCTCTCTTTTCTTTTCCTCATTTGTTTGTACTACACAATTAGACTCAACTCAATCCTATTGCATCCTGTTTATATTACAGAATCTAATCCGTTATTATCTACTGTTGTTTTGATCATTACATGTTCATGATTTATCTCCACAGCTAGCCTGTATGGTCCTTTAATACACAAAAATATTTTGATCCCACAGCCCTAGCATGATACTAAGCCTTCTAATGGTCCCAAGAACCTTATCTGACAATGAAGTTGTCTCTGAAAATCCCTGAGACCTATGTGGAAAATACAATATTCTTCCGTTACCCCAAGTGCTACTTTATGCTAAAATTAAGTTTTTATTCTAGTAAAAGCATGCAATATTGTCTTCTTCAAATTTTGCAGGGGTACCTTTTGTGACATCAAAAAGCTAAGTCTCCAGCAAGTTATGGCAAGCTAATAATAAGCACAAGTCTTCTCAGAGTTCAAATGGGCATATTTATACTCTTTCACAGAAAAAGAATTCTATATTACTAGGTTTAAATAGAAATTTTGTTAGCTAAATGATTGATTAAATACACTGAAGTTACTTAATAAAAACTTCAGCTATAACATAAAAAGAGATTACCCAAAGAAACAGTCATAAAGCCTAGGAAAAAAAGAACTCTCCACCTAACTAGAAACCAATCAAGAGTGCTGGAGAGAGCCCTGGCCCATGTTGTTCAATGGTTAGAATATCAGTCTGTGCACCCAAGGATTGCGGGTTTGATTCCCTGTCAAGGGCAAATACCTGGGTTGCAGGTTCAATCCCCAGCCCTGGTTGGAGCTCATTTGGGAGGCAACCAATCGATGTGAGAACTCTCTCTTTCTCTCTCCCCATCACACCTCCCTCCCTTCCACTCTCTAAAAAATTTTTTTATAAATCAATGGGAAAAAATATTATCCCTCAGTGAGGATTAACAAAAAGTGCTGGAAAGGCCTTGACCAGATAGCTCAGTTAGTTAGAGCATCATCCTAATTTGTCCAAGGTTGCAGGTTCTATCCTCAGTCAGGGCATATACAAGAAGCAACCAATAATGCATAAATAAATGGAACAAATCTCTCTCTCTTCCTCTCCCCACCCCCCTTTCCCTCCTTCCTTCCCTCCCTAAAATCTACAAATATTTTTTTAAAAAAAATAAAAGAGTGCTGTCCCTGCCCAGGTGGCAGTTGTCTGGAGCAGCGGTCACTAACCTTTCAGACCTCACAGACCACCGGTTAGCAACCGCTGGTTCGGAGTATCATCCCATACACCAAAAGGTTGCAGGTTCAATTCCTGGTTGGGGCTTATACTGGAGGCAACCAATCAGTGTTTCTCTCTCACATCTATGTTTCTTTCTTTCTTTCTCTCTCTCTCTCTCCCCTCCTTCCTCTCTCTCTAAAATCAATAAACATATTTTCAGATGAGGATAAAAATAAAATAAAAGAGTGCTGGAGTACAAGTCTATAAAATACTTACAAATATTGAGTTGATGTTTTTTAAGTAACTGATTTTTCCTCTAATTATAAAAGAAATCCATGTTCTTTGTAGATAAAATAACCAAAAAGAAAATAAAAACTATCCTGCTACCTTTTGCATAACATTTTGCCTCACTAAACAGTAAGTCCTTTGAAGGCAGCTCATCTCTCCAAGAAACACAGACTCCTCTCTTCTAGAACTCATCTATGGAAGCCTAGTAGCACAGCAGGGGGGTGGAGCACATAGGATTAATTCAATAAGAGTAATATGGCCCAGCCAGCATGGCTCAGGGTTCAATTCCCAATCAGGGAACATGCCCAGGTTACGGGCTTGATCCCCAAAAGTGGGGCATGCAGGAGGTAGCCGATCAATAATTCTCTCCCATCACTGATGTTTCTATCTTTCTCTCCCTCTCCCTTTCTTTCAAAATCAATAAAAATATATTTTTTAATGAAATCAATATTTTTAAAAGAGTAGTATGTAGATTTGTTTTCCAATTTTCAACATTTCACCACTTGTATAAATCCAGAATCAGAAAAAACATACATTCCATTTTTATGGGTTTTTCTTGGTTTACAATAATTTTTTGGTATTTTTTCAAGTGTCCTTAAAACTTCTTACTATAGTAGCAACAAAATCCTACATTTCCAATTGCCAAATCAGGTAGTAAACACATCATATTTACTTTTTAAATTATATTTAAATTAGCCAAAATAACTATTCGCTTTGCTATTTTTTAAATATATTTTTTATTGATTTCAGAGAGGAAGGGAGGAGAGAGAGAGAAAATCAATGATCAGAATCATTGATCGGCTGCCTCCTGCACGCCCCCTACTGGGGATCGAGCCTGCAACCCAGGTATGTGCCCTTGACTGGAATCAAAACCAGGACCCTTCAGTTCGCAGGCCAACGCGCTATCCACTGAGCAAAACTGTCTAGGGCTTTATTTGCTATTTCTTTCTTTCTTTCTTTCTTTCTTTCTTTCTTTCTTTCTTTCTTTTTTTTTTTGGCTTATAAGCAACAACAATTTATTTCTTGCCAATCTGGATGCTAGGAGATCCAAGATCAAGGCCCCAGGATAGTCACATTCATCACATTCTCGTCAAGGCCCTCTTCCTGATTCATAGCCAGTGCCTTCTCACTGTGCCCTCACATGGTGGAAGGTCTTTATTTGCTATTTCTTATGTAAAGATCCTACCCAACTCCATCAACAGATTTTCACATTTAATGTACAGCTAAATGTATAACTAAGTTTCTCCTCAGAATATCCTACACTAGCTCTTTCCAGCTGGCAGCGAGTCATGGGCATCTCTCGGGACAACTGGCACAAGCACAGCAAGACCAGGCACAAAAAAGCGAAAATATGAGCAGCGATGCCCTGCTGCCAACCCTAAGACTGGCCCCCACCATACACACACAGTCTGCATGAGACTAGACGTGGGTTCTCCTGGGGCTCCAAGTGTTTTATGTGCAAAACAAGGATTTTTAATGTTGTCTACAAAGCATCCAACAACGAACTGGTCTGCACCAAGACCCTAGTAGAGAACTACATCGTGCTCAGTGACAGCACTCAGTACCACTGGGCTGAAAGTACAGGGTCTAGCTGACTTCTGATGAAGAACAAAGAGACTTTAAACAAAAAATGATCAAAGAAAATTCAGAAGAAATATGATGAAAAGAAAAAGAATGCCAAAATCAGCCATCTCCTAGAGGCACAGTTCCAGCAGGGCAAGCTTCTTATATGCATATCTTCAAGACCAGACCCCAGGCCAATGTGGCACAGCAAATGGCTATGTGCTAGAAGGCAAGGAACTGGAGTTCTAGCTGAGGAAAACCAAGGCCAGGAAAGGCAAATAAATCCCCTTCCCTCCTATCTTAGCTCATGCAATAAAGGTGTTTATTGTTTACACACACACACACACACACACATATATACATATATATACACACATATATATATATTCTACACTAGTCTGAATTTATACACTTGCAAAACAATTCGTGTCATAAAATTCACCCACAAGTACACAAGTGTAATGCTCACCGATATCTAGCTCAGATGCATTACCTCATCCATCCAAGTGAAGTATAAGAACTATACTTATCAAGCAAAATTTGAGGAGACAGTGAGGAAAATAGTAGACAGCCTCCAGCAATACACATAGGGAGGAAAAACTTATCCCTTTCACACCCAAAGCCTAGGCTTTAACAAGTTTTCAACAACAACAGTGAAGTAAAAATCTCACAATAGTTTTGACTTTTCACTGGACTCTATATCTTAAGTAGTCTGGGTGACAGTGCAAAAATTAATTTGAAGCTACATTTCTTCTTCCTTAATATGAAAAGCTGAATATTGTCTGTCTTGACTAAAAAGCCCCAGAGATTTCAATTCTGCAGGAGCTCTGCATGGTTCTAAATTTAGTCAAGTAATAGAAATAGTTGGAAAGCATGTAATTCATTTTAATATCTGTACTTTTATGTTGCCAGGCAGCTAATTTCTTAAATAATCTTAAAGCAGTAATCCACATAAAATAAATATATAAGCTAGACAATCAACAGATAGGTTAGCACTTGGGTTAAATAAAATATTATCTATAACTTCTATCTATAACAATTTCCCTCTTCAAAAATACATTCTATAGCCTGGACAGTGTGGCTCAGTGGCTGAGCATTGACCCATGAACCAAGAGGTTGCTGGTTTGATTCTCAGTCAGGACACGTGCCCAGGGTTTCGGGCTAGATGCCCAGAGGGGGCGTGTAGGAGGCAGCCAATCGGTGCTTCTCTCTATCCTTTTCCCTTTTCTCTCTAAAATCAATAAAAATCTATAATAATAAAAGCATAATATGCTAATTAGACCGGACAGCCGAACAACCTTCCGGACGAAGCCGGGGCTGCGAGGGCCAAGGCAGGCCGCACGGCTGCAAGGGCTGAGCCACTTGCATGAATTTCATGCATTGAGCCTCTAGTATATTTTTAAAAATATATAGTCTATTTCCATGGGGATAATAGGCAGGATTTTAAATTTTCAACAGAACATGCTAATAGCACACTATTCCTTTCTTTATAGCTTACTTATCTGTTTCCACATCAAAAGAACATATAGATAGGTTTAATGGGTTTCACCTTCAGTGCACAATGTTTTTGTAGAGGAGACTGACATATCTGGTTTCATATAGTATCCTAGAGCAGGACATTCTCAATCTGTTGGACCGTAAGTAGTTGGGGGTATATCAGATACCAATTCTAAGGCTAATCCTATTTTAGGTTTTTTACATCTAAAGCCACACTCCAACAGAAATGTTCAATACAAACACCCTAACTTCATGTCAGTTTCCTAGACTATATTCACAGACCAATATTCAATATATGTATGATGTGTGTGTGTGTACACGCGCAAGTTTAGATTCAAAGCACAAAGTATGAAAGCTCTGGTTTAGAAGCTTCCCTTTCTAAGGAGATTTTAATTCAGACAGGAGAAGATACAAAGAGGTAAACAACCCAAGGGATTACACCACAGTAAGAAAAAGCCTGGATTGCATGAGAGTAAGAGATGAAAACTTATTTTCACCTTCACATGTCATCACCAAGTTGGGGGGCGGGGGGGACGGGACAATACAGATGATCCCCAACTTACGCTGCTTTGACTTATGATTTTCGACTTTATGGTATGAAAGTGATACTAGAAACGATAATTTGAATTTTGATCTTTCCCCGGGCTAGCGATGTGTATGTAGCATGATACTCTCTCATGATGGTGAGTAGTGGCAGCGAGATGATTTTGCCCGACTGTAGGATAATGTCTAAATATTCTGAGCACATTTAAGGTAGGAGAGGTTAAGCTATGATGTTCAATAGGTTAGGTATATTAAATGCATTTTGACTTACGATATTTTCAACTTTCGATCAGTTTCTTGGGCAGTAACTCCATTGTAAGGTGAGGAGCATTGAAACAATACCAATTTTCTG
This sequence comes from Myotis brandtii, assembly GCF_000412655.1. NCBI lineage: Eukaryota > Metazoa > Chordata > Mammalia > Chiroptera > Vespertilionidae > Myotis > Myotis brandtii. The sequence goes on from NW_005370182.1 coordinate 424,779, forward strand.
CTCAATATCCATCTCCCATAGCAAGTCATTATCACTGCCTGTAAATCACTTCATTCTGAGAAATAATTCAATTTAGACATTTTGTTATTAAGTACATCTGGATCTTAGGTCTAGAGTTCATTCCTTTTTTTTTTTTACTGGAAATAACTGATCCCATGAAGATAGCTAAGGATAGATAATTAAGAATGAGAAGCAGTTCCCCACTAAAGGAATCAAGGTTCCTTGCAGAAATTATTGATTCCAGGTCTGGGGCAAGTAAAGTACAATGTGAACTTCAAACATCCTGTTGTGCCCGAGTGTAAGAAAGTGCTCAAGAGTGCCATTCGCTCCCCTTGCCTGTGGGGTGCCACCTCCCTGAGATGCCCTGGCAGCAGGCGAGGGGAGAGTGGGCTTCCATGAGCCTGAGGAGGCGCAGGCCTGGCCCGGGCCCGCAGGTCTGTGTGTATGACCCCAGCACTCTGCTAGACACAGAAAGGAAAAACCTGTCCAGAATCCCTGCAGGAAAGGGAGGGAACATCTCAATATGGAAAAACTCTATAATGAAAATGAAGAAAAGCTGGAAATCGAGGGAAAGCCAGAAGATGAAGTAGATACAGAAGATGAAGGAAAGTCAGACGGGAAAGAAAACCCAGAAGTGGAGGGGAAGCCAGAGCAAGAGGAAAAGCTCCAAGACCAAGGACAGCTAGATGACGCGGGGAAACAAGAAAAGCAGAGCAAGTCCCAAGGTGAGGGGAAAGCATGCAGTGAGGGCAAGCCAGAACCCCAGGCCAAGCCAGAGAGCCAGCTGCGAGCTGCCGAAAAACGCCCAGCTGAAGAGTATGTGCCCCGGAAAGCTAAGCAAAAAACGGACAGGTGGACGGATGATTCCCTCAAGGACTATCAGGAGGACTTACAGAAAAGGCATTTGGGCATTGAGGAGAGGATGAGAGAATGTGCAGATGTATCAAGGGCTCAGGAAGAGCTAAGGAAAAGACAGAAAACGGGTGGTTTTCATTGGCTGCAAAGATGTACAGGGGGCCAATGGGGTATCAGGGGAACGAGGGGTGGAGGTAGGAGCCAAAGGGGTGTACATAATATCCCATATCTTTAAAGCCCTTGGACTTCAATTCTGATTTCTCTGATAAGAATATTCCAACCCTGCTTTCCCTTGGGCAGGGAGCGGGGAGGGTATTTTCCAGGCAATGTGCTTTAACCTTAAGCTGATACTTTGCTGTAGGTGTCTGCCATTCTTGTTACCAGCCACCTTTTGGTCCAATATACAGTGCTCTCTGTTTCAGTACTGGATTTTCATTCATGTGCATGGAAGAGAAGGTCATGGTACTTTGTAAAACAATAAAACTGTTTTTAGAACAAAAAAAAAAAGAAAGTGCTCAAAACTTGACCTGTTCATGTCAAAAGGGTATGAGTCAGTTTGAAGAGGCTCCCACTGACCAAACTATGACAATTACTATATTTAATACTGAACATAGTCAGTGTTTTTAATCTGTACAGCAATGGATTGGAACAGATTGAGATGTTTTGTTTTGTTTTTATTGATTTTAGAGAGAGCGGAAGGGAGAGGGATAGAGAGATAGAAACATTGATGAGAGAGAAACATTAATCGGCTACCTCCTACACGACCCCCTACTGGGGATCGAGCCTGCAACCCTGACCTGTCTCCTGACCAGAAATCAAAGCAGTGACTTTTTTTTTTAATTGATTTCAGAGAGGAAGGGAGATAGAAACATCTATGATAAGAGAGAATCATTGATTGGATGCCTTCTGCACGCCCACTACTGGAGGGGTATCGAGCCCACAACCGGGCATGTGCCCTTGGCTGGAATCGAACCTGGGACCCTTTAGTCCACAGGCCGACGCTCTATCCACTGAGCCAAACCGGCCAGGGCAAAGCAGTGATTTCTTGGTTCATGGGTTGACGCTCAACCACTGAGCCCCACCAGCTGGGCCCAAGTTTTTTTTAAGTATATAGAGTGATCCTCAAAAACAAAAAAATGAGAGAAATCAAGCTCTTCTTTACAGAGCAACACCAACTAGTAAATGTAGAAGGAATGAGAGAATCAATATTTGCAACCACCAATATAATAACTGATTCAAGTAATGGACGTTAAGGCCTTCACCCCACACCTGAAATGATTGTCTGCCTCCTTCTTGAAACTCTCTCCTCTAAGACGCTATCACACACACTTTATTGGTTCTCCATCTACCTTCTTGGCCTCTTCAATTTTCTTCCAGGGCTCTATTACCACTGTCACTGTTCTCCAAGGCTCCCAGCCTTCAGCTCTTCAGTCTTGACATAATCCTTAGATGATTACAAGGTATATACTGTTGACTCCCAAATGTCTCTCCAGCCCCAATATCTCTCTCCTACTCCAGACTGGTACATCTAACTTCCTGTTAGTCATTTCCACATAGTTTCATAGGTACCTCAAATTCAACCAATCCAAAAACAAACACCTCACTTTTACTCCCAAATAGGCAACTTCCTGTTTGCCTAACATAAATAATGTCACCATCCACCCTGAGAGTTATCCAAAACTCATCACTCTCACCTCCATACTCACACAGATACACCTTTAAGTCTAACAGATCTACCCTCTAACTATCTCTTGAATCCCTGGCAGGGCCACTTCAGACCCTATTTCTTATCTGGATTACATTGACTACCCCTAAACTGAACTGGACTCCAGTTTATTTCCTGATTCCAGTCTATTTCCCTGTCTAGTTGCTAAATTGCTAAAAGTGATCTTTTTAAAAAAAAAATCCTTCAATAGTTTTCATAGTTTAAGACAAAATTCAAATTTTTTAGCCTACCAAATAAGGCCTTCAAGATCAGGCCCCTCCTAGCTCTCTAGCCTTTTCTCTAACTATAAAAGTACCCTATGTTTAGACACATCCTACTCCTTGAAATTTGTCAAAGGCATCTTGCTGCTCTTCTGTACACCTTCACCCTTTACACATGCAATTCCACCCTATATTCTCTTCCCCATATTTCACCTGGCTAACTGTTGTCAGCCCTTCAAGATTCAGTTGGAGTATCACCCCATGAGTCTTTCCAGATCTCCACTGTGCTTCTAAAGCACCTTGGGCATTCCTCTAGTTCGGTGTTCATCAGTCTGCAGTATCACTAATTGATGTGTCTAAGCTCTTTTAAGGTAAAAAACTGGGTCTTTTTATTTTATACCCCCAGCACCTAATACTATAGCTATTCATATGAGGTTGAATTCATTAACCCATTGAGATTCAGTCCAAACTTTACCTCCTCTGAAAAGCTGAATCTGAATCTGTCATTTAGAGTTAACCATTCCTCTTTTTGGCCTCATATTACATTTTATCACCACATTGTGCAACACTGTGACCTTGTGTTAATAAACTAAAGGTCAGTTTAGTTAATAAACTAAATTTATTTAGTTTTTTTGTAATCTATAATAAAATGCAAGTTCCTTGAGGATAGAGACAGTGTTGCATTTATCTTGGTATTTTTAGCATGTAACAATATCTAACAAATAATGGACACCTATTAAACATTTGAGTAAAGGAATGAGTTGTTCTTATCATAAATTTTAAATTGACTTTCTTAATGTTAGGTATTACTTTGGAAGCAGTTCTGACTTGAAGATCCCTTTTTCTATCATACCAATAAAGGAGGACCAGAAACTAAGAAAAAATCTTGTAACAGAGAACTGTCCTGGAAAGAAAACATATGAGTAATGTTTTTTCTAACAGAGACTAATACAGTGGGGCCTTGACTTACGAGTTTAATTGGTTCCGTGACGGAGCTCATAACTCAAATTACTCGTATGTCAAATCAAAAAGTGAACGAGACACGTGATGCTGGGCTGATGTTGTGGCGTTCACTGTGACGTTCGCTGTGCCAACTAGCGGTGGGGTATCTGAAGCTGGCTCGTAACCCGAATTTTAGCTCGCAACTCAAAGCACAAAATCAGCGGAGAGACGGCTAGTATCTCGAAAAACTCGTTAGTCGGGACACTCGTAAGTCAAGGCCCCACTGTAATAATAACAGATTTCTCTGATTTCTAACCTAATACTATGATAGGCTCATAATGCACCAAAGCAGTTAAGTAACAGCACTGCATCTGTGTTAAGTGAAAAAAAAAAGCTGGATTGGTAAAATGAAAAATTGGCAAATGAATGCCTGTCATTCTTTTTTTTTTTTTTAATATATTTTTATTGATTTCAGAGAGGAAGAGGGAGATAGAGAGAGAAATAGATAGAAACATCAATGAGGAGAATCCAAGATTGGCTGCATCCTACACACACCACACTGGGGAATGAGCCCCCAACCCAGGCATGTGCCCTTGACCGGAATCAAACCCGGTACCCTTCAGTTCGCAGGCCGACGTTCTATCCACTAAGCCAAACCGGTTAGGGCAATGCCTGTCATTCTTAATTGAAAATCTATAATCTTCCAGGGGGCCTCATGTGTCAGACAGTATATATAGGTAAGGCTAAATGTATGTCCTCTACTGTGGGCATTGAGCAAAACACAAGTCAACAATAAATGACAGCATAAAGTAAATTGAAGAGACGCTCATGGCCTAGAACACTTTTCTAATCTAAAGTGACCCTATGGCTGGATCCAGCCAGTCTACTAAACTGAAAAGACAATTACCATTTCCCAATCTGTAAGAAACCAATAGGCAGGAAAACAGTTATGAAAGCAATGTTAATTCCAAAGAGAGAAAGGAAGAAAAAGATGGGGGGAGGAGGGGAGCACACAGAAATAAAGCACCACTTTCTCTCTGCCAATCTTAACTTCAATAATGTTCTGTTATTGAACAGCACTGGAGAACATTATTTAGAGACTAGTAATCTGATCTGTAAGGTAGGCTATGCTTGCTGACTGTGGCCACCAAACACATCCCAGCTACATGGCAAGTGTGCTCATTTAATATCTGCAAAAACCTCTTTGTCCTTCTTTTGTAGTATCTGCTAACTATAGGTGGAGTAAAATATTGAAGCTAGCCCAAGAAAATTCATTAAGTGCAGCTTTAATCTCAAGTGTTTACATTTAAATCAATAGATGTATCAAGAAGTATTACTACTGTACTCAACCTTAGTAGATATCTCCAAAAGTCAAGTTTTCTTCTACCATAAAATAAGCAATCAACTCCATTTTACATATAAAGACACTGATTCAGTAGAGTTAATGAGAATTAACTCAGCAAAGCCTCCGAGAACTTCAAACAGGGTTAAAAAGTCAAAGTTTTAAGCATTGGTTCTGATTTTACTCCCTCACAAAGCCTACAGAGAAACCAAGCAGGTTTCAATAGTGCTCCTATCATACTGTTCAAATAACTCAAATTTTCAGCCATCATGGACATTTAGTTAAAAAAAATAAAGAAGAAATATTTCTGCACTATCATACTCCAAGTGCAAACCCTCTTGGTCTTCCCATTTCTTCATAGTCAAAAATACTGCTAGGATGGAGAGTAAAACATAAAGAATAAATTTTAAACCAAATAATTCTGAAGGAAAAATAAGGAAAATCTGAATGTGGGATAATTAATATAAGGTTGAAGATACTTTGCGGGCACATCCCCAGTGGGGGGTGTGCAGGAGGCAGCTGGTCGATGTTTCTCTCTCATCAATGTTTCTAACTCTCTATCCCCCCCCCTTCCTCTCTGTAAAAAATCAATAAAATATATTTAAAAAAAAAAAAAAAGGTTGAAGATACCTTAATAATGGAAAATGTACAACTTTGATGGTACAGCAACAAAAGCAAAAACTTACTTTAGCACAACTGGCAAAATCACAATCTAGAACATATACCTCTAGAACAGCGGTTCTCAACCTGTGGGTCGTGACCCCTTTGGGGGTCGAACGACCCTTTCTTTTTTTTAAAAAAAAATATATATTTTATTGATTTTTTTACAGAGAGGAAGGGAGAGGGATAGAGAGTTAGAAACACCGATGAGA
>NW_005370182.1:430931-437066 GCF_000412655.1 Myotis brandtii
GTTTTTGTGATTAATCACTATGCTTTAATTATGTTCAATTTGTAACAATGAAATTGGGAGTCACCACAACATGAGGAACTGTATTAAAAGGTCGAGGCATTAGGAAGGTTGAGAACCACTGCTCTAGAACATAAGCTTCAAATAATCTAGTTTCTTTCTTTCCTGTTCTTGTCCATACAGCTAGTAGAGAAATAAGACAAAAATCACATGCTCTAGAGCAGTGATGGCGAACCTATGACACGTGTGTCAGAGGTGACACGCGAACTCATTTTTTTGGTTGATTTTTCTTTGTTAAATGGCATTTAAATATATAAAATAAATACCAAAAATATGTCTTTGTTTTACTATGGTTGCAAATATCAAAAAATTTCTATATGTGACACGGCACCAGAGTTAAGTTAGGGTTTTTCAAAATGCTGACACGCCGAGCTCAAAAGGTTCGCCATCACTGCTCTAGAGAGCTCTTTTGGCACAAGAGAGATCACAATCCTAGCAAATTTAACTTCAGTGTGAGCAGAAACTCAGAATGAAATGTAGAGAGAAAACTATGGTAAAGACAAAGAGGAACCAAGCTTTGTGGAAACTGGTTCAAAGAGGCAAAGAAAATGAGAGTTTTGGGATGCCCTATAAGGGTACCAGAACATGATACTCAAACCAGTGAGGGTTTTGGGGTAGAGAGGCACTCAAGGGAAGATAAGGTGAGAGAACAGGGAGAGTGAAAAAATAAGTACTTCATCTGTAGCTGAAACCTACCCCTGAAATCAAAGTGAAAACAGCAAAGTGTAAGGGAGGTGAGGTAAAGCCCCCAGATTTTTTTTTAAAGCCCTGGCTGGGTGGTTCAATTGGTTGGAGCATCATCCCATATACCAAAAAGACTGCAGGTTCGATTCCCAGTCAGGGCACATGCCTAGGTTGCAGGTTTGATTCCCAGTCAGGGCTCAGGAGGCAACTAGATCAATGTTTCTCTCTCACAATGATGTTTCTTTCTTTTTCTTTCTTTCTCTCTCTCCCCACCCCCCACACCCCTTTCTCTCTCTCTCTCTCTCTCTCTCTCTCTCTCATCAATAAACATGTCTTCAGGTGAGGATAAATAAATAAGCAAACAAGCAAACAAACCTAGCCTTTATACTGGAAACAAAGAAGACATTAAAACGCTTTAAGCAGGATGACCACTGGCATGGCTCATAGGCATGGTTGAGCATTGACCTATGAACCAAGAGGTCACAGTTCAATTTCGGGTCAGGGCACATATCCAGGTTGCAGACTCGATCCCCAGTAGGGGATATACAGGAGGCAGCTGATCAATGATGCTCTCTCATTAGTGAAGTTTCTATCTCTCTCTCCCTCTCCCTCTCTGAAATCAATAAACATTTTATACATAAATATATATATTTACATATTTATATTTTACATATATATATTTTAATGCTTTAAGCAGAAGATAACAGATTTCGTTTTCTTTAGCTAAAGCAGGGTGGGGAACCTTTTTCTGCCAAGGGCCAACTGAATATTTATAACATCATTCAGAGGCCACATAAAATTATCAACTTAAAAATTAGCCTGCTATATTTAGTCAAACATTTAATTAACTCACCCCTAATGCCTTGGCAGAGGCAGAACAAATGATACGGCCTGTGGGCCAGATGTTCCCCACCCCTGAAAAGGGTAGAGAACTAAATGAAAGACTGGAAGCAAAGCTAGGGCAGGAGGGCCAGTTAAAAGCCATCAATTATCCAGATGAGAGATGATGGTCTCCACAATTAAGGAAGTGGTGATGCTGATTGAGAAAAATGAAAAGATTCAAGATAGACTGAGCAGATAAAGAGTCTACATAACTTTATGATTATTGATATTAAAGGGTAAAAAGGACTCAAGAATGACATCCAAGTTGCTGGCTTATGCAACTAGGTGGCATCTTGAACAGAAAAAAAGGATTCAGAAAGAAAAACACATTTCCAAGAAAAAATTATTTTTGCTTTGGTCATGTTGAAGTTGAAGTGCTGTGTGACAGTCAAATGGCGATATTCAAGAGACCACTGAATAGACAAGCCTAGAGCTCAGACAAGAGATCAGAACTGGACACAGAGACTCACAAATTGTCAGCTTATAGTAACAAATGCTAATTAAAGCCATCGGGGTGGCTGAGGCGAACAGATTGTGTTTCAACACAACTGAGCAGAGACATCAGAAACACCTGGAATGTTTGCTAAAATACAAATTCCTAGGCTCCATTCCAAGCCTGCTAAATCAAAATCTCTGGGACTAAGACCCAGGAACCCACACTTCATTCATTCATTTCATAAATGTGTGCTGAGTGACTATTCTAGGCACTAGAAATATAGCAATCATAATAGAAATAAGGTCCTATTCTCATAGGGTTTAAGTTCTAAGTGTGAGCCAGACTACAGACAAGAAAACAAACAATGTAACTTAAGATACTGGCAAGTGCAATGGAGATAATGAAACAGAGGAATGTCATGAAGCACAAAAAGGAGGTTAATATTTTGGATAAGGTGTTCAGGGAGTCTACAGAGAAATTATCTGAACTGTGACTTGAATAATGTAAAGAGGTAAGTCAGGTGAAGATCTGGGAAAATAGCATTTCACTCAGAAGGAATTATAAGCACAAAGACCTTGGAGGCAGAAAAAAAAGTCACTATGGCTAGAGCTAGTAAGAATAGGAAAGTATGGTACAAAGTAGGTCAGAGAGTCTGGCAGGGGCCAGGTCATGAAGGCTTTTGTTAGCCACATTCTTAACAAATCCTCAAGAGATGCTTATGCTGTTAAGGCTTAAGAATTAGAAGTAGAAAGGGAGACTACAAAAGAAACCCTAAGAAAAATACACATTTAAGGATGAGCAGGAGAAAAGAGCCACCAGGAATGCAAGTGGAAAAGAAAAGTCATGTCAATGAAACATTTCAAGAAAGAGAAGGATCAACCATGGCAAATGGCTGAATAAGATAAGGATGAAAAAAGGTCCATTAGACTTAACAGGTCTGCCAGGTTCTTCCCATTGATTTTGATGGCTGCTGGGAGCTGCATCCATCAGTAACATTAGAAATCGTAAGTGACCACTTAGTCACTTGTCTACATTCACCTGCTACCCATCCATAGCCCACTGTTTCCTGGAAGTTATCAACTGAGTACTATCCTAGATTCTCTTCTTCCCTTCTCCAACAGAATCATAAAGGAAGGGTAAGGCTAAAGAACAATTTCTGAGTATAAAGAAAAAACGTATTTCAAATGTATTCATTATTAAGTTTAGATTGTCACTGCCTTGATTACTTTCCTCCTGGTTCTGTTATGAAACTTACAGAACCTTTCACAAGTCTGAAACACCCTTCTCCAAGGGATGAAGAATTAATTACCTGGTGTCCAGAATGCTGCTCACATGCCAAAAACATGCATAAACTCTTATGACTGACATGTAAAAACAAAACAAAACACTGCCCCTATAAAAAATATGAACTGCACACTTGGAAAATCTAAACTTTTAATATAATTACTGAGACCACTTTAAGGTCCAATGAGCTTTAGGAAAGAAAAAAACTGCTCTGCAGATATGAAATATGGTTTTGATCATTATTAATAATGAACACTGTAGCACAAATGTTATTAGCATGGAATATACAAAAAAGCATCTACACAAAGAAGATAATGAACCAAGTGGCAGAGAACACTAGTTAATTTAGTTAAAAACATCTATCTTTATTCTGTACATCAGAAAATAATTGTATAGAAGACTAACAGCAGGCCAGGCCAGTGTGGCTCAGTGGCTGAACGTAGACCTATAAACCAGGAGGTCACAGTTCGATTTCCAGTCAGGGCACATGCCCAGGTTGCAGGCTCAATCCTGCAACTGATCGATGATTCTCTCATCATTGATGTTTTTATCTCTCTCTCCCTCTCCCTTCCTCTCTGAAATCTTTTATCTTTTTTTAAAGAAGACTAATAGCCGGAGCAAAAATACCTCCAAAAGATAAAGATACAACTTGACTAGCCTGCAGACCATCTTTTTCTCTTTTCTTTTCCTGCAAGACTCATAATCAAAAAAGCTACTGGAAATAAATTGAGTTCTCTTAAACCCTGCTGATTATCTCACTTATCTTTACACTTCTTGCTCTATAGGATAAGAACTTCAGAATAATGGTAAATGTGCAAAACTATAGGTTTTTTAAAAATATATTTTATTGATTTTTTACAGAGAGGAAGGGAGAAGGATAGAGAGTTAGAAACATTGATGAGAGAGACATCGATGAGCTGCCTCCTGCACACCCCCTACTGGGGATGTGCCCACTACCAAGGTACATGCCCTTGACCGGAATCGAACCCGGGACCCCTCAGTCCGCAGGCCAACACTCTATCCACTGAGCCAAACCGGTTAGAGCAAAAACTATAGTTTTTATTTGCTTGCAAAGATTTTGAAGTCTTCAATACTAAAAAAAAAAAACAAAAAACACAACACTATAAAACATACTACAAACGCCTATAGATAAATGAAAGAATCAAAACATTGGTCTAAATTAAGGAAGAGACCTTATGAGAGCACTTAATAACCACTTTGGGTTTTTTCCCAGAAGAAAATACCCAGAAAGGCCTGAAAATTATTTCCCAGGAAATATTAGTCTTTGACAATTCAGAAAGTCACAGTGTTACAAGTAATTAAAGGAAGTGAAAAGATTTGTGATGTTTTTTTGGTTAACAAACTAAAGAGAAATAGAATAAAATTAGTCCTTTAAAAATATAAAGTGTTTTGATTATTGAGAGACATGACTACCTAAAGCTTTCGAACATTTTCTCCTTATCCTCTCTCATCTCTACGCTGGGGGTTCCCAATTTGATCAGTTCCTTTTTAAAAAGCACAGGAAGCCCAGCCTGTGCAGCTCAGTGGTTGAGGATCAACCTATGATGAACCAGGAGGTCACAGTTTGAGTCCCTGGTCAGGCACATGCCCGGGTTACAGGCTTGATCCCCAGTAGGTGGCGTGCAGGAGATAGCCAATTGATTCTCTCTCATCACTGGTGTTTCTATCTATCTCTATCTCTCCCTTTCTCTCTAAAATCAATTTTTTAAAAAAATTATTTTAAAGCACAGGAAAGTACTCTAGGAAACTAATTATCAAAACAAGAAGCTGAAATAGCTTTCTCAGTATGGTCTCTAACACCTGGACTGAACAACTCACAAGAAATCCTGCAGAAAAGCAAAAAGAACACCTGGATTTAGGAAGCATCCCAGAATCTTTCCTTTCATACATCCCATATAAAAAGAATAAAATCACTGCAGATTATAATTATGGGCTTTCACATCAATTTTTTTAAAGTGTGGAGAAAACAGATATATGCTAAGGCAATCTAAGGGAAGTCAAAGAGGAGTTAAAATAAATTGCTTATAAAATCTTTCCTGTCTATACCTGTTTTCAGAAATAAACTCAAACATAGGAAGGAATAATGAACATGGTAACTTCATTGGAGAGGTGGAACAGGTACTACACTGCTAAATTGGCAACCATTGTAAGAACAAAAGTTAACCACTAAAAGACTATTAAGTAGAATGTTTTCTACAGAGGGTAAGAAGGATACAGCTGGAGGAAAATACTGAGGCCACTGTGTATGAAGAAAGTCTCTAAAATTAGACCCACCAACTGTATTCACGTACACATATTCAAGCCATGAGTCCAGCTATTTTTCCTACTTGTAAGTTAGTAGCACATTCCACAGAGGAACACTCAGAGTCCCTTATCCAATCTTACAAGGAGGCATAGAAAAACCTTAACACCCCCTCCCCCTCACTCACACACACACACACACACAGTTTCATAGAATTCTCTCCTCTGTACCTCCTGGGACCACGTAACCAAAATAAAACACTTTTTATCCTCTCCCCAAATATGCTTTTTCCTGAAAGCTTTCCTTGAGTTCATGAAGAGATCTGACACAGGAATAAGCACTGCATCGTTCAGAAACTGTTACCTACTCTGAACCATTGTCAGCACCCAGTATCTACATATATAAAAAGCCAGCGACCAGAAAACCATAATGACCAGAATGACCGGTCGCTATGACGCCCACTGCGACCAGCAAACCAGCCTGATCCGGGGGTGGGGCCAGCCGGCCAACCTCCCACGGCCACTCCCCC
>NW_005370182.1:437139-441022 GCF_000412655.1 Myotis brandtii
TGATCGACCCCCCACCCCCACCCCAATAGGGTGTGGGGCTGGCTGGCCAACCTCCTGCAGCCCCTCACCCCCAGCCCCACCCCAAATGGGCCCACACCACCATTTGCCTCCGCCACCCGATTGGCCACACACACACCAATCGGGGTTGGGGCTGGCCAGCCAACCTCCCACAGCCCCTCCCCGGGCGCTGACCCCTAACAGCCCCCACATCCCAATCAGGAGCAGGGCCCACCGGCCAATCACCCATGGCCCCCTCCTCCCAGCCGACCTGGCCCTGATTGGCCCCGATCGGGGCAGGCCGGCCAGCCAACCTCCTGCTGTCTCCTCCTCCCAACAGGCCCAGCCCCGATCCACCCCTATTTGGGCCAGGCTGGCCAGACCCCACCCGTGCACAAATTCGTGCACTGGGCCTCTAGTTTATCTATAGGAGGTAAGAACATGGCACAGACTATTTATCTCTGGAGCTTCAGAAAGACTTTCTAGAAACTTTGTGAAAGGATTTAAAAGGGGACAATAGAAGTCTGATAGAAGCTTTTATAAATCTGCTTAAATTATGTCAGAAATTATTCACCAAATGAGTACTAATATATTTCTGATGATGTTACCTCTTTACACTAATAATGTCCAAATCAGATCCAGTCCAATAGGTACAAGATCCCCAATTTCTCTTTCTCTCTCTCTCTCTCTCTCTCTCTCTCCCTTTCTCTAAACCCCCTCACACACACACACACACACACACCATTCTCTCTTTGGCCTGGCAGCTTTCAATGTCCTGGCAAAGGGTCAAGCAAAAATCTTAGGCTTTGCCACCAGCATTCCCACAGAGTTAAAAGCACTACCTCACCCCTTTGCCTTCCTAATCTGAAAAATAGTGGCCAGTATTGCCCCAAAGAGGAATCTCATCCAGGCCACTCTGGCCAGAACATCATGGAAGGTAACAAAAGAATCAATCAAGAAACAAGAAAGGGCCCTAGCTGGTTTGACTCAGTGGACAGAGCATCAGCCCTCAGACTGAAGGGTCCCAGGTTCAATTCTGGTCAAGGGCACCGTAGGCTCCAGGCGCTTGCGGGAAGCAACCAATTAATGTGTCTTTCTCATCTGTTTCTCTCTCCATCTCTCCCCTCCCTTCCACTCTCTCTAAAAATCAATGGAAAAATATCCTCAGGGAGGATTAACAACAAAAAAAGAAACAAAAAAGGATAAAATAAATGAGGGATAATCCACAGAACTCAGGGGGCCTGCTCCTTTTATCTTCAGACTTAATATAGAATTTAGTTGCTAAAAATTACCACAAAATGGAATTGTGAGATTAAAAGGATTAAATGTTGCCTATTACTGAACACTTCACATTGTTAGAGAAAGTTATTCATCGTTTTTGAGCTCAACTGTCACTACATGAATGAGGGGGGAAAAATGCCTAACCCATATAGCCCAGATTATAAATACTAGTATCTTCAGCCTACTGAAAAATTCAAAGTGGAACCAGCTTGCTCAATTCTCTGGAGCCAAAGTGGTAAGGATGGTGATATTTCTCATTGGGGATGTGAACAAATCTCAAGGGAAGAGCCTGAAGCAGTTGGTAAAAATCTACCCACATGAGATGTGAGATAATCTTCCTCTAAGACTACCAATGCCAAAGTTCCCCCACACTTCATCCTCTCTGCCTTCAAAGTGCTTTATTCAATGACCTGAAAGCCCAAGACTTTAGTCAAGAGAAATGTGGCAAGAACTGACAGAAGAAAAAAAATCTCAATTTCTTCCAATTAAATACCTTACAAAATCCTACTAAAAATCAATTCTACACCTCCAAGGACAACCAATCATGATCAGAAATTCATGACAATGAGACAATTCAAGAATAAAACTTCTCTTTACCTATTCAGTCAAAAAATGTGTTAAGCACCAACTGCATAATAAATATTATGCCTTATGCTAAAGATATAGCAATTAACAAAACAGAACTATATGCCTTCATGAAGCTTCCTATCTAATGGGGGAGACTAAATACATAGCATGTTAGCCCTAGCTGGTTTGGCTCAAAGGGTCCAGGGTTTGATTCTGGTCAAGGGCACGTGCCCGGGTTGCAGGCTCAATCCCCAGTGTGGGGCGTGCAGGAGGCAGCCGATCAATGATTCTCTTTCATCATTGATGTTTCTCTCTCATGTTATAGGTTGATAAGAGGAAGGAGAAAAATCAAGCAGAGAAGTGGGATAGGACATTCAGAAAATGTATGTGGGGGAGGGACTTTGCAATTTAGATAGCCAAGGAACCCTCCCTGTTAAGTGTGATATTGGAGTAAAGATCTGAGGAGGTGAGGCGACAAGGCTGTGCAGCTCTATAAGGAAATGGTTACCCTGGAACCGTGGTCGGCAAACCGCAGCTCGCGAGCCACATGCGGCTCTTTGGCCCCTTGAGTGTGGCTCTTCCACAAAATACCGGCTCTTCCACAAAATACCGACTTCTGCGCATGGGCCACGAAGTTTCGTTCGCACTGTATGTGCGGGCCCGCACGTGGTATTTTGTGGAAGAGCCACACTCAAGGGGCCAAAGAGCCGCAGTTTGCCAACCACTGCCCTGGAAGATCCAGGGAACAAATGCACAACCCCTGAAGCAGAAATGTCCTTAAGGAACAGCCACGGACCCGTGCATATATTGGGGGGCAAAAGGGTGCTACAGATCTAGGGCTTTGAAGGCAATTGTGAAGTCTGCGGTTTTTATAATGAGAGAAAAAGGAAGACATCTCCTCTTCTGACTCCTTTCCATTAAAAAATACCAGGCACCCTATTTTACATATGCAAAACTTTCAATTGCTTTAAATTGTGCAGATCTACTATAGATCATATAGTGGACTCAAAGACAGCTGGAACTGCAACTCTGAAATGTGACTTTTGCTGACAATTTATCAGACCTTCAAGAAAGGTTCTCAGTTCTCTCAAACCTGTGGAGAACAGCAACCGGGGAAGGAAAAACACAACTGAAGAGTCACTGAATTAGCCTAACCTACCACTTTCCACCACTCAGCTTTTGTCTCCATGCCCCTGGCTGCACAAAAGGGGAAAAGAGAAATACTGGAGAAAGAACACGAAAAAATAGAAAAGGGGAAAAAAGCATTAGTAAGAAAGAAGAGTCACAAAACCAATTTAAGTGCCAATATGACTATTCAAAAATACACTAAAACGTTCGGAATTTGTGACATTTTAAAAGTGGAACCTCCAGTCTCCTTTTTGCCCACCAACATCAACCAGGGCTCAGGCGTCTTCATTTTAGTTTTTAGTTAATTCTACAGGGGAAAAAAAAAAAAAAAACATATACAAGAACCTTCATCCAACTGGAATCTGAATTTAAATTTTCCCTTCCTGTGGCTTAATGAAGCTCTGGGGCTGTTATTCGGTCATTTCTCATCATTAGACAAGAACAGTTCACCATGAGTAAAGAAACATTCTCTGGAACTACTAGGCTAACGGTCACACATGTTGGAAATGTCTGGCTCTAAAGGAAACCGAAATCGGTAACTGTCTCCTGAGGCTCGAGTGAGTTACGGGCTTGGTGTAGGCCCAACTTTTCAGCTGCAGAAACAGCTCCCTGTGCGTCCCGACTCACGTCCCTGTCCCCACGCAAACTCGGAACCCGGCCTGACCCGAAACACTCCACACCTTCCCTCGCATTCTTCCCAGAAAACGGAGACCCAGGAAATACACGGGGGTGGTCACCCCCAAGCCTCAAAAGGGCGCAAGTTTTTAGATCCCGCTGCACAGGCCACAGGTGGCGCCAGCCCGCGCCCCCCTTTCTCCGCTTTTCGCCAGCGTTTTCCCACACCCTGGGGACATCTCCAGCCTCGGGGCCGTCCTTCACCAGAGGCTCCGGCCCTCACCCACCACCCCCG
>NW_005370182.1:441536-463145 GCF_000412655.1 Myotis brandtii
CCGCTCACCCACCTGCCGGCTCCCACCCGCGAGCACGCTCGGTGCCTCACTGTGTTGCTCCCTTTGTGTAAAGTGTGTCTCCAGCTACTAGTCCGCATCCGCCGGGATCCTTCGTCCACCTTAAACCCGTTACGCGTGTCAGATTCACCCTAAATTTAAACATAATACTAAGAACTAAAGAAATTTAAATTTGCAGAGCACTTTCAAAACTGCCTTTGACTTAGGACAGTCACTCCCGAGCCCAAAAGAGCAGTTTCACAATAAAAATGTGTAGTATGCATGGGTAAAGATCATGTGGTAGGTAAATGTCCGTGTTTTTCAGATGTAAAAATTTAAATCAAGCAGGTTGAAGTTCATCCTATGAAAATCGCTTTCTGACCACCGCCTCCCTCTAAAATACAGTTCTTTTTCTTAAGAGTCATCTTCAGTTTGCAAACCCGGAGAGGGAGAATCAACTTAGTTATTGGTTACGTGTATTTAGATAATTTACCGACCTCAAAGAAGTGCTGTAGTCTTACATTGATAGAATTCGACCATTAAATATTTACTATGCAATAACAACTGCAGAATGTACTAAAAAAAACACTGAATTTTAGAACTTCAGAACGTATTAAAACGGAGAGTCCGGAAGGGCAGATATTGGCAGAATTTCTTCAGCACATTTAGAGGTGAGGGTGCTCTGGCCCACAAACAAACCTGTGTAGTAGGAATAATAAACTTTTATCAAGCACTTACTCTGTGCCAGCCACTGTAAGTGCTTTACAAAATTATTTAAATCTCAAACTGTGAGATAATCATTATAGATCTGTAATCCCATATTCAAAATCCATAGGAGCAGCCAGGCCTGTGTTGCTCAGTGGATTGAGTGTTGTCCCATGCACCAAGCAGACGCTGGTTTGATTCCTGGTCAGGGTACAAGCCCAGGTTGCAGGCTTGATCTCCAGTAGGGGGCATGCAGGAGACAGCCCGTGCAGGAGGCAGCCCATCGATGTTTCTACCTCTCTCTCCCTCTCCCTTCATCTCTAAAATCAATTTTAAAAAACTTTTTTAAATCCATAGGACCAGACATGGATCAGAATTCAGAAAATGTCAAGTTTTAGAAAGGTAAAATGGTATGTAAAATGTATATTATGGCCAGGCTGGCGAGGCTCAGTGGTTAAGCACCGACCTATGAATTAGGAGGTCATGGTTCGATTCCCTGCCAGGGCATATGCCCGGATTGTAGGCTCAATCCCCAATGTGGGGTATGGAGGAGGCAGTCGATCAATGATTCTCCCTCATCATTGATGTTTCTTTTTTTAAAATATATTTTTATTGATTTCAGAGAGAAAGGTAGATGGAGAGAGAGAGATAGAAACATCAATGATAAGAATCATGCTGAAACCGGTTTGGCTCAGTGGATAGAGCCTCGGCCTTCGGACTGAAAGGTCCCAGGTTCGATTCCAGTTGAGGGCATGTACCTGGGTTGCGGGCACATCCCCAGTAGGAGATGTGCAGGAGGCGGCTGATCGATGTTTCTCTCTCATCGATGTTTCTAACTCTCTATCTCTCTCCCTTCCTCTCTGTAAAATATCAATAAAATATATATTTAAAAAAAAGAATCATTGATTGGCTGCCTTCTGTACACCTCCTACTGGGGATTGAGCACACAACCCGGGCATGTGCCCTAGAGCAGAATCGAATTTGGGACCCTTCAGTCCAAAGGCCGACACTCTATCCACTGAGCAAAACCGGCTAGGGCAGATGTTTCTATATATCTCTCTCCCTCTCCCTTCCTCCCTGAAATAAATAAAAATATATATTTTTAAATGTACATTATGTAGTACCTCCAAGGGTAGCATCCTATAATCAAATACTATTTCTGGAGTAAAAAACATATAGTCTCAGAATGATTTTTTTAAAGGCCATAAATCACGTCACTTCTGTTCAGGTCAGGTTTAACCACTATATGAGTTACCCCCACACACAAAAAAATGTGGATTTTATTTTTTTGGATTTTGGAATCATGGGTAATAATTTATCCCATTTCCCCAATGAAGGCACTAAAGCAAGAGAGGTTAAGTAACTTGCCAAGAGTCACACAGCTGATAAAAGGAAAAGATAGAATTTAACCAAGTTCATCTGGCTTAAAAACCTGTGCTCCTAACTCTACCTGCCACTCCTGCCAGGTAAATCCCCCTTGTGGAAATAAAAGCCTTTCCCTGAAGATCTACTACTCAGGACCTTTAGGGGAGAAAAGGGAGAATTCTGAGCAACCTTAAAATTTCTCTTCCTAAACAGAAGAAACCCCAGAGTACATCTAGCTCTCAAGCCCCTTCCTCACCTTCAGACCTCCCACTGATTACGCAGAAGACCTGGCTAGAACACTTCCTCTCCTCTCCCAACCCTTCAGACTGGATGTTTTTTGAGCCTTACTGGGCAAAACCAAACAAGAACTAACAAGAGTTTGGGTTGGAGGCCGGCAGAGATATGAGAAGTATCAGACAAAGGAAAATGCAACTCTCAAACCCTCAATTACCTGCAGGACAGTGACCTAAAATGCCTGCCAATAACCCCCTCTTGTTTGAAAGTCACCCTTTCATATTCTATCTTAGAACCTCTAATCTCTCCCTTTCCCCACCAGGCTTCCCAGCAAGGCCATTGATCTGAAGAGGAATTTCATCTCTAACCTTTGGCCCTAGGCCTGGCAGCTCACATGGGCAACCCACTGTCTCCCAGCATTGGCCCAGGAACACTTCTTTCCCCAAACAAACCAACCTCCACTAACATCCTCCACTCTGTGCTTTCACTGATTATGCATTGGCAGCTTCTGCCAAGTTCTACCTGTAACTGGCTTCATCTCTCAAGTCAGATGTTTGGCTGCTCTATCCCCTGCAACAAGGAGTCATGCCAGCTGGACACATTCTCCTTTCCCAGCCTCTGGCGGCCAGGACAGAACCAAGACCACAGCTGTTGAGACCCTGAGCCCGGGGTTTGTGGCCTTCTCTCACTGTGTCCCTCAAGGAGGGCCTCCCCCAACAATGATCTCCTCATTGTTCCTGGCCTCCCTATTCCTGGCTCTGGCCACAGTGGCCACTACCAGAGCTGACCGTCAATGCCTGGCATGTGGGGAGCATGCCTTGGACCTGCAGAGCCAGCGGGAGCTGCTTCTCCCCCTTGCCAAGAGAAGCATCTTGGACAAGCTGCACCTCAACCAGCGCCCAACGCTGAGCCGGCCAGTGTCCAGAGCCGCTCTGAGGATAGCGCTGCAGCGCCTACATGGGCGTCCACAGGGGGCGCTTCCAGAGGCTGACAGGGGACAGGAATATGAGATCATCAGCTTTGCCGAGACAGGTGGGTTACTGACCTGTAGATCTTCCTCAAAACCTGACCTCTCAAGGAAAGGAAAAGTGTCCTCCCCAACCTAATCCCTGACTTCCTCCCCCAAACCATCCCAACTCTTTCTTCCCATGACCTGTAATCTCCTAATCCAGGATTCCCACTACCCCTGCCCCCTTCCCTCCCCGCTCAGCCCCCAGTCTCTCTCTTGTGATTTAGACATGACCAATGGGCAGCTGGGATGTAGGTAAATTTCACTTTGTTTAAAATTGCCTGCCCCCATCTCCTTTAGCTCCTCTCTCTAAAGACCCCACAAACTTCCCCAGGCTGTGGTGTGAGCCCATCCACTTCCTGGGCCTGGACCCAGAGGCTAGAGGCTGGAGGCTGGGGTGTCTGTCTTTTCTCTGGCCCAGGATCCAACTTCTTCATCTCCTCTCCCCCAGATGCCTCATTTGGGTAAAAGGACAAAATAAAAACACCAGGACTATAATACCTCTCCACCCTACCCCTGCCCTCTTGCCTTGATACCTCAGTTACACACATCAGAACAGGGTCAAAATGGGACATAGAAGGGTGGATAGAGGATAGAAGAGGAGAGTTACTTCCATGGAGGGGAGAGGAGTTGGAGAATTTAGTGGACAGCTGGAGAGAAAGAGCAAGAATTCGGAGATAGTACCCTAGAAACAGAACACAAAGTGATCTATCTGTCCTCTGAGCTTCCTACAAGCGCTTTCTTAGGTATGAAGGCCCTTCCCATTCCTGGCCCCTTCCCCCTGGTCTGTACTTCAAGACCCGGCACTCCCATTCTCAAAAAACCTCCCTGACCTAAGGGTGAGATGCTCCCTTACCTTGAACCAGAACTCTCTGTGTGAAATTGTCTATTTTCAGGTTTTCTATAAAGGCTGTCTTCCAATAGAATATCAACCCTGAGGTCAGGAACTGTCATTTATTCCTCATGTTATCACCAGAGGCTAGTATATAGTAAAAATAACTTACACTTACAATGTTTACTGTGTTTTAAGCCTCTTACATATACTAATGCCTTAAGATCCTTACAACAGCTCAGTGAGGCAAGTACTATTATCATCCCCATTTTAGAGGTGATGAAACTGAGGCACATAGAGGTTGAGTAACTTGCTAAAGTTCACATGACTGGGAAGTGGTGAAGCCAGTCATGGCTCTGGAATCCATGGCCTTGGGCACTACCACCCTGCCTCTCCCAAGCAGAATAGATGCCCAATAAACATTGGTTGCGTTAAACAATCAAATCACATTGCAGGTCAGCTTGACCATAGTCTAGAGTCCCCAGTAATGGATGAGACCTTATTCTAGTTCAAAATGTGCTTCTGTTCATGATTAAGAACACAATTCTAGAGCCAAATAGCCTGGGCTCAAATCCTTGCTCAGACACTTATTACTGTGTGACCTGGGTTGTTAATAGTCATTTTTCTTATGTGTAAAATAGGGATAACTGGAGGATAGTTGAGATAATTAAATAAGCTAATACAGGTAATGTGCTTAGAAGACTAAGGTGGGAGGGAACAGGAAATAGAAGACTTAGCTCCTGCCCATGAGGGGTTCAGGTGCTGCTGCTGCTGCTGCTGCTGGAAATAAGTTAATCCTATATAATAAAAGCCTAATATGCTAAGTGTCTGGTCATCTGGTTGGCCATTCAACCAATCAAAGCATAATATGCTAATGATATGCTAAGGCAGCTCAACCGCTCACTATGACGTGCACTGACCACCAGGGGGCAGATGCTCCAACCAGTAGCTTAGCTTGCTGCTGGGATTCAGCCCCCATGGGGCCTGAGAAAGATGGGCTGGACACGCCCTGGAGCCCTCCTGCAGTCCCTCCCTAGCTGGCCAACCTTCCACTTCCCACCCCGGCCCCACACAGGAGCTGCCCCGTGGTGGTCAGTGCACTCCCATAGGGGGAGCGCCACTTAGCCAGAAGCCAGGCTCAAGGCTGGCGAGCGCAGCGAATGCAGCAGTGGTGGCAGGAGCCTCTCCTGCCTCCGGCCAGCCGCAGAAACGGCCTGGGCTCAAATCCTTGAAACGCTCCTCTCTTACCAGCACTGCATGATCTCAATAGTCATTTTTCTTATGTGTAAAATAGGGATAACTGGAGGATAGTTGAGATAATTAAATAAGCTAATACAGGTAATGTGCTTAGAAGACTAAGGTGGGAGGGAACAGGAAATAGAAGACTTAGCTCCTGCCCATGAGGGGTTCAGGTGCTGCTGCTGCTGCTGCTGCTGGAAATAAGTTAATCCTATATAATAAAAGCCTAATATGCTAAGTGTCTGGTCATCTGGTTGGCCATTCAACCAATCAAAGCATAATATGCTAATGATATGCTAAGGCAGCTCAACCGCTCACTATGACGTGCACTGACCACCAGGGGGCAGATGCTCCAACCAGTAGCTTAGCTTGCTGCTGGGATTCAGCCCCCATGGGGCCTGAGAAAGATGGGCTGGACACGCCCTGGAGCCCTCCTGCAGTCCCTCCCTAGCTGGCCAACCTTCCACTTCCCACCCCGGCCCCACACAGGAGCTGCCCCGTGGTGGTCAGTGCACTCCCATAGGGGGAGCGCCACTTAGCCAGAAGCCAGGCTCAAGGCTGGCGAGCGCAGCGAATGCAGCAGTGGTGGCAGGAGCCTCTCCTGCCTCGGCTGCAGGTGGGTGGTAAGGAGCGAGGTGTCCCGGACTTCGAGAGCCCCGGGCTGTGAGAGGGATATCTGACTGCTGGCTTAGGCCCGATTCCCAGGGGGATCGGGCCTAAGCCAGCAGGTGGACATCCCCCAAGGGGTCTTGGATTGTGAGAGGGTGCAGGTCGGGCTGCAGGCCCCCCCCCCCCAATGCACAATTTTCTTGCACCAGGCTTCTAGTTAGATTATAAGGCAGAATGAAATAAATGCTGCCTGAGGGCGCAAGAGTTTGCTGGGCCAGGATTAACTCATTGGAACCTGGTGAGACAGGGAGGTCTTTCAGAAGATTGCAAATGGGCTGCCATTATAGAGTAAGTTTGACTTCAAATGGGTAGAGAATGGTAAATAACATCCTAAATGGAGGGGGGAAACAGGTAAAAGTCTGAAGGAGTAGATTGCATTTGGAGTTGAAAAATAGGTGGACAGATGGCCATGAACCATGAATCCCTTGGACACTGATCCTGGCTCATTTGGGTTTTTTCCACCTTTGCATCCCTGACACTTAGCCCAGTTCCTGGCACATTGCAATAATAATGATGGTTGCCATGCATTCCGTGTACCTGCCTCACCTAGTGTAACTCTCACAACCACCCTATAAAGTAGACTTTAGAATTCCCATCTTATGAATGCAAAAACTGAGATTCAAAGAAGATTATTTACATGGCCAAGGTCATACAGCGTGGAAGGGGCAGAATTCAAACACAATTCTCTCTGACTTCAAAGTCTGTATACTTTCCACATATTTGCTAATCAATAATGATTACAATGTTCAGGCCAGAGGGGACCTGATCGGAGATGAAGTTTGAAGGTGAGAATGACTGATGCCTGGATTTCACCTTTCACATTTAAATATTTTAGCCTGAAGTTTTCATTTCAATTCATTTAAGTTATCTGAAATAAAGATCTGAACATTGTTCTTGCTGGAAGTATGAAGAGAGAGAGTTTGAGGCTCTGGGGAAACTAGGGTAGGGGCCTTCAGTGGTGTCCTGGAACTGGCTCATACTGGCTCATGAGAGCTGATTGTGAATATCTTCCAACTTTGCATCCAGAGACATCACATTGATAGTTGAAAATCAGTCATGGTGGGAGAATTTATACCACAGAAATTGGCAAATACTACAAATCAGGGTACTTTTCCCCCTCTAGAATCCAGTTGTTAAATATTTATCAGCACACCACTGCTTGTGACCTAAAATTACAAGTTAACTGCCTCCCACACACCTAATATACAATGCTGAGACAAGACAGGATATCCGTAATAGATACTCCTATTCAAAATGGGAGATGGGGAAGCACAGAGCAGTCACTGACCCATGCAAATTCTGATATTTAGCCAGGCACATATCTCAGTCCATCCCAACTCCAGGATTCCCTTGGTTAGTGCCTGATTCTGCTGCTCCCTGTAGGATTTTCCTCTCCTCTCAGGAAGAGTACACCGCTGCTCTCCTCGGCTTCTAGAGCCACTCTCTCAGCACCCACTGAGATGTCTTTCTTTTCAAATAAGAAATGACCTGAGCTCGTGAGAAGTTGGGGGCCCACCGGCCTCTTTTCACTTTGAACTGTCTCTGTCCCTTTAGTCCAAATTGGTACTGCTTTCACTATTCAAATTATCTTTAAAACTCCGTGGGCCTTCTAAATAATAAATTATGGTCTACTCAATTAGACAAAAGGCACTCCACTCTGTCAAGACAGACCCCTACTTGTGTTACAAGTCAGGGTGTTGTGGGGCACAACTCTTAAGATTCTTAGAAACCCTTTTGTCCAGTTGAGAGGGTCTACAGAACATCATCTTAAGTTTTAGAGCTTAACAAAGATGTGAGATCACAGCTAAGGGTCTTATGGCTGACCCTTTGTTTTTATCTTCACACCGAGGCCATGTTTTACTGGCAGTGCCCTGGATTTGATTTTTGCCTTGAGAACATATCTCATCTGAAGAACTTTTTGCCAGACAGAGAAACAAGGAATGAAAAAATATTTTATTGTTCAATCTAGCAAGTCCTGTTTGAAATATTCTATCGAAATTCTGCTTGAAAATTTAACAGTTCTTGCGATAAGGCAGCTAAAATAAGCCAAATGACACTTCCAGCATTCTGCCTGGAAATATCTTCAGCTAAATTCACAACTTTGTTAGATATCATTTCTAGCTTCCAAGTTATCACAGCTGATAGCCAATACATAATACAGTGTCCCCTTTCTCTGGCTTCCAATAGCAATTTTCTCACTGCTCTAACTGCCTTCACTAACACTCTCCTCGCCACCCTTACAACCTCGGCCTGCCACCCAATCCCAAAGCCAGTGCTATCTGTTTTAGGTCTTTATTATGGAACACCCTACTTCTGATACTAGTTTCTGTTTCAGTTATCCATTAATATAACAAAGAAGCCCAAATACAGAGGCCTCAAAGAAAAAATTCAATATTTTTCATAATTTTGTGATTTGACTGGGCTTATCTGGACAGTTCTGGTCCACATGGGCTAGCTGAAGTTGCTCATGTAACCACATTCAGGCAGGAGCTGAGATGGGGCTAGAACACCTAAGATGGTCTCTGATTTTCCACATGGCTTCTCATCATTCAGTAGTCTCTCCCAAGTTTCTCTGAAGCCAAGTTGCTGGTTTCCAAAAAGATGAAGCCTCAGTGTATAAACTTCTGCTTGCACTATGCTTGCCTGTGTCTCGTTGGCCAAATCAAATCACATGGCCAACACAAGAATTAATATGGGAAGAAATTGCACAAAGCTATGAATATTGGGAGCTGTTGTTCATTGGGAGCCAACGATGTAATAGTCTACCACAACCCCTGTGGGTCATATGTCTGCCTGCCATAACTGGAGTGACTTTAGAGATCCTAACAGTAAGGTGCTCAGTGACCTAGCAAGAAAAGATTAGTTAGGCCAATCAGACTCTTCTAGGATTTTGGAATTGGGACACTGAAAGATCAGCTCACTTAGCTAGGAAGAGGTGAGTAAAAGGTTCTGTAGACTCAGGACCTGGGGCCACCATTTTGGGAGTTGAGAAAGCTGATGAGGAGGCAGAAGAAGTATATCCAAGCCAGCTAGAATATAAACTCCATGAAGGTAGAGATTGTGCCTGTATGGTTCACCATTATATGATTCACTTAGTACATAGCCAGCACCCAAAATTTGTTGAATGAATGGTCTTTTATTTCTTTAATTCTTATTTTACACTGACACCAGAGTTACTTGCCAAAAACTTGGCTAGATCATGAAATTCACGATCTCAAAAACCTTATTAGTGAAGAAAGTCCAAATTTTCAGAGAGAAAAGAATGAAGTAGACTTACACGGAAACAGAGGTGAGAGAGATCATAATGGCTCTGAGAGGTGTCAAAAGCTGTCTTATTCCTGACATTCCAATTCACATGAAGCTTAGTTGAACTTTATTTTCTGCCCTTTTATGTCCATGAAAGTGCCAGTGGCATTCCCACAATAAAGCACTCTTTACTTGATAAAGAAAAAAAAGGGTAGCTTAGATCAAATCATAATGGGCTTATGACCGCTTCCTAAAAGAGTTTGGGCTTTCTTCACTAATAAGGTTTTTGAGATGATGAATTTCATGAATTAAAGAGAGAGGAAGGGAGAGGGCGAAAGAGATACATCCATGAGAGAAACATCGATCTGCTGCCTCCTGCATGCCCCCTATTGAGGATCGAGCCCACAACCTGAGCCACAACCTGGGCATGTGCCCTGACCAGGGATCCAACTGACAACCTCTCAGTGCATTGTATGCTCAACCAACTGAGCCACACCTGCCAGGGCTAGACACCTGATTTTTTTTAAAAAAATCATTTTGGAGCAAAAAGGGTAGGTAATTACTATTATTTTTTTTGTAAATCAATCAAAATTATTATACCTTTTTTTGTCAGATTAGCAAAAACATGTATTTTTGGTATGCCGCAGAATTTTAGTAATTAGTTTGTGTGCCATGAGATGAAAAAGGTTGAAAATCACTGAACTAATGTATAGTAAAGGAGACAAGATCAGTGAAATTATATTATGAATTGGAGGTAGATTTGACAGTTCTTGCAGATAATTTCAAAGTAGGAGATGAGAGCAATCAAGGTTTTGGCTTAAGCAATGCATTTATATGGAAGGAGGAGATTGGAGAAGGAATGGGTTTGGGGAGATAAATCTAGAGTTCTTCTTTGAACATGAAAAGTTTGAAATATCATTGGCTATCCAAGTAGGTTATCAGATCAGCAGTGGGATATACAAGCCTGGGGCTTGGGGAGAAATCAGGTCCAGGGATATATATTTGGGAGTCATCAGCATACAGATGAAATTAAAAGCCATGGGAATTGACAAGACCATTCTGAGAGAGAGTATAGATATAGAAGAGAAAGGAGAAGAGAGCTCAGGACTTCCAACATGTAGAGGTCAGGCAGAGAAAGAGGAGTTGTCAGCAAAAAAAGATCAAAATGGAGTGGCCAGAATCACAAAAGCCAGGGGAAAAAAAAACTATTTCAAGAAGGAGGGAATGGTTAAGTATGTCAAACACTGCTTAAAGGTCAAGTAAGATGAATATAAAGAGATGAAACCATTGGACTTGGCAACATGACAGGTGTTGGTGAACCTGACAAGAGTAATTTCAGTGGAGTGGAGGGAATAGAAACCCAAGGAAAGTGTTTCAATGGGGCAGGTGAGGGATGAAGAGGGGAACAGTGGCAATCGTAATAGGGTTAGGGAGAAATGCATAGACATTAGAACCACTGTGGTGAGGGACTGGATAAGGGGAATGAAGGAGGTGGCCACGGGGTTTCCAGAGATGATAAGAAGGGTAGTGGCACCACCAAGTCTAAGAACAAAAAGAGAGATCAGCAAGAAAGAAAATAATGATTTCCATTTGGGACAAATTGATTTTAATGTGCTGGCAGGACATTTATGTGTCCTGAAGCTTGGTGATTCCCAAATCTATATGTCCAGTCTGGAGGTGCAAAATGGATTTGAGAATCACCAGAATAAAAGTTGTTTTGGCTGACCATGAGTGTGGGTAAGAGCTCTCCTCAGTGTAAAAGGCAAACTTTGGAGAACTCTTGCATTAAAGTGCTGGTCAGAGAAAGAAAAGCCAGCAAAGAAAATCAAGGAAGAATCAAACGAGAGTTGTGTAATGAAAGCCAAGAGAGAAAAGACTTTTAAGAAGGAAAGTGTAGTCAGCAATGTGGTCACGAATGAGCAGAGTGTTCAAGCGTGCAGAGAATAGAGAGGTAGCTGGTAAGAATTGACACTCAGATAAAAACAAAAATCTAGCATATAAATATTCAACTAATAATTATGATGTAAATGAATAAAGCATCACTCACTGAAAAAAAAAAAAAGAATTGACACTCAGAACACCACAATGACTGGGGCTTCTTGTGTCCACAGGCTTCTCCAACATCAACCAGACTCGTCTTGACTTCCACTTCTTCTCTGATAGAACTGCTGGTGGCATGGAGGTCCAGGAGGCTAGCCTCAGGTTCTTTGTGCAGCTCCCTCCCAATACCACCAGGACATTGAAGGTGAGGGTCCTTGTGCTAGGTTCACCTGAAGCCAACCTCACTTTGGCCACTCAGCACCTGCTGAAGGTAGATGCCAGTGGCTGGCACCAGCTCCTTCTGGGGCCTGAAGCTCAGGCTGCCTGCAGCCAGGGACACCTGACCCTGGAGCTTGTACCTGAAGGCCAGGTAGCCGAGAGCTCAGTCATCCTGAGTGGGGCTGCCCAGAGGCCTTTTGTGGCAGCCCGGGTGAGAGTTGGGAGCAAGCACCGGATTCGACGTCATGGCATCAACTGCCAGAGTGGGTCCAGGATGTGCTGTCGACAAGAGTTTTTTGTGGACTTCCGTGAGATTGGCTGGCATGACTGGATCATCCAGCCTGAGGGCTACGCAATGAACTTCTGCACAGGGCAGTGCCCACTGCATGTAGCAGGCATGCCTGGCATTGCTGCCTCCTTTCACACCACCGTGCTCAATCTTCTCAAGGCCAACGCAGCTACAGGCACACCTGGAGGGGGCTCATGTTGCGTGCCCACAGTCCGGCGCCCCCTCTCTCTTCTCTACTATGACAGGGACAGCAACATTGTTAAGACTGACATACCTGACATGGTGGTCGAGGCTTGTGGGTGCAGTTAGTCTATGTGTGGGATGGAAGCCCAAGGTAGGGTAGGCAAATATGCCCCCACAGAGGTGCCCTTCCTTGAGAACAGGGACTGACTCCATTACTGCCTCTGTACAGAAGGTGCAATCCCTCTTCCTGAGCAACCTATGGAAATTATCCCAACTTGGACTTGAGGAGATCTTCACCTAAAGAGAGTCACTGTGCCTGGTTGGGGTAGCTCAGTGGTTGAGCATTGACCCATGATTCGATTCCCCATCAGGGCACATGCCCTGGTTGCAGGCTAGATCCCCAGTAGGGGGCAGGTAGGAGGCAGCTGATCAATGATTCTGTCTTATGGTTTTCTATCTCTCTATCCCTCTCCCTTCCTCTTTCTAAAATCAATAAAAACTTAATTTTTAAAAAGTCAACCTTTAAAAAATAAATACATACATACATAACCACCAGCCTCTCTCCAAGAGCACAGTCCATCAAGCAAGCCCCACATGCTCAACTGCCAGCCCAGAGGCTCTGATCCACCTCCAACCATAAGCAGTGCAACCCAGGCAGACACCCATAACCTACTCTTAATCTACACCATAATCCACAATGCTTCCCTGCCCTTTCCACTAAATGCCTCTCCCTCTCTAAATAATTTGACCCAGCCCCTCCCCTTGATTTTCTGCATCTCCAGAGAGTCCCCTCCTTGGTTTCACCAAAGATTAGATCATTACTCTCCAAAATGAGGCTCATTTCTCTCTTGTGTCTTGAGTCCCTTTCCTCCTTACTTGCCCGGGTAGCCCACCTAAGGCTTTCTTGGCACACCTACATCCATTCTTTATCCTTCTCTGCCATGCTCTATGGGCTTGGGGGCTGACTCACCTGAGTTCCTTTGGCCCCTGCTTCCTGCTGAATTTAACTAAGGGAAGACACAAGCAAGAAGTCCAAATATGCCCTAACCGGTTTGGCTCAGTGGATAGAGCGTCAGCCTGCGGACTCAAGGGTCCCGGGTTCGATTCCGGTCAAGGGCCTGTACCTTGGTTGGGGGCACATCCCCAGTGGGGAGTGTGCAGGAGGCAGCTGATCGATGTTTCTCTCTCTATCTGTCTATCCCTCTCCCTTCCTCTCTGTAAAAAATCAATAAAATATATTAAAAAAAAAAAAAAAAAGAAGTCCAAATATTTCTTATTCACGCAGCCTAGGTGCTGTGGTTCTGTGTGACTGTGGCTGTGACTATGTCCCTACAGCTCCTGTCTGGCTCCTCTCTTCCATGGCTTCAGCTTTGCCTGGGTTCTGATATCACTGCTTCCATGCTAAAGGCTTATAATGGCTCTCCACTCTTACTAGCACCTCGGTGCTTCAATATCCCTCATTGGTTCCCTTAACCCTGCCCATACCTCTGTAAAGAAGTCAATGCTCAGCTGGTGTTGCTCAGTGGTTAAGTATCAACCCATGAACCAGGGGGTCAGAGTTTGACTCCTGGTAGGAGGTGTGCAGGAGACAACTGATCAATGATTCTCATCATTGAAGTTTGTCTCCCTCTCCCTTCCTCTTTCTGAAATCAATAAAAATATATTTTTTAAAAAAGAAGTCCTTCATTAGCTCTTCTCGGTGATGCAAACACAGACAGCTGAGTGGGTCTTTTGTCTCCTGTCAGAACCCCAACTGACAGGCCAGAAGACAGCCTGTCTGCTGTGTCCATTTCTGCTCTCTCCTCACACAGGTTCCTCAGGGCTGAGCTATTGTGTCCTTTCCATACTTCATGCCCTTCCTCCCCCAGGCTGCCTCCCTTCCTTTGTTAGGCCCCCTGCACCCTTTTGGAACCACCTTTGCTGGTCTCAAGGCTAATAAAGACCTGGGTTTTACCTGGTCCTCTCTTCCCCCTGTACTCACAGATCACTGATCAATAAGAAAGTAGGCCAACAACCTGTGGGGATACAGGTGGTGGGAGGCAGAGGAATGGTTCAGACATGGCTGCCTTGCTTTCACCAACTCTCAGTCCTCCATCCAGGAGTACTGAGTGGAAGCTGGAACTGGCTAAGGGCCACTAGAGTAGGGCAGGGAGAAAAAAAGGAAGGCCTGGAGTGAGAAGAGGGAGGCATTTGCTTTACGACTGGGTTTCTGGGTTCTCTCTAGACCAGACATTTTCAACCGGTATGCCGCAAGAATTTTAAAAACATTCAATACCTGACGACAACAACAATAGCCATCTTGTGTGAATGCCTTGTCTTGAACCATAAATATATAGATCATATAATAGAGTTGCAGCTTATTGGTCACATCACATAATAAGGTTGCGGTGTCCATTTAAGGTTGTCTGATTAACTCTTAGTACCAGAAATCCTTATTTACAAGTATAGACATTTGATTTTTTTAATTGATTTTTAGAGAGAGAGGAAAGGGAGAGGGCGAAAGAGATACATCCATGAGAGAAACATCGATCTGCTGCCTCCTGCATGCCCCCTATTGAGGATCGAGCCCACAACCTGAGCCACAACCTGGGCATGTGCCCTGACCAGGAATCCAACTGACAACCTCTCAGTGCATTGGATGCTCAACCATTGAGCCACACCGCCAGGGCTAGATCCCTAATTTTTTTTTAAGTCACTTTGGAGCAAAAAAGGTAGGTAATTACTATTATTTTTCTGTAAGTCAGTCAAAAGTATACCTTTTTTGTCATATGAGCAAAAACTATATTTTTGGTGTGCTGCAGAATTTTAGTAATTAGTGTGTGTGCCATGAGATGAAAAAGGTTGGAAATCACTGCTCTAGACCTTTGCCCTCTTCCCCCACCATTTCCTCCCTTTGGTTCGACAGCCCTGCACCATGGGTCGATATTGTCTGCAGCCCAAGGCCGAGATTTTGCAAAACCCATGTGTCCTTTGGGTTACGTGATGTCTGTGTTTGCTCAGCGTATAACCCCCTTCTACCAGGGTCTGAGGTCCCTGGAATAGGAACCCTAGAGGAGAAAGTCTGAAAGGGACCTCCGGGGGGACTGCCAGGCTGCGCTGTGGGGCTTCCTGAGCAACCTCGTGGGGGTTATTCCACCTTTAACTTGAGATCTCCATCTAAGGAGAGAATTTAAGGGAATCTTCTGGTACCTCTCCCTTCACCCACCGAACTCCCCTCCCTCCCACCACTTCAGTCCCCAGAGCCGAGGCTAAGGTGAGGTAGAGTGAAGCACTCACTTTAGGGGCAAAATTTAAGGGGAGGCCAAAAAATTCATCAATAAAAATAAATAATATTTTAATTCAATATTTTTCAGACATCAAGATTAATTCAAAAAAATCCATGATGAAAAAAAAGAGGCAAATTTTAAAATAAACACAGGATCAGTGTTCTTTCCTTTCTTCTGTGGCTCTGCCCTCTATAACAAGGAGAAGGAGTGGGTATGTCTTTCAAACCTTTTCTTCCAGAGTCCCCTGAGTCCCTAACTCTAGACTGTCAGACTTTTCTCATTTAGGCAAGATAATCACTCAGGATTCTTCTACTTCCTTACCCACCCCTCAGCCTTGTCGCCACCCCCCAGCCCCAACCAGGTTGGTGGTAGGGCGGGCCAGGGAGGCAGATGGCTGGAGTATTTATAACTCAGGAGCACTTCTTGGGAAAAGTGACTAAGATGCTAAGAGCATATTTATAGCTGGGTTCTGACGTAAGTGTCAGCGAGGAGGTAGGGCCGAGCCAGGCACAGCAGCAAGAGGATAGGAAGAGCTGGAAATTGGGGGCACCTGGCAGAGGGCAGAGGTGGGGCCAGAGACTCCGCAGCTATTTCTTGCTGCTTCCCTGAACTCTGTCTCCTGGCACCAACAGGTAAGCCCTCTGAAACACCATCGTGGGCAAAAACCTGTCTTGCATTTCTATAGCCCGGACCCCAGAGGGTAGAGGGCTGTCACCAGCCGGACCAACAGAGAGGGAGCTGGGGAGAGCACCGCACAGAGGGGCTGGAATGTTTCCGGCCCTGCGGCGAAACGCAGGGTGGACAGGAGGGTCTGTAAAGTCTCCTTGTCCCTTCTCCCTGCTCCCCGCCACGGGTGTCTTTGAGTTTCTAGGAAGAACCTCGCACCCATCACCAAGCTCCACTGCCACCTGCCCGTGTGATGAGGTCCAAGACCAAAGGCAGCAGTGACGCTGCTCCTAACAGCACTCTCTGCTGGCTGGCAGGGGCGAGATGTGAGAGCAGAGGGACCAGCTTCTCTGTCCCCCGCTGGGGAGCCAGGGTTCTCAGAGTGAGAGGTTAGGGAGCACTGCATCTCTCCCCTCCCCTAGTGGCCCCTTCTCTGGGAAACCGGTCAGAGCGGAGACAGCGGCTGTCAGTAGCACAGCACTGCCACACGGTGGACATCGGGGGTACTGACACCCAGCCCCCGAAGCACCACCTCTCTCTCCCTGCTGCCGGGTTAGGATTCGCAGGCTCTCTTGACAGCCCCCCACCACACCCCCGCTAAATAGTGGGGAGATGAACAAAACGGAGTGGGGGCACACTTCCAAATCACACTCACTTCCTCCCTCTTCTTGAAGAAACTGGGGCATAAGGAGAAAGGCTAGCATGAGGCCTTCCCTCATAGGTTCAAGGTGGAGGGGCCTGGCCCTTCCATTTATAGTCAGTGAGGGAGGGAGGTAAGGAGGGCTGGGATTGAACTAAGGTTGCTGCACTTTTTGTTTGCTCTACTCTTACAAGTCCTAAACCATCCGTTTCTCATCCCCATTAACAGAGACCTGGCACCACTTCTAGGATGTCCCACATTTAAGCAACTCTCACAGTCCCCTGAAAGAGAACCAGCAGCTGGGTACAGAGACTCCCAAGTCCCATGCCCTCTGCCAGCCTTGGTGGACTCTGCCCTGCTGTAAGATTGCATCAACCCCACCGCCCCCACCTCTCTGGGTTTCCCCAGACATCACAGTAACATGCCAACCCCCTGCCCCTGCCCTCGTCCACGTGTGCTCCAGTCCAACTGGACTCTGGGCAGCCAGCACAGGCAGGGTCAGGGAGTGACTTCTGTGTCCCATGGCACTGCCACCTGGGCCTGGGCAAAGGGACTCTGCTCCCCCGCCCCCACCTGCCAACCTCCTGCCCCTGTACCAGACCCATTGCTAAAAATAGAAACCGGAGTTGTCCTTCTAGCCCAGAGACCCCAGGGACATAACCACTGGAACTCGCAGCTGCATCGTAGC
This sequence comes from Myotis brandtii, assembly GCF_000412655.1. Classification (NCBI taxonomy): domain Eukaryota; kingdom Metazoa; phylum Chordata; class Mammalia; order Chiroptera; family Vespertilionidae; genus Myotis; species Myotis brandtii. Next base: position 458,824 of record NW_005370182.1, read on the forward strand.
AACTGCTGCAGCAGAGGCCAAAGAGCGAGCTGGAAAGGCTGAGGGATGCGGGGAAATTGCCCTTCCCCACCTTGCTATATGGAGTTCCCTCCCCCAAGCCCCAGACCTTGAGGGCTGACCATGTGAAATCATCCTCTTTCTTGCATCATGCGTGTCCACATTGCCCCCACCCATACCCCCACCTCAAGCTCAGTGACCAGGGCCAGATGGTGAAACCTGAGCTCCAGGGGGGGGGACATCCACCCCCTGCAGGGGCTTGATGGGCAGCAGAGCTGGCCAATCTGGTGCTCAGAAGGTAGGTCTGCCGGCTGACCACAAGGTGAGGGAGTCCCAGGCTGCAGGCTCTAAAGAGGCCCCAGTCAGTAGCCAGGCATGAGCTGTGAGGGTCAAATTGGCAGACTGTGCTAAACACAGCTACCCATCAGACCGTCCACTTTCTACCAGGCAGCAGAAGACAGGTGGCTCTACCCCTGGCTGAGGGTAGGTGTGGCACTGCTGTCTGCCGCTGCTGTGCCCGCTTTGGCCTCCGTGCAGACTCAACCGCAGGAGCAACTGCCATCCGAGGCTCCCGTTTCGACCCAGGGCCACTCACCAGGAACATGGGGCTCCCTGGTGTCCAGCTCCGGCTGGTGCTGCTGTGGGCACTGGCGTGGGCACAGGAGACAAGGTCTGTGTGTCCCTCCTGTGGCGGCCCCACCCTGGCACCCCAAGCAGAAAGAGCTCTGGTCCTAGAGCTGGCCAAGCAGCAAATCCTGGAGGGGCTACACCTGACCGGTCGTCCCAGGATAACTAACCCTCCACCCCAGGCAGCACTGAGCAGAGCTCTCCAGAGACTACAGCAGGGAAGTGTGGCTTCGACGAAAGGGGAGGAGGTCATCAGCTTTGCTACCACCACAGGTGGGTGAGAGAGAGAGAGAGGCAGAAAGCAGACAGGGAAAGGGAGGCAGAAAGGGAGGCTGGCAGACAAGGCAGACAGAGCAGGGCGTGGGGGGAGGAGGAGAAGTTGGGGCAGGGACTGGGTGCAGACGATGCTAGACAGTCCCTGTTTCTTCTAAAGGTGAGTGCTGGGGAGAGCAGTGGGCAGGGCTTGCAGGAGTCTCGGAGGAGAGCTCCGTTTCTGCTCAGTCCCTCAGTCCTTTCTCCATCTTTCTGGCAGACTCCTCCACTTCAACCTGCAGCTCCATGCTCACCTTCCACCTGTCCACTCCTCGGTCCCACCAGCTGTCCCACGCACGCCTATGGCTTCATGTACTCCCCACCCTTCCTGGCACTCTTCACTTGAAGATCTTTCGATGGGGCACAAGGAGGAGGCACAGAGGGTCCGGCACCTTCCTGGCGGAGCACCACATTCCAAGCCCTGGCTGGCATGCCCTGACTCTGCCCTCTAGTGGCTTGAGGGGTGAGGAGTCTCGTGTCCTGAGACTCCAACTGGACTGCAGTCCCCTAGAAGGCAACAGCACAGCTGCCGGACAAGCTCAGCGCCTCCTGGACACAGAGGGAAACCAGCGGCCCTTCCTGGAGCTTAAGACCCGTCCCAATGAGCAGGGAGCAGGCCGAGTCAGGAGGAGGACCCCCACCTGTGAACCTGAGACTCCCTTATGTTGTCGGCGAGACCATTATGTAGACTTCCAGGATCTGGGATGGAGGGACTGGATCCTGCAGCCTGAGGGGTACCAGCTGAATTACTGCAGTGGGCAGTGCCCCTCCCACCTGGCTGGCAGCCCGGGCATTGCTGCCTCCTTCCATTCTGCTGTCTTCAGCCTCCTCAAGGCCAACAACCCTTGGCCCTTGGGTACCTCCTGCTGTGTCCCTACTGCCCGGAGGCCTCTCTCTCTCCTCTACCTGAACCGCGATGGTAATGTGGTCAAGGCAGATGTGCCAGATATGGTGGTGGAGGCCTGTGGCTGCAGCTAGCAAGAGGATCTGGGGGTTGAAGTAAAGGTATCGAGTTGGGGGTTCCCAGGCAAAGGGCATCTGTGGCTGGAGGCATCAGATTCCCGTTCTGCACCACCACCCAATGGGCCACCTGGCAGTATGACTGAGTTGACCTCTCTGGGACCCAAATGGACACTTTCGTATCCAGACGCTGGTCTATTCCAGGCTGGTTGATGTGTGGGGAGCTGGGGAAAGTGTGTCCTCTGAAGGAACCCACCCAGAAAGCATGATTTCCTGCCCTATGAGAAAATAGCAGCGGCAAGGGAGGGAGGGAGGGAAGGAGGGAGGGGAGAAGCAGGCAGAGAAAATGACTTAGTCTCTCCTGAGAAGAGAAAGTCCTCAAGTGAGAGCAGAAAGAAGCAGACTGAGGGTCCAGCAGACTCGGGGCAGGGGAAAGAGGCTGGCCAGGGGTCGGACTGTGGAAGTGCTTTAAGGGAGGGTCAAGAAGGAGATGGGCAAGGCCTGAGGAAGGTGTTGAACAGAGCCCCAGAAATGGGCGTCAGGAGAGAAGAGTGCTGAGCCTGAGAAGTTCCTTGGCTTTTCCCAGTGAGAGGCAGGACTCACTGGGGAGACAAACATTTATACTTTCCTAATAAAAATGAAGAAGAAAAATCAACCAGTGTGAGTCATAAAGGGCTGGGGTGATGGTCCAGAGCCATGGTTCTCAAGGTGTGGTCTGGGGACCCCTGGGAGGCTCCTGAGACCCTTTCAGGGGTGTCCACAGGGTCACAACTATTTTCATAATAATACTAAGATGTTTGCCTTTTTATTTTCATTATCTCAAAAGCATTCAATGTTTTCCAGAGGCTGGTGACATGCGATTACATCATCTTTCTGACATTGTTAATGGGATGTGTGCTTGTGTATTCTTGTGTTACAAACTTTTTTCAGTTTTAATTTCTAATATGGTAAATTGATACAAACCACATAAACAACAGCTTGATAAACTTAAAGAGTGTAAAGTGGTCTCGAAACCAAATATTTGAGAATCGCTGATCTGGAGAAAGCAGTGTGGGGAGGAGAACGCAGTGTGCCCTAAAAGAACTACCCTGGAGGGTGGGGCACATGGCTGAGACAGGAGCATGAACAGGATCCCTTCTTCTTCAGTGACCTCTGGTCATGCTTGACTCTCTGGGTATAACTGGTGTCTGGGTCAAAGAAACATGGGGGAGGGAGCTCAAATACACTCCTATCTGTACCTCACAGCTACTATCTATATGCGCTGGCCTCAGATCACTTCCTAGTTTCCCCTTTTCCCCTTGACCCTCAGACGGAACAGTTAGCCTACTAACCCTCCAGCCCCAAGGAAGTGGTTCTTGGAAGCAGAGTTAGGATGTGGGAGGTCTGTCTGTAGGGTAACAGAAAATAAAGGGACCTTCCCCCCCCACCACCACCACCACCACCATGCTTTCGCCCCTTTCTCATAAAGAAAGGTCAGAGAGAGTGAAATAGCTGACCCTTTCCCTGCATCTGATCACCATGGCAACACAAATCCAAAGAGACACTATTAGACACTACCGCTCTGCACTAGCAGCCTCTGCCAGTCCGGTTTTGGGGGCTCATACAACCCCCTCCCTGGACTCCTAACTGGGCTTTGGTGGGGCTCTGTAAACCCTATTCCTTTGGCTTCCCAAGTTTCCTCTGCCTCCAAGACTCCAGGGGGGTGTCATATGCCAAAAAGGCCAGCAGAGGGAGCAGAGAGCCTGGAAGAGCAGAAAGAGAGCGGACAGCGAAGAGGTGCGGAGGTGGCCGCAGTCTCCAGAACTTCGAGAACAAGGAGAACCGGGGTTCCTCGGGAGCAGTGCCTCCGTGCTAGGGTTCCCTAGTAACCTTGTGTCCACACACTCTGCACCCATTGCCTCAGCCTCTGTTCCTCTTATGCTCCATAGAACCCTCACCTTACGCCCAGGGCCCCCACCCCAAGGCTGTCACAATCCTGTTTCCAACAAATCCCCCAACTCCGTCCCAACTCCTTCGTGTTCCATCCAAAGAGTGAGGACAGCCGAGAAACCGCAGGGTGGTGCTCCTTCAGCACCAATCAAAGTCGAAGCCCCTACCTCCAACATCGTCTTTCTGGAATGAACTTTTTCGTCGCCCCCTTCCCGTCCTGCAATATATTTCTGGCACTGGTTCAGGGCCTCTTCGTGGACAGCCGATCCAAGGATCCATGCCGGGATTTACTGCCCACCACCAGCAGCGTGTTCAGGGAGGGGGAGGATCCTGGGGGTCCTGGGGGTGCAATAAGCCCGGCACCCCCTCTCTTGCTTCCAGCTACCCCGCCTCATCCTACAGAACGGCAAGAGGGAGGGAAATAGGAGGGAGGTGAAGGGCAAGCGGGAAGAGCGGCGGCGCGCCAGCGGCTGGAGCGAGAAAAAGTTTTTGCATTA
>NW_005370182.1:463359-464905 GCF_000412655.1 Myotis brandtii
TCCAGCCCTGGACCGCGCATCCCGAGCCCAGCGCCCAGACAGAGGTGAGAAGGGGGGGCCGGCGGGGGACCACCTGGGAGAGGTGGGGGAGGGGGCCGGAGGGGATGCTCTGCTTGTGAGGGACTCTGCCCAGCCAAGAGGACGGGGGCACAGCGGCAAAACTGGGGTGGGAGAGCCTGGGGTGAGACGGTAGAACGTTTGGGGAATTTTTTTCATTTGTATCTCCCCTTTCCTGTTTCTTTTTTTCTTCTGACAGTCTGTGTGTCTGTCTCAGGCAACTGTGTCTCTCTTTGTCTGTCTCTGCCTCTCCCATACATTAGAAACATCTCGCTTTCATGAGGTTGGGATGAAGAGGCTGGAGGTCTGCAAGGTAGAGAGGGAACTCCAGGTGCGTCTGAGCGCGGCTGGAAGACGTCAGTGTTTCTGAAAGGAGGGGACAGCTAAGGAGAGAACCCTAGGTGGGGTGGGGATGGCTGTGTGTGAGGTGACAAAACCACGGGAGGGGGGCGGCTGGGCTAGAACCCCTGACCTGTCTTGTGACAGATGTGCTTGCTGGTGCATGTGTTTTTGGAAAAGGAGTGTCTTCTGGACAAGGAAGGGGGCTGGAGGGACCAGTGTCTAGTTTAGGCCCTAGAAAGACTCCCCAAGGACTTTGGACCCCCGCGTCCCAAGGGTGGTGGGCAGGGTGCTAAGGAGGAGCCCCGGAGCCCTTGTCTTGACCCTCTGACCTCGGGACCACCGGGACAGCTGGGGCCAGCGGCAGGGAGACCCCTACTGGGACTGGGCGGGACCGCTAGCCCCTGCCTGCCGGTGCTTCCCTGCGGGTCCCCCTCCCAAACGGGAGCTGGACCAGGCCCCTCCTCTGGCTCAGACCACCCTGCCTGCCCTCGCTCGCCGCTCTGAAGCCTCTTTCAGGCCCCGTGACCCCGAAACAATCCGCCCTGTGCAGCTAGCTTTGGGGACAGGATTAGGGAAAGGGGATCCCATAGAGGCCGAGAAATGGAGATTTTAGGGGGCTGGGGAACTGGGGTCTTCCTAGGATAGATCTTTACTGTCGGGTAGAGGAGGAAGGCGGGGCGATTTCCTGGGGAGTTGTAAGGGCCGGAGTTCGAGTGGTTTTCCCTAGGGGGGCGGGGTCCAGACCCCCTCCCCCATTATCTCCCCGGCATCCCCGCCAGGCGGCTCAGACCCCGCCCTTTACGTCACTCTGGGGGTTCCCGGGGGTCTGTTGGAGTTAACCCTTGGGGAGCCAGCTGGGATACCCAGGAACCTAAGTGTCCTGCTGGCTCTTCTGCCCACACACACACCTTCTGTTATTTACCCACTTTCTCTCCCTGTACTTTCTGGATTCCTTCTTTTCCACCTTGCCACTGTGACCCCCACTCTCCAACAGCGGCCCCCACACACACCGGGCGCCTCTGCCAGCTTTCTGGATGCGCGGAGGGGAGGAGGGAAAAATGTGTCCCGCCTCTCAACACTCCCCCCTTCACTGCGGCTCGCTCGACTGGGCTCCCGGGCGGGCGGGGGAAGCGGAGCCGTCTGCAGC
>NW_005370182.1:464917-477603 GCF_000412655.1 Myotis brandtii
AAGGGGGAGGGGCCGGCTCCTGGGAGTTGGGGAGCGGGGGTGCGAGAGGGACTCTGGAAAATAGGGAGACACACAAGATGATTCAGGGCTCCAGGTGGAGAACCCTAGAGCCAGCTTCCTGCCCCATCCTGTGCTCTCATCCACACCCCAGAAAAACTTAACTGAAGCTGGAAACGTTGGCAAAATTTTCCTTTCACTAATGTGAAGGGGAGTCGTGGGTGGGCCCTGGCACGCGTGGGCGAGGAGGGATGTCGCCCCATTCCCATCGCGGCTGCACCCCTGCGGCTGGGCAGTGGGGCAGAAAGATGACCCAGTAGGCATGTTCGGGGGGCGTCTCTTTAGTGTTGGGGGGTCGTTTGCGAGCCCCCGCCTTCTTCCCCTGGATGAGTCATAGAAGGAGGCGGGAGAAGTGTCCCCCGATCCAGCTGCCAGCCAGCTGTGCCCGCCCCCCCTCGTGCCAAGGTCGAGTTGGGAGGTCTTGGATGCGGGATCCAGATCTCCGCTAGGAAAGGAGGACTTTGGAAGAGTACAGTCCAGGCTGCGGAGCTCGGACTGGGTCATGGGGTCCGGGTTCCGCTCCCCAACTTACCCCGCCCTCACCCTAAATCCCAGCATCCCGGGATCACCCACCGCGCCGGCCGGCCCGCTCCCGTTCGTTCTCCACCCTACCCCGCCCCACCCCACCCTCAGTCCCGGGAGATCGGAAAACACGGGGTGGAGTAAAAACTGGAGTTTGAGGAGAAAAGCGGACAGCGGCACCCTGTCCTCCCTGACTACTCCTAATGGATAATGACTTTGTTGTTTTTTTTTTATTCTCCCAAAGACTTCCCTCACAGTCCCTTACCTGTTCCCCCAAACAGATCAAAAGCGTTAGGTGGGTGCCCAGATTCAAACCACCCCAGAACAACACCAACTTCCATCCTTTGTAAGCAGCGGACCCGGGAGGCTCCCTTCAGAAACCTTATCCCGTTCTACAGTGTTTTGCTCTAGACTAGAGAGAAAAGGGCAGATCATCCGTGCCTCCTCCGGGCCCAGCCAGCCTCTCTGTCTGGGCTGTGGCGAGGGCTCCCTCTGCTGGACGCTGGAGAGATTGAGGCGGGCTGTCCCTGAGCAGTAACAAATGAAGGGAAGAGAAAGAGGCTCAGGCTGACCCGCCAGCCCAGTGCTGAAGCCAGACGCTCTGCATGAGTCTCAGCCCGCTCCTCAAAGCTGGCCCATGGTCAGAGCAAGAAGTAATAAAGGTTCCATGGTATTAAATCACTTGAAGCTCTCATAGGCACAATTAGTCCACAACACTCTCCCCTACACACACAGACCACACAGGCAAAGCTGCCACCCAGTTTCCACAAAAATCGCTAAGACTGCCCCCGCCTCTTTGGGACTTCTCTCCTTACCTGAGTGATGCTCATTTCAACCTGATTTCCTGTGGCAGATGTCCTGGAGGGGGCTGGGAGCACAGGGGAAGCTCTGCCCAGGTTAGAGTTAGTTATCTGACCTTCCCTGTTTTCCTCCCACCGTCATAACTTGCAGATCTCCCTTCCCCTCCTGCAGTGTTCCCACACCCTCCTCTGAGACACCATGTTCAACTCGATGACCCCACCGCCAGTCAGTAGCTATGGCGAGCCCTGCTGTCTCAGGCCCCTCCCCAGCCAGGGGCCGCCCAGCATGGGGACAGAAGGTCAGTGCATATACCCATCGCTGGGCCTTGAGGACTGGCAGATTTCCTACCAGTCCCAGGGATCCCTCTTCTGTCTCCTATCCCTTGACCGTTTCCCATCTACAAAAAGATTTGAAGCCCTATGTAATGTGGGCTTGGAATATGGGGCCAGGCCTTGCTTGGGGTTTCAAGGTGAAGCCTTGTGTGTCCGCCATTCTACTTGTCTCTCTTTTCTAGGACTGTCTGGTCTGCCCTTCTGCCACCAGGCCAACCTCATGTCTGGCCCCCACAGTTATGGGCCAGCCAGAGAGACCAACAGCTGCACCGAGGGTGAGGCCTCAGGCAACATCTCTCTTTTCTGCCTCTCGGGGACTTGTCTCGAGGGAAACCGTGGGAGGGCAGGGGATCTAGCTTGGAAAGAAAACACTTGGAGATGGGCTTGAGGGATCAGAGCATGATTAAGAGGTCACAGATGGGGTCAATAGGGCAAGGCAGAGTCACGTGTATTTTTGTGTGTGTGTGTGTGTGTTTTTGTGAGTTAGGACGCATGGGTTGGGTGCATGGAAAGGCATGCCACTTTATCATTATCTGTCTCCCTTGTTTCCTGGCCAGCCCCACTCTTTCCTCCTCCCCGGAGTGCAGTCAAATTGACCAAGAAGCGGGCACTCTCCATCTCACCTCTGTCAGATGCCAGCCTGGACCTGCAGACAGTTATCCGAACCTCACCCAGCTCCCTCGTGGCCTTCATCAACTCACACTGTGCCTCTCCGGGGGGCTCCTATGGTCACCTCTCTATCAGCACTATGAGGTGCAGACAGCTTCGGGCAAAGAGGCCCCAAAAGACCCTCCCAAACAAGCCCTATCAAAAGCCTCAAGCCCTCCAAACTGCCTGACCCTATTTGAATCCTTATAATGCCTAAGGCAATGGAGCCCTCCTCAGTTCCTCCCCAGCACTGCCTCGGCCACCTCCCATACTGTCTTCCAGGCCCCTCGCATAGCCCCAGAACTCCTGAGACTTTCTGAGGTGATAGTCCTAAGTAACCACTCCCCCCCTCCTCCTCAGCCCATCTCTGGGATTCCCACCCCAGATGAATCACCAAAAAGGGACCTCACCATCCTTCGGGGTCCAGCCCTGCGGTCCCCATGACCCCACCCAGGGGGCGATGATGCCACATCCTCAATCCCGGGGACCCTTGCCAACTTGCCAGGTGAGAGCCCTCATATTATTACCTATTTGCCTCAGCTCAAGGGGGTGGGGAGAGGACTATATAGGGCAGTGGTTCTCAACCTTCTGGCCCTTTAAATACAGTTCCTCATGTTGTGACCCAACCATAAAATTATTTTCATTGCTACTTCATAACTGTCATGTTGCTACTGTTATGAATCGTAATGTAAATATCTGATATGCAGGATGGTCTTAGGCGACCCCTGTGAAAGGGTCATTCGACCACCAAAGGGGTCGCAACCCACAGGTTGAGAACCGCTGAATAGGAGAACATGAAGGAAGGACAGGGGATACTAAAGTTTCAGTACCAAAAAAATAAAGGAATATAGGTGCTGGAGTTCACTCTTGGGGTTGAATCAGACTCTTTCAAAGGAGATACTAGGACAGGGGTGGGCAACCTTTTTGTGAGTGCGTGCCAAAACCAGCAAAATCTCTGACTCAAAATTCTTCTGCGTGCCAACCCTAATTTTTTGAGAACATGTTACGCCTACTTGATATCTCTTAAGGTGTACATATGTGAAGAACCTTGAAGAAATAATAAAAATTCATTCGAGCGACAAAAACACAGTATATGATGATGAAAAATACATTTATTTTTTAATGTATACATGTACACTGATAGTCTGACAGAAAACTTTGACTCCATTTGATATCATCAGTGGGACTTTTGCTGCTGCATCACTGATGACAGAGATTTTACATCAGGTTTATATTTCGTGACCTTCAGAGATATGCACAAGCTACTACCCCTATTACGAGACTTAGCAAAATTCATCACTGAGAACAAAGATTCACAATTGTAAATGGAAGATTAAAAGAGAGGGTTTCGCGTGCCAGCAAAAGTTACTGGCGTGCCGTGTTTGGCACGAGTGGCAGGGGTTGCCCACCCCTGTACTAGGAGATACTGCCTTTGCCCATCCTGTTCACCAGTGCAATCTGAGGAGGAAGTCTCTATTAAATTCAGGGATTCCAGCTGCTTGGGTGGGGGCACTTGGGACTGGGCTCCCTCTTCCTTCAGCCCACCTCTACCTTCATCACCCTCACTTTTTCCCTTGGTGAAGCTGAAGTCTGAGTTGGACATGCTGGTCAGCAAGTGTCCAGAGGAGCCCTTGGAAGGTGACATGTCCAGTCCCAACTCCACAGGCACACAGGTAAGGGTGGGGGAGGCTTTACTTCCGGGACCTGAGCGAAACAAAGCTGTCATCCAAGTGACCCTAGGATTGCCTCTCCTGCCTTAGGATCCCCTGTTGGGGATGCTGGATGGGCGGGAAGACATGGAGCGAGAGGAGAAGCCAGAGCCTGAATCTGTGTACGAGACTGACTGCCGCTGGGAAGGCTGCAGCCAGGAATTTGACTCCCAGGAGCAGCTGGTGCACGTGAGCCCCAGGGGGTAACAGGAATGCTGGCTGGAACCTGTAGGACATTCTGGGTGGGACACTGGAATCAGGCTGAGGGCAGGAGGTCAGAGGATCCTGAGGTCGGAGGTTGAGTGCCCTTCTGAGCAGGCACAAACTCAGGAGATGTCGCTTGTTTTACAAACTTGGAAGAACTGAGATGTGGGCTATCATGTCCTTCCTGCACCATCTTCCCCCGTGAAGTGGAGCCGTGGAGGAATATGGTGTGGCGGGAAGGTCAAGGGAAGGAGGTCTGGGTCTCTAGGCATAGGAGAACCTCAGAGAGCCTCTGCACCTCTTCCCTCAGCACATCAACAGCGAGCACATCCATGGGGAGCGGAAGGAGTTCGTGTGCCACTGGGGGGGCTGCTCCAGGGAGCTGAGGCCCTTCAAAGCCCAGTACATGCTGGTGGTCCACATGCGCAGACACACGGGCGAGAAGCCACACAAGTGCACGGTGAGGCTCCCTCTCCCCAGGCTCAGGGTCCTCCTTAAATTGGGGCTGCCCACATGGGCCCCTGCCTCCATAAACAGATATTAAAAATGTGTGTTTCATGACTGTTGGTATGATGATAAACATATTGATATTATATATTGGAACACTTTCTTGGATTTAAAAGCTAATTTCCCCTTGCTTCTCAAAGAAATTAAAACAATTCTGTGGGACCCTTGAAAGCACTGTGGGCCCTAGGCACTGTGCCTTCCACTCTGCCTCACGGGGAAGCCCTGCATGGAGGACAGAAGACACTCCCAGATCACCCCACCCCAAAACAGTGCAAGATCCCCATGCAGGGAGACCAGATGCTCTGGCCTCAGCTCCATGTCCCTGCAGGCAGAGTGCCTCCAGCTACTTGCTGCCCCAGCTTTTGTCTGCCCTCTTCCCCTCATGATGGGGATTCTCCCTTGCCCCAGTGCTCGCCCATCTTAAATTATAGTCTCTGACGTATGTCCCATTTGAGTTTCAGGGTTCCTCTAATCCCATGTCCTTCTGTCTGAGCGCTATCCTTTGACCCTTCTATCCCCCAGTTTGAGGGGTGCCGGAAGTCATACTCACGCCTCGAAAATCTGAAGACACACCTGCGGTCACACACGGGTGAGAAGCCATACATGTGCGAGCACGAGGGCTGCAGTAAGGCCTTCAGCAATGCCAGTGACCGGGCCAAGCACCAGAATCGGACCCACTCCAACGAGGTGAGTGCCCCACCCAAGAGACCCTCCCCACCTGAGAAGCCACCTATCAGGGAGATTCCCCCTTAAGAAATCCCTTAGCCCAGCACCCACTCCACAGAGGTGAGTTCTCCCCACCTGTATAATTCACCCGGAGAGGGCCTTTCTGAAACCAAGAATTTCCTCTTACCACCCTACCCCCGACTTCTAACCAGCCAAAGGGCTAATTTGAAAAAGACCCATCCTAACTAAAGGAGACCCCTGATCCCTTCAACCCCTGAGTTTATGAGGCTTCACAGACCTGGGTTCACCCTTCACCTTTCCCAGGCCCGGGCTGTCAGTTTTCCTGATCTCTGCCCCATCCTCTCATTTTTTTTGCTCCATGGGCCCCACTCTCGTCCTTCCTTGAGTGCTGTGCGTAACCCCTTGCCCCTCGTCCTCACTTGATGCCACCAATTTTTTGCATTCCTTCTGCATTCTTCCACTTTCACACCTTTGTCTGCTGTCTTCATTTTCCACTCAACAGAAGCCATATGTGTGTAAGCTCCCTGGCTGCACCAAACGCTACACGGATCCCAGCTCGCTCCGGAAACATGTCAAGACGGTGCACGGCCCTGACGCCCACGTGACCAAGCGGCACCGAGGGGACGGCCCCCTGCCGCGGGCACCATCCCTTTCCACAGTGGAGCCCAAGAGGGAGCGGGATGGCGGCCCCGTCAGGGAGGAGAGTAGACTGACTGTGCCAGAGGGTGCCATGGTGAGACGCCCGGACAGGCCTCCGCCTCCATGCCCCCCTCACACCGCCTTGCTGACATCGTCCCAGCTCGCCCATCCCATCCTCACTCTTCCTTGGCCGGTCCTCTAGTTGTCCCCGTGTGGCTCCTTGGACTAGCCCAAACTTAGGGATTTTCGTGTAATTATTCCAAGCCCTTTACCTGTATAATTTCGTGTACACCTCACAACAACTTCACGAGAAAGGAACTTATTTTCCCCATTTCAGATGAGGAAATTCAGGCATAGAGAAATTTCCCAAGGTCATAGAACTAAGAGGACAAATTTGAGCCCAGGCGATCTGTGCTCCAGCCTCGGCTCTGCTCATCCACATCTCTCCTACTTTGCCCTGTCCCTCCCCTGTTCAGCCCTCTCTACACCTGTAAGCCTCCCCTCAACTCGAGCAGCCACTGGGACACAGGCTTGTAGCCACTCCCCAACTTCAGGGAAAGGGGGAAGGGTGCCACCCTCAGCCCTCATCTTCCCCACAGAAGCCACAGCCAAGTCCTGGGGCCCAGTCGTCCTGCAGCAGTGACCACTCCCCAGCAGGCAGCGCGGCGAACACCGACAGTGGTGTGGAAATGACTGGAAACACAGGGGGCAGCACTGAGGACCTGTCCAGCTTGGACGAGGGGCCTTGCATTGCTGGCACCGGTCTGTCCACTCTTCGCCGCCTTGAGAACCTCAGGCTGGACCAGCTACATCAACTCCGGCCAATAGGGCCCCGGGGCCTCAAACTGCCCAGCTTGACCCACACTGGTGAGACCTGAGATCTGGACCTTCCTTGAGGTTGGAGGGAGGACTTCACCCTTCAGAGCTTCAGTATAGAAGCTTTGTACCCTAGAACAAGGCCCCCCTTGCTTAAGACACTTTCCTTCCATCAGAAAATTGCTGTGATATACACAGTCTGGGAGGTGAATGCTGTCCCCTAGAACTGTGCAGTGTACCAGGTACAACCTGTACAACTGTTCACAGCAGCCTGGAACCCCTGGTGACACAGAAGATTCTAGAAGGGGCATGGGAGAAAGGGGAGACAGAACTGAGTGGTTAGAGTTAAGGAGCCTTTCCCCGGGATTCCAGCACAAGGCTGTCCCATGGGGCAGGCAGGTGAAATTCAGGGGGCTTCCTGACCACCCTGCCTTTTTCCCTATACTTGCAGGCACCCCTGTGTCCCGCCGTCTGGGCCCCCCAGTTTCTCTTGACCGCCGCAGCAGCAGCTCCAGCAGCGTCAGCTCAGCCTACACTGTCAGCCGCCGCTCCTCCCTGGCCTCTCCTTTTCCCCCTGGCTCCCCGCCAGAGAACGGGGCATCCTCTCTGCCTGGCCTCACCCCTGCCCAGCACTACCTGTTCCGGACGAGATATGCTTCAGCCAGAGGAGGTGGTACCCCACCCACTGCAGCATCCAGCCTAGATCGGATGGGGGGTCTCCCTGGACCTCCCTGGAGAAGCCGAGCTGAGTATCCTGGATACAACCCCAATGCAGGGGTCACCCGGAGGGCCAGTGACCCAGCCCGGGCTGCTGACCACCCGGCCCCAGCCAGGGTCCAGCGGTTCAAGAGCTTGGGTTGTGTTCACACATACCCTACCGTGGCAGGGGGAGGACGGAACTTTGATCCCCAACTCCCAACTTCTGTCTACTCACCACAGCCCCCCAGCATCACTGAGAATGTCGCTGTGGATACCAGAGGGCTACGGGAGGAGCCAGAGGTTGGGACCTCCATGATGGACAGTGGCCTGAACCCCTATATGGACTTCCCACCTGCTGATCCTCTGGGTTACAGGGGACCTGAGGGAACAGCCGCTGAGCCTTATGGAGCTAGAGGTCCAGGCTCCCTGCCTCTTGGACCTGGTCCACCCACCAACTACAACCACAATCCCTGTCCCCAGCAGGTCTCCTATCCTGACCCCACCCCAGAAACATGGGGTGAGTTCCCTGCCCACTCTGGGCTGTACCCAGGCACCAAGCCTCCAGCTGGAGCCTACAGCCAGTGTCCTCGTCTTGAACATTACGGACATGTGCAAGTCAAGCCAGAACAGGGGTGTCCAATGGGTTCTGACTCCACAGGACCGGCACCCTGCCTCAATGTCCACCCCAATGAGGGGCCTCCATGCCCACAGCCTCTGTTCTCCCACTACCCCCAGCCTCCCCCTCCCCAATATCCGCCATCAGGCCCCTATCCCCAGCCACCCCCTGATTATCTTCCTTCAGAATCCAGGCCTGGCCCGGATTTTGATCATCCCACTCATTCCACAGGACAGCTCAAGGCTCAGCTTGTGTGTAATTATGTTCAGTCTCAACAGGAGCTGCTGTGGGAGGGTGGGGGCAGGGGAGATCCCCCAGTCCAGGAACCTCTCTACCAGAGTCCCAAGTTTCTGGGAGGGTCCCAGGTTAGCCCAAGCCCTGCCAAGGCCCCCATGGCCACGTATGGACCTGGCTTTCCTCCTAACTTGCCCAATCACAAGTCAGGCTCCTATTCTACCCCTTCTCCATGCCATGAAAACTTTGCAGTGGGGGGAACTAAAGCTTCCCATAGAGCAGCAGCACCACCCCGACTTCTGCCCCCATTGCCCACTTGCTATGGGCCCCTAAAGGCAGGGGGCACCAACCCCAGCTGTGGGCACCCTGAGGTGGGCAGGTTGGGAGGGGGCCCTGCTTTATACCCTCCTCCTGAAGGACAGGTGTGTAACCCCCTGGACTCTCTTGATCTTGACAACACTCAGCTGGACTTTGTGGCTATTCTGGATGAGGCTCAGGGGCTGAGTCCTCCCCCTTCCCACGAGCAGGGGGGCAGCTCTGAACACACTGCACCTCCCTCAGGAGCCCCCAACATGGCTGTGGGCAGCATGAGTGTCTTACTGGGGTCCCTGCCTGGTGAGACACAATTCCTCAATTCTAGTGCCTAAAGTGTGGAATCCCACCCATCACAGATCCACATTTCCTAAGGGGTGTCCATCCCCGCAGAGAAGTCAGGAGAAGGAGCCATAGCCCCCGGGGATGCCCCAGGGATACGAGTAGGGGTTAGGGGCTGTATAAAATCTGTATATATTTGGGGGAGGAATTTGATAATGACACTGTTTCTTAATAAAGGAACTGCATCAGAAAAAGCCCTGCTTTATGTGCTATTATCTTGCGGAGGGGTGATGACAGTGACCAAGAAGAGAAGCAGGGGTTAATTCCCACTTTCCTCTTTAGAGAAGCTATCTCACCACATCCCAACCCCTCAGGTCAGACTCACAAAGATGGAGACAGTCATCTGGGAGACACAGGATTTAAAGGGATGTCCTCAGAACACACCACAACACCAAAGGGTACCACCGGAAACACATTTTCTCTTCTTCCGTGCCCCCGTCAGGAGAAGAGGCTGGTGAAGTCTGTGAGCATCAACTGGACTAGCTGCCCAGGGTAGAAAGCATGGGCTGCTGGGTCAGATATCTCCTGCTCCGGCCGAAACAAGGTTGGTCCAAACACAATTCCCAGATTGTGGGGGGTCATGCGGTTCTTATCTGAGTGTGCTATCACCCTGTGGGCAAAGGCCAAGAGAAGGGGCTATAAGGAGGCAGCTTTGCCACTTCAAAGAAACCTAACCCTTCAAAGATCTGAGCAGGGAAGAGTTCACTCTGGGATCCCTCCACGTAGTGGCCAAAGGAAACCAAAGGAAACCAAGGAGAGAGAGCCTCAAGGGGGATGACTGGGATCCCTCCACGTAGTGGCCAAAGGAAACCAAGGAGAGAGAGCCTCAAGGGGGATGAGATAGGACCAGTGGGGAAACCTTCAAGATACAACTTGAAGATACAAGCCAGGATACAACCACCCCTTCCCAGCGTCAGAGACTGCCCCTAGAGTCCTCTAATGGCTATCCTCTCTCAGAAGTCACTGCCCAGGCCCAGCTCAGCCAAATAAGCCATCACCACTGTTCCAATGGGAAGCAAGGAGCAGCGGGAAGGGAGAGGTTAGATTTCCCTTCCTTCTCACACAGCATCACTGTGCTTATCTTGGTCCCCATTTCCCCCATTTGATGCTGACCAAAGGTTTTAACCCTCATAATATGACCCCTGCACAAAAGTTGCCTGTCTCATCCATCTGCTCTAAACTTGGGTATTTCCCTACCTTCACCCCATTCGAACAAAGTCCCTGCTGCATGCCCCACCCCACCCTCTCCCTGAGTGAACAAGATGTTCGGTTTTCCCGACCTGCATAAATGCTCCAGGAGGTGGTACAGAGTGTCATGGTTGGGCTTCGGCATTGAGGCTATTAATTCTCTTATTCGAGAGAGGCGCTGTTCTGATTCCGAGAGCTCTATAGAGAAAGAGTCATGGGAAGGGCACGGGGGTGAACTTAGGGAAGGTGCTAGTGCAGGGTGGGTAACTTACTACTCTTTCCCAGGCCCATGGAAGACATCATTTATGCATAGCAGCTTCCTTTTTCTCTGAGCCCAACTGCAGCCTTAGAAATCTTCTCAACTCAGCACTCTAAACACACACTCACACACACACACACACACACACACACACACAACAAACCAATAACAACTGGGGTTGGCACATGTGTTGAAAGTTATTTTCCATCTCTGTGTTCAGGATGAGACAGATGAGTGTAAGAGAACTTCTACTTTTGGTATTGCCCAAAGCTCCCATCCCTTACCAAGAGCAGCACGAAAATGGGGCAGCAGCAGTGGGGGTACCAGAGGCTGGGGCAGCTCCCTGAGAAAAAGCTTCAGGGCTCCAGTGACCACGTGAATGTCATCCCACTCAGCACTGTCGAAATCTAACTGGCCTTCTGGAAGAAGAAGGAGGTGTAGAAGGGTTCAGAGCTCATGAAGGGCCAGAGGGACCCAGAGACGGAGAGATCAGGAGTTTGGGAGAAGATCCAGCTGAGGCAGACATAGGAAAGCCTAGGGCAAGCATGTCAGACTCTCGGCCCACGGGCTGCATGTCTCATTTACTTGGCCCGTGTTAGCCTTTGAGTTTGACATGCTTGGCCTGGGGAGTCTACAGTAGGGCAGGATAGCAGAGGTAGGGATGGGGACAACCCTTCCAGGAGCAGGACATGGGGAATCATAGGAGAAAGGAGGATGTGGGGGATTTTTAAGGGTCTCAGGGGCCTTTCATGTAAGTACCTTGTCCTGGTTGCTCTGGGAACACGTACCTCCCATCGGAGGTGACCGCCCGCTCTGCAACAGGTATGAGAAGAGATTAAGAGCTAAGACATGCAGTTCCAGCTGGAAGACCTCCCTGCTTGCCAGCTCGCTCCCTTGGAACCGCCTGTGGTTCTGAGACACGAAGTTCTTAGTACCACCACTTGCCCACAGGCCTTTTCACCTCTGTCCACCAGGAAGCGAAGTTTCTGGACCACTGCCAAGTTCCCGCTCACCCGGTAAATGCCATCCACATCTAGACCTAGGAGATGAGGCAAGGAAAAAGGAGATAAGGATTCCTGCTCTAATGTGTGTGATGAGGTCTGGTGAGGGAACCAAGGGTGGAAGGGAAAAGGTTAAAAGGAAGAGTGAGGGAGGTGAGAGATCCCAGGCCTTGGCCTGCTGGAAGGGTAGCCCCGGGGTCTCTGGGAAAATCACCTCTCTTATCTACAGCAGCAACGCAGCGCCGCACAAAGCTGGGCACAGTGTCTCCTTCCCGCTGGCACAGGGATTCCAACTGGCAGCCGAACACCTGGTCTGGGGAGACACAGGATGAGGTGGCAGTGCCACCCACGGAAGCTCTGCTCGGCACAGGCCTTCACTCCAAAGTTGGGCTGGCCCTCCTGGCTGCCTGTTCTAGGCCTATACAAGCAGGTACACACACCTCCCAAAAGTCAGCAGGAGTGGGAAAAGCAACCGTCTCCGAAGAGAAATTCTACTCGGAGCCTCACTGAAGTTTTCTCATCCATGATATGGGCTGATGCCCAGATCAGGAACATAAAGACACTCCTGGAGGCACGAAGGAGAAAGGCACCCGCTGGGCCAGCCCCCCTCACCTCGGAGCAGACCCCGCTCCTGCAGGCTTTGCAAGGGCGGTCTCTTAGCGATGAGCCGCTTCAGTTTGTTTCGCACGCGGTTCTGCTCAGTTCCATCCGGGCAGCGACCTGTGGGAGGCCGGGAACCGGAGTGTGAGCACAGCTGGCGGGAGGAGGAACCTGCAAATAGCCCCCCAGGCCGGCCTCTCACTGGAGCTCCGGCGGCCGCCGAAACGAAGCAGTGGCTTGGGCACCGGCTCCGACTCCTCTTCCTCGTCCTCCCCAGCGCTCAGCTCCCCCAGCTCCGCCGGTCCCGAGCCTGACAGGCGCAGCTCCACTGGGTTCTCCCGATCCTAGATCCAGGCGGGTGAGGTGGGCCGAGTAGGAGATTGGAAGAGAGGAGAGAAATCTGCACCCCCAACTCGAAGCAAGGAGACCCTAATTGGCTGCTGGGGTCCCACGTTCCAGCCCCACCCCAAGGCTCTGCACTGAGACCATCCCCACCCCCATTACCCCCACGCC
>NW_005370182.1:477760-509783 GCF_000412655.1 Myotis brandtii
GCGGATCTGGGGCGCCGGCGGGGGGGAAAGGGGGAAAGGCGTGGGTCGGGGGGAGCGTACAGAGCGGGGAGGCCCAGAGGGAGCCTCACGCGGGAAACTGGGGGCGCACCCTCCGGTCGGAGGAGGCTTTGAGGGCGCTCGAGGGGCACTCACGTGCAGGACGTTGCGGCGGCTGGACAAGTGTCGGCCGTGGGCCAGGGCCGCCCCGCGAAGGTCCACGCTGCTCTCGGGTCGGCTGCCCGCTGGCCCCTGGGAATCAGGGGAGAAACTGAGGCCGCGGTGCGGTCTCCCTCGCTGTCTCCCTCTCCCCGGGTGGACCGCCTGGACGTGGCAGGTGGCGCCGCTTCCTAATGCCTTCCCTCCCTCCCCGCCCCCGCCCCGCGGGCACCGGCCCTGCCCTCCCGCACTCACCCAGACTGCAGAGGAGGGTGCCGCCCGGGGGGGCTCCCGGTAGAACATCAGGCTGTTCCCCGCTAACACCACCCACGATGGGCACCAGTTCTTCCTGCGGGGGCAGAGGGGCAGGAGCCGGGCAGAGGCCATTTGGAATCAGAGGGGAGGGCGCTCTCCCCGCGCTGCTCCACCCAACGCGCTGCTCCACCCCACGCGCGGAGTCCGACAGCCGCGCCCCTGCGTGTCCGCCGCTCTCCTCACCTGAGCTTGCGTCCCCCCTGAGCAATCTTAGTCACGTTGAGCTGGCCCGACTTTTCCACCTCCTGGGACATGGAGGGGGGAGGGGGGAGGGTACCAGTAAGTCACCCAGAGCCCCTTGCAGAACCTCGGCTTCAAGTCTCGAGGGGGGCTGGGTGAGGGAGGCTACCCAGAGAACAGTCAGAAAGAGGAAGACGTTTCGGAGGAGCGGGAATTGGGGGGTGGGGCTGGGAGGATCTTGCATGCACACGAAAAGGGGAAACTTACGTGAGGGTCGTCCAGGACCTGCGGCAGAGGCCGCAGGGGCTGCCGGGCTGCAGGCTGGTCTGCGGGGTTGAGCTGGGAGGTGCGGCGGGGGAGGCAGGGTGAACCCTGGGGTGGGGGGTTGGAGAAAAACAGGTGGAGCAAACGCTAGCTTGGAGGTCCCTAGCTGCGGAGGAAGAGGAGTGCGGGTGTGGGTGGCCGGAGAGCGAGAAAGAAGAATGTCTTGCATAAAAGAGAAAATGGTGAAAAGATGGCTTTTCCTGCGGGTAAACTGGAGGAGGAAGGGGTCTCACCTGGGGGTTGAGCAGTTCTGGGGACCCCGTGTCTGAGTCTGAGCCCTTTGCCTGAGGTTGCAGGACACCGTTGTCCCTATTCAGGGTCTGTGTTCCCTCCATGGAGCCAGGGTTCTGGGGCGGGGAGGGGGGGAGACGAGGTAAAGCTACGGCCAGATGCCACCCTCAACCCGCTCAACACCCTTCTCACAATTTTCTGATTCTCTTGGACTTCTGCGAGCCCCAGGAAGCAAACACACTACTTTGGAACACAGTGGGGAGAGGAGGGGATTGAACGGACAAAGAGATGAGCCGGAGGGAAGGTCTCACCGTCTCTTGGGTTCGGGTGCGGCGTGGAGGCTTCCAGGACTTGCAGCCAGTCAGCGAGTTTCTGTAGAAGCAGCGTCCGGAGTTGGGGTCCAGGTGCTGCTCCCAGGCGTCCAGCCTCTGCAGCGGGGCACACGCAGGGCTTGGGGGTGGGGACTGGAGACAGCGGCGAAGGTCCACTAAGTTACAGTACACAGGGGGCTCTGACATGGGGAGCTGGGGTCCAGCCTGCCAGGAAAGGGGGGAGAAAGGGGTAGGTATTCTCCCCAAACGTCTCTCCACCTAACTACCTCCCACTCGCCCCCACCATTTTCTCACCACCAGATCCTGGCCGGGGTTACCCAGGTACTGAGGGAGAAACCTGGTCCCCGGCTGTGTGTTTTTTTTTTTTCTTTTTCTCCCTCCCTCACAGTCTTCTATGCTCTTCTCCTCACTTCCTGTTGCCAACTTCCCTCCTCCCCCACCCCACCCCCAGCCCAGGGCCGCAGGAAAGGGGAACAGGCGTGTGTGTGTTGGGGGGGGGGGGTTGAGGGGAGCTCCCCACCCTCACATCCTCCCAAGTAAAAGGAGACTGAGAGGAGGGGGTATGAGAAAGGAGGGGCCACTTTTCAACCACTAGTAACTACGAGAGGGGAGTGGCTGAGTCTTGAGGAAGAGCAAAGGAGTTCCATCTCTAGAGGTGACAAGACCTGACACAGGACAAACCCTGCCTTGGGCCAGGAGTAGGAGGAAGAGAGAGAAAGCACCGCTGAGGTTGGCTTTCTCTCAGTCCCTCTATCATCTGCCAGGTTCCATGTACCCTCCCGATCTTTGCTTCTTGCTGTCCTGTCCCTCAGCTAGAATTCTTTCTCATCTCCTCGTTTGCATCCAGGCTGTCTCTGACTTCTCCTTATTCAGATTCAACTAAACATCATCTACTCAGAGATGCCTTCCTAGGCCAGGTCAGGCCCTCTCCACCATATTTATCTTCCCGGAAGCACTTATTAGGACCAACACATATTTGTTTATGACAGTTGTCAGTCACGGGAACCCTTGAAAGCTGAGTCTGTCCTGTTAGCCACTGTGCCTAGAACAGGGCTCAGCAATAAATATCTGTTGATCGCAGCTGCTCAGATGGAGAGCTGTGACTCACCACATTGGCATTGGCCTCTGTCAGCAAGTCCTCCCGGGAGAGAGATCTTCCACTTGGCCCACCCTGGGAGGGCTTCAGGAGAGTGGGCCTCAGATTGGTAACACTGACACTTCTGTAGATTTTGGGGGGAAGAGAAGGAGGCTGCTGCGAAGTAGACTGGGCTCTGCCTGCGGTTGCCTGGGATGGGGGCAGCGCCTCCAGTGAGCCAGGAAACAACTCCGGCCCTGGAAACAGAAACGGGGAGAGCAGGGGGCAGGTGATCAGAGGCCTGATCTTGGCTGGGGGTTCACAGGGAAGACAAGAGCAGGGAGAGGCTGTTGTTGAAAAATAAAATGAGATCCTGAAGACTTGAGACTAGGAAGAGAGGCCATGGGGGCACCCTGGTGGGTATAAGGAGTAGGCTGGTCACAGGAAAACAAGAGAAGGGGATCAGCAGAAACTTGGAGGAGGAGGACCCTTCCAATAATTCCCAGAAGCCAGGGAGGTAAGAAAGTGATGGGAAGGGTTTACTCACCATGAGTCCAGCGGGATTGCCTGGTGGCGGTGGTGGTTGGGCTCTGGGAACAGATAGACTCCTCTGTCATGTAGGCAGCTGGTACGAAGATGGGTCGTGAGGTGGATGGTGCTCCCAGGCGCCTTGCCAACCACCAGTCAGAGTTGGTCTTTCGAATCAGTAGGAACCTGTCCCCTTCAGCCATAGATACCTGCCGGCCATCTGCCGCAGTGTAAGTGAAGGCATATAGGGCACAGAGCTGGGGTCCCTGAGAAGTGTTTTTGGGCCCCAGGCCTAGGTTCCCCCAAGTACTTGGCCACCACTGGCCCGACAGCATTGTGGCCAGTCCTGTCACCTGTGGGAAAAAGGGGTGTTGGATATCCAGAAAGGGTCAGAACTGGCTACTTCTAGGCAGAGCAACATGGTTCTAAGAGCAGAGTCAGAGGAAAACAAGCACAGGAATCCTGGAGTGAGAGAAGAGGGTAAAGCAAAGGGCCTGAGTGGGGGTCAATGACAGGTCTTGGGGGCTGAGAACTCCGGAGTGATGTGACTGGTGAGGAAGTATATAAGTAAGGTGACAGAGGATGTGGTCAGCAGGGCTGTGAGGCCAGCAAGGCAGGAAATCAGACATGGCCTACCTCAGTGATTTTCCTCCAAGTACCTTCTGGGGCCCATCAGAAGATCCAGGGGCAAAAGAAGTTGGTTCTGGACAGTGGTGGGACTCTTGAGTTGGACACGGGAAGATGAGAAAAAAAGAATCAGGTCTGAGACAGAACACAGATAAAGAGAAAGCAGTTAATGACAAAAATAAAAAAGTTTGTGACCCTTTATTAAATGTACACAGGCACCAATGTTTCCATTACTGATCACCTCAGATCTAAAGCTTCATGCTTCCTGTGTGGAGTCAGAGAGACATAGAAACAGAGAAACAGAGAGCCAAATTGGAGAGAACAAGAAAGTGGGTGGGAGAAACACAGAGGGGTTCAGTTAGACATAGTGGTGAAAACGCCACCATCCTCCCAATCCAGGACATGTTTTGGGGAGCTGGGAAGCCTCTGTACTTAAGCCTCTTGGGTGGGGCCCTACTTTAGTGTGTGGGCTCATTCATTCATACTCTTAGCAAGGATTGGCTGAGCACCTCCTGTGTGAAAGGAACAATGTTAGGCACTGGGGATCAGATGCAGGGAGGAGATAGACACAGCCCTTGCCCTCTTAGAGCTTAAAAACAGATCTCCACTAACCACACAACACATTTATTAATTAACAAGGGAATCGGGGTCTATGGACAGCTAGCACAGGATGCTATGACAGCATGTTGGGGTGAATGGGAGACTGATGTCAGCTTTTCCCTGGAAGGTGGAAACTGACCTCCCCTGTCCATTGCCAGAGCTTCAGAACCCACACCTGTGCTTCCTCCTTACCTGACCTCCTCTTTCCCTTTCTGTTTCTCCACTGCACAAGGTGAAGCTTTCTGTGAGGCTTTTTGTCTGGCTGTGGAGAGGTGGGGTGGAGGTGAGGTAC
The DNA here is from genome assembly GCF_000412655.1 of Myotis brandtii. Lineage (NCBI taxonomy): Eukaryota > Metazoa > Chordata > Mammalia > Chiroptera > Vespertilionidae > Myotis > Myotis brandtii. Next base: position 482,421 of record NW_005370182.1, read on the forward strand.
CTCCCCCTTGGTGACATCAGACAGACAGCTCTCCTCCTCTGACGTGTGATCTGAGGGCTGTGTTACCAGTACTGAGTGCTGGGTGACATTCCTCCTTAGTTTGCTCCACTTTCAAAATGTGCAGAATCCCACCCTTCAGCTCTTCCTTCCCACTCCCAAAATAGTGACTGCAGTTCTTCCTGCCTCTCCCAGGCCTCACACTGGGGTTCAAGCCCACAATCAGTGAACTCCTGGTTCACAGGTTGATGATCAACCACTGAGCCACGCCGGCCAGACCCTCATCAGCTTTTAAATGTAGCCAAGTATTCCCCATCTTTAAATAAACCTCCCTTGACTGTGCTCTCTGGTTGCCACTGTACTTCTTCATATATATGTTTGTATTGATTTCAAAGAGGGAGAGGAAGAGAGAGAGAAACATCAATGATGAGAGAGAACCATTGATTGGCTGCCTCCTGCCCCCCCCCCCCACACACACACACACTGGGGATTGAGCCGGAAAGCCAGGCATGTGTCTCTGGACCAGAATCAAACTGGGGACTCTTCAGTCCACAGGCCAATGCTCTATCCACTGAGCCAAACCAGCTAGGCCCCCTTCCTTTTTAAAATCAAACTTCTTGAAAGCGCTGCCTACACACAGAATCTTGATTTCCTCTCCTGACACCTTCCCCTTTCTAAGGTCACTCTTCACTAGGGTCACCCCTGAGTTTGCACGGACACTTTGCAGTCCTTATGCTGTTGACATCTCAGCAGCTGCCAACAAATTTACTTTTTTCTCCTAGAAACACTGTGGGTGTCCTCCTTACCTTTCCAGCACTTGCTTCTCTGTTGCATAAGGGAGGACTTTCCTTTGCTTGTTCCTTAAACCCCAGTGGTCTGAGATCCGGTGCCCTTTGCCCTTTGTGTATCGAGGTAGTCTTAATCTCTCTAGCTCAAATGAGCTCCATGTGCTGCTGAGTACCATATCTTCATTCCAGATCTTTATCTGAAGCTCCAGTCTAATCCACTGTCCACTGAAAAACTCCACTTGGGTATTTCACGGGTACCACAAACACAGTATGTTCTAAACGAACTCGTTTCTCTTCCAGTACCCCATTCAGTTAAATTTAAATGTAGTGAGTATTTATAGAATGCTTATTAGCATGTTTGCCAGACAGGAACTGTGTGCTGGGTATTGTGAATTAAGATGGTAAATATGGTCCCTACCTTCTCATAACAATTAAAATACAGTGTGATATTCACTAGGGGAAATACTGTCATCTGTTGAGGCACATAGAGGGTGTACCCAATTGCCCATGACAGAAACCTGACAGCCAACCTTAATTTCTCTTATTTCCTCACCAATCACATTTAATTGATTACTAAACCTTTCCAATCTACCTACTTTCTTTTTTTTTTTAAACATTTCATTATTTTTAAATTTTTTATTGTTTTTGTTAATCCTCACCCAAGGATATTTTTCCCATTTATTTTTAGACAGAGTGGAAGGGAGGGGGAAAGAGAGAGAGAGATCAATGTGAGAGAGACGCATCGATTGGTTGCCTCCTAGGATGGAGCCTGCAACCGTGGTACGTGCCCTTGATCTGAATCGAACCCTTCAGTCCGAGGGCTGACGCTCTAACCAATGAGAAAATTGGCCAGAGCTCTACGGACTTTTTTAAATCCCTACAACTACCACCCTCTTTAGCCTGGATGATATAACCTCCTAACTAGTTTCCATGCATATAGTTCTGCTCTCTTCCACTCCATTCCTAGCACAGCAGCCAGGGTGACTTGTCTAAAACACAAAAATTCCCTGCCACTCCCTTGACTTAACCTTTCAAAGGCTTCTCATTGTACTCAGAGTAAAGCCCACATTTTACAATCTGATTTACAAACACCTTTTCCCCTTTATCCTAGCCAGTGGTCGGCAAACTCATTAGTCAACAGAGCCAAATATCAACAGTACAACGATTGAAATTTCTTTTGAGAGCCAAATTTTTTAAACTTAAACTATATAGGTAGGTACATTGTTATTAACTTAATTAGGGTACTCCTAAGGCTTAAGAAGAGCCACACTCAAGGGGCCAAAGAGCCGCATGTGGCTCGCGAGCCGCAGTTTGCCGACCACGGTCTAGACTTTTCACACTCCCCATCACAAACTCCACACTCCAGCCACTCCACTCTTAAAGTGCAACTTTGCATATCTTCTTTCCTCTGCCCGAAACACTTCCTCTCTCACTCGCACCAATCTTCACCTGGCTAACTCTTACTCATCATTCATATCTCAGTCGAAAGGTCACACACAAGAAGAGCTCTTTTAACCCCTTAGAGTTAGGTAGGGGCCCTAACTAGTAGTTCCCACAGCAAGCTTTACATCCCCATCATAACTTTCATCACACTTTAAATATGATTTGATTAATCTAACTTCCCAGGAGGTCTTTGAGCTCTGCCAAACCAGAAGCCTGTATCTATTTTGTTAATAATTCTATCTTCAATGCCTTGTATAGTTCCTGGTACAAAGTAACCTCTCTGTCCCTCAGTTCCTCATCTGTAAAATGAGAATGAGAGCACCTATCTCATGATATGTTGGTTTGTTTGTATTTTGTTAAGTAGCAACCATTTTAATATAGCTCACAATTTTATGGGTCAAAAATTGGGGGAGGGCTTAGCCGGGTGATTCTTCTGCCCCACGTAGTATTCAACAGGCAGATGGGTTGATCTGGAGAGCTTCCCTCACATTTCTGAGACCACGACAGTCTCAGGGTAGTAAGACTTCTTACATGGCAGCTCAGGCTACCAGAGTGTTCTAAGAAGCATGAGCAGCCCTAGCCTGTTTGGCTCAGTGGATAGAGTGTGAACTGCAGACCGAGGGTCCCTGGTTTGATGCTGGGTTCCATGCCTGTCAAGGGCCTGTACTTCCATTGCAGGTCCTCCCCAGGGCAGGGCCTGGTTGGGGGGGGGGGGCGTGCAGGAGGCAACCAATGGATATTTTTCTGTCTTTCCCTCTTCCTTCCTCCCTGAAATCAATAAAAATATATATATTTAACAAAAATAACTAACTAAATAAATAAAAATAAAAACCAATGGAAAAATATTCTCGGGTGAGGGTTAAAAACAAAACAAAACAAACAAAAAGAAGCATGGGCAGAAGCTGTCTAGCTTCTTATGACCTAGCTTCAAAAGGCCCAAAACTACTATAGAATTTTTGAGGATGAAATTAATATATGTGAAGTGCTTAGAACAGTGCCTAGCTCATAAGTACTATTATTAATTATTCTTTTTAAAATATATTTTTTTATTGATTTCAGAGAAGAAGGGAGAGGGAGAGATAGAAACATCAATGATGAGAGAGAATCATTGATGGGCGGCCTCCTGCACGCCCCCTACTGGGAATCGAGCCCGCAGCCCCGGCATGTGCCCTTGACTGGAATCGAACCCGGGACCCTGATTCAGTCCGCCACTCTATCCACTGAGCCAAACCAGCTAGGGCTTTAAATTTTTTATTTTATTTTAATTTTAAAAAATATTTTTATTGATTGCGGAAGGGAAGAGAGAGAGATAGAAACATTAATGATGAGAGAGAATCACACTTGGGCTGCCTCCTGCACGATCCCAGGCCCCCAAATCTGGGTTGAGCCCGCAACCCAGGCATGTGCCCTGACCGGGAATCTAACCGTAACCTCCTGGTTCATTGGCTGACGCTCAACCACTGAGCCACACCAACGGGGCATGATTCCTTTCTCAATCACTTCATGTGCTTCCTTGTATAATACATACTTATTGCCAAACTCTTAGCCTTCTTACTTCCCCTCCCTCTGACCTTTCCCCAACACATGCTCCCTCCCAGTCACTTTAATGAGATTGTCCACTCTAGCTCTCTGTGAGCTGCAGACTGATATTAAATCAATACTTAATAGTTCAGTTCTTTTTTTATTAATAGGATGTCCACACTAATTTCCATTGTATCACTGAAGTCAGTTTACCGTAACTCTCAACCCTAATTGTGATGAACTTGGAGAGTCGGTCATGGTGAATAGACGCTGTCAAAAGAGTGCAACCAAAGGATAGGCGGTTTCCTTCCCCGCCCTCGCCGCGTTAGAGGATTAAAGAGCGCCGGCCCCGACGCGAAAACGCCGCCACCCAGAGCGTGCGGCTCTCGGCACGGCACCGCGGTCCCGCCCTCTCGGTGATCCTCTTTCCGGCTTCCTCGTGTTGCATGACGGGAGAAATAGTCTACTTCCCCCGGCGGTGCGCGGGAACGCCCTAATTCAGAACTCCATTTCCCGGCGTGCCTCTGGCTGATCTCTCCGCCCACAGCGAGAGGCCGGTTCCGCTTGCATCAGCGTGGGACCCGCGGCGAAATGAGACTGTTCGTGAGCGAGGGCGTCCCGGGGACGCTGCCCGTGCTGGCCGCGGCTGGGAGGGCGCAGGGCCGGGCGCAGCTGCTCATCAGCACCGTGGGCCCCGAAGGTAGTCGGGCTGGTGCTGGTGGGTGAGGGGGGCGGGCCGAAGCACGCCGGACTCCCGGTCCGAAGTCTCCTTCCCCAATCCCAACCCCTACCACTCATTCCCGTCTACCTCCTGCCCCGTTATCCTTCGTCACTCCATCCCCTCTTCCTTCCCTCCCGCCGACACACACAAGAGTCACTCGCATTACAACCCCCCCCGACACCTTTTTTGTTCCTAGGAAACCCTGCGCTCCTCTCCACACAGACACACTCACATGCGCTCGTTTTGGTTTACCTGTTTTCGTTCCCAGCCAGCTGTTTGGGTGACTCCTAAGCAGTTCTGTTGCCAGTCTTCCCAGTTCTGTTAATTGTGTTCTTCCACTGTTGTCTCGGGTCGTTCTCAGATAATCCCAGTTCTAATTGTTCCAGTTCTTGGCTGCGCGCTATCCCAGCACCACCACCTCCTCTCTGCAGTACCCATCTGTTGTTTCCAGCTGGCGGTCTCAGCTGAACACCTGCTGGTCTCCCCAGCGCATTCTGGACCCACCCCCTTTCAGTGGTCCCGTCTTAGAAGCTCTGGATTGAGACTGCCCATCTTTCCCCCTAAACAATGTGAAGTTGTCCTTCTAAGTTGACAAAGAATTTTGTTTTTTTCCTGTTTTTCATGCATTTTTCTCCCTCGCATCAGAGTGTGTGGTCCCATTCCTGACCCGGCCTAAGATCCCTGTCTTGCAGCTGGATAGTGGCAACTACCTCTTCTCCACGAATGCAATCTGCAGGTCAGTATTGGTACTTGATGCAGGGAGGTGACTAAATCACATCAGAGCTTACTGTCCTCTGTGTGGCCTTATACACAACCACTGTTTCACTGTGAGGTGAGAATGGGCCCCTCTAATTCCACCTTCTGTTGCTCTTTCTCTGGCAGATACTTCTTTCTGTTATCTGGCTCAGAGCAAGATGACCTCACCAACCAGTGGCTGGAATGGGAAGCAACAGAACTGCAGGTGGTACTGAGACATGGGGGCTGGCAGGCAGGCCCATTGCCCTGCATGGCCATCCTGACCTGTGTCCCCCCCACATTTTAGCCAGCTTTGTCTGCTGCCATGTACTATTTAGTGGTCCAAGGCAAGAAGGGGGAAGATGTTCTTGGCCCCATCCGGAGAGCCCTGACTCACATTGACCACAGCTTGAGTCGTCGGAGCTGTCCTTTCCTGGCTGGGGTAAGTTGGGTCTTGAGGTGGGGATTGAGGAAGCTGTGTGGTAAAAGAATTAAGAAGGAAGACAGTATTCATAGTGTTCAAACCCCAACACTACCACCTTCTAGCAGTGTAACCTTGAAAAAAATTAAACTTGCTAATTTTTTTTTTCATCTTTGAAATGGGTAATATTGGTACCCACCTCATTGGGTTGTTGTGAGGATTAAGTGAGATAATTTTAAATGCTTAACATAGTGCTCGACGTGTAGTAAGTGCTTAGGAGATGTTAGATATTTTCACTACTTTTGAGAAGAAAATGAATATCTCACCTGTGTACCTTTTTCTTTTCTTTCCCCAACAAAGGAGACAGAATCTGTAGCTGACATTGTTTTGTGGGGAGCCCTGTATCCATTGCTCCAAGACCCAGCCTACCTCCCTGGTGAGCACTGAGCATATCACTTTATTCCCAGCCCCAACCGCAGAAACTTGGTGTAGGGGTTACAGAATGGTCCGTATATTGTATGTAGGTACCCACTATGAGGTGTAACTTGACATGGAAGCTATAGCAGAAAGATGGTAAAGGGAATGGGAAAGCAACTGGAAAAATTTCACAAAGAGGGGAAAGAGGCCCACTCATCCAGCCTTTCCTGGTCTTGCTGATTCCCTCTTTTCTCCCAAATCCGCAGAAGAGCTGGGTGCACTGCACAGCTGGTTCCAGACACTGAGTTCTCAGGAGCCATGCCAGCGAGCTGCAGAGACTGTGTTGAAGAAGCAGGGTATCCTGGCCCTCCGGCCCTACCTCCAAAAGCAGCTCCAGCCCAGCTTCCTTGAAGGGAGGGCTGTCAGCAATGAGCCTGAGGTTTGGGAAAGAACAGAGGGGTCCCCGGAGAGCCTTGGTGCCTAAAGGGTGGGGTGGTTTGGAGAGGGACTTGGAGCATGGACACTGCCTTCTACTGTTGTTGGGAGAGTTTCTTTATTCCATGGGCCCTCCTCACCTGGTGAGGGATTCTGTCCACCCTTCATAGGAGGAGGAGCTGGCCACCCTGTCTGAGGAGGAGATCGCCATGGCTGTCACTGCTTGGGAGAAGGGCCTGGGCAGCTTGCCTCCCCTTCGGCCAAAGCAGAAACCAGTGTGAGTAGGCACAGATGAGTGGGCTTGGTTTCTTCAGTGGAAGTTGTTGATAAAATCAACACCTGCCTGCCAGGTCCCCTCTGCTGCTGACATCTTTAATTTTCCATCCTTTCCTTTTTATTCTCAGATCCCTATCTCTCTTTTTATTTTTTTATTGTTGACACTATCTTTTTAAAAAGTGTTATTCTCTCTTGGTTTATAATTTTGGACACTCTCCATCAGTCCCAGCTGCACCCGTGTTTCAGTTATTCTTTACCTACAGATACCACCTAAATCTGTTTTTCCCAGTCCAGATCTCTACTCTGAGCTCAACATATTTGTCAGACTGAATCCTCCACCTCCACAGGCATTGCAAACTCAGCATGTGCAAAAGCAAGCCAGCTATCTTCCCTGTCAGCTTCTCTCCTTTACTCATGTACTTTAGCGATTGACACCCCCCGCCTCCACTTAAAAATCTAAGCCAGACATTTTGGTGTTATCTGTACTCTTTTCTCATCCCCTCCTCCTGTATCACTTATTCCATCACCAAGTCATTGATTCTAACTCCTAAGTAGTCCTTGAATCAATCCCTTCTCTCTCTCCTCACAGCTGCTCCCTTACATCAGGCCTCACCATCTCTCACATTCTCCCTGCCTCACCATACTTCACACTGTCACCAGAATGAGTACTTAAAACTGCACGTATTATCTCACCCTCCTTTTTTGAATTCTGCAAATGGTTCCTTGTGTAGTTCACAAGACCATTCAAGATCTGGCCCCTGCCTGAGGCTTCATATTTTGTCACTGTCCTACTACACTGAGATAATATACACGCACATACACAGCTTTTTCCATCAAAATGAAATATTTGTAGTCTCAAACTTGTCATCCAATAAAGATTTGAGTGTCTACTCCTTGCTAGGCCCTATGTGCTGGATCTACAGGAGGGAGCAAGACAGATAAGACTTCTGCTCTCATGGAACTTTGAGTCTAGAAAAGTAGATAGGTATTTTAAAAACTCATACAAATGTATAATCACACATTTTAATAAGTCCTATGAAGGGAAAGAACAGGATGCCAGGAGAATAAATATCACAGGAGATTAACCTATAGGCCTCTCTGAAAAATTGACATTTGATCTGAGACTTGCAAGATGAGTAGGAATTAGGCAGGGGTAAGGCTATAGGGAAGGGTGTCTTAGGAAGAGGGAACATGTGCAAGATGGCCTTAGAAGCAAGAGAGTTTGGTTCTTTTTAAGGAATTGCTAAAAGGCCAGTGGCTGAAGGCTAGACAGTCAAGGGGCAGATAGATCAAGATGCGTTTTGAGAGGAAGGCAGTCCGACATCATACTGTACTCACCTTGGTGTCAATGCACATGCTGTTCCTTCTCCCTGGAATGTCTGTATCCTGCCTAACGGGCGTACACTCATTCCTTGAGAGCCTAATTTTACCATTTCCTTCTCTACAGAGCTTGAGTGCTTCATTTTCGGGAAACTCCCATTGTCCAAATATATTGTAATTATCTCTTTTCATGACTATGTCCTCTATCTGTCAGCTTATTGAAGGTAGAGGCTCTCTCTGTATGTTTATGTGTCCCAGTTTCCAGTAGATACTGATAAAACTTGAATCAATTGATGAAGAAAGTCCATCCATTGTTCATTTGCTCATTTTGAGTAGTTCTTCAGTACCTACTATGGACAGTTTAGTACTAAGCCCTTTGGAGGTAATAAAGAATAGGAGATAGACTTTCTCAGATGTTTATACAGGCTAACACGTTTAAATGCATATGTAGAGGAGGAGACAATTGGTATTAAAGACCATATTACCGCCCTGGCCTGCATGGCTCAGTAGTTAGAGCATCTGCCTGCTCACCAGAGGGTCTCCAGTTCGATTCCTCATCAAGGGCACATACCTAGGTTGCAGGTCCAGTCCCCACCCCAGTCAGGATGTGTGCGGCAGGCAACCAGTCGATGTGTCTCTCTTACCTTGATGTTTCTCTCTCTCTTTCTTTTTCTCTCCTCCCTTCTACTCTCTAGAAAGCAATGGCAAAAATATCCTCACTCCTTGGGTGAGAATTTTTTAAAAAAAAGACCCTATAGCCAAACCAAACTCTTTGCCTTTCCTTCTGACTGAAAGACATCCCTAGTGCCTTGATCAGGCAAATTCCTACCCATTCTTGAGGCCCAACTCAAGTATTCTGCCTCTGTGAAGTCTCTCTCTCTCTCTTTTTTAAAAATATATTTTTATTGATTTCAGGGAGAGGGAGTGAGAGAAATATCAATGATGAGAGGGAATTGTTGATTGGCTGCCTCCTGCACGCCTCCTACCAGGGATTGAGCTCGCAACCTGAGCATGTGCCCTCACTGGGAATTAAGCCGTGACCTCCTAGTTCATGGGTTGACAATCAACCACTGAGCCACACCGGCCAGGCTGAGAAGTCTCTTAATCTTAGGCTGGAGTGTATGCTTGCCTTCCTTGGAGCTCTTTTGATACTTTGTACCTCTCATTGCATTGATTCCAGTTGCAGATATGTAATAGCCTGTAACCCCCTAGAGCAGTGGTTCTCAACCTTCTGGCCCTTTAAATACAGTTCCTCATGTGACCCAACCATAAAATTACTTTTGTTGCTACTTCATAACTGTAATGTTGCTACTGTTATGAATCGTAATGTAAATATCTGATATGCAGGATGGTCTTAGGTGACCCCTGTGAAAGGGTCATTTGACTGCCAAAGGGGTCGCGACCCACAGGTTGAGAACCGCTGCCCTAGAAGGTAGAACCCCATACATACCTTTCTATCTGCCACCAAGTTACACGGTAACACAAAAGACAATAGTGTGCTACTAAGTGCCTAGGGGCTTGGGACACAGAGGTGACTGGATGGAAGGCCAGTCATTAATGAAGGAAGGCTTCCCTGAAGGAACTGATTTCAAAACTGGATTTCAGTGTCCAGTGATTATAGATTGAGAATGGTCAGAAAGACAGAAAGTCCCTGATGAGGTGTCAGTGCTGAGAAGGGGGATGGATACATGATGTGCACAGCTGAGCTGTCAAGGATGAACCCTAAAAAGAGAACAGTGGATTGAGTGGCTTCAGACAGCAGCTTGAGTGATGTGACTAGGAATGATCCTGGAGAAGTGGGGAGGAGAGGGTGGTTATGAATGCTGGCTCGAGTCAGGCCGTGAGGAAGTGACCAACATGGGTTAGGGAGAGGAGTCGGGGGCGAAGTGGGTTGTAAGGATTTCAGGTAGAGACGAGAGGTAATATTAACATAGCATCTGGGAAGAAGGAAAGCGGTCGGCACTGGGAAAATTCTTGGTAGGCTTTGGAGTTAGGAGTGGTGAGTGATGGTGACGGGACAAAGCCTCAGGAGAGTTTTGTCAGTACCTGGGAAGTTGGAGCCTGAGGGTGAGCTAATGGAGGAGAAGCAGAAGAGTCGAGTGTTGAATACAGCTGTGTAGGAGCAGTACACGAGACTTGCTCACTGTGGGCGGGGGTCTGTCCTTGCTACCGTAGGGGATCGCAGGGCTTCTGGGGGAGTTTAGTCCTGTGGGTTCATTTGAAGGAAGACTTCAGATATACATGACCGTCTGACATAGGCTAGATCTGTGTCTGGGTATCTGGTGCACTTTTGGTCCCTCTTGACCCTTGCGTCTCTTCCATGAACTGTTCTCTTCCTCCTTCCTCACCAGGTTGCCTGTGGCTGGGGAAAGGAATGTGCTCATCACCAGCGCCCTTCCTTATGTCAACAATGTCCCCCATCTTGGAAACATCATTGGTTGCGTGCTCAGTGCTGATGTCTTTGCCAGGTGGAGCCAACTGCTGCAGGGAAGACCTGAGGGAGCCGTGGGTCCCAAGGAATAGGATGCCCCAAGGTTGGAGGCTGAGGGGGTCCAAGGGACATGGGGAGCGGCTGATCCTCATATTCTCTTCCAGGTACTCCCGCCTCCGCCAGTGGAACACCCTCTATCTGTGTGGGACAGATGAGTATGGTACAGCGACAGAGACCAAGGCTATGGAGGAGGGTCTCACGCCCCAGGAGATCTGTGACAAGTACCATGTCATCCATGCTGACACTTACCGCTGGTTTAATATCTCCTTTGATATTTTTGGTCGCACCACCACTTCACAACAGACGGAGTAAGTTTCCTCTGATCAGGCAGAAATGGAGGGTGAAGGCTGGGGCTGGGGACCATGAGAATATCCTGGAGACAGAGGAACTGAGATGGTTGCCTAGGCAATCCCCCTAAATTTAGGACATGAATATTGCCCTGAAATGTATTCCAAGCATTATTAAGGAGATTCAGTGTGGTCAGGTTCTGAGGAGCAAGTGAGGGAGGTAAGAGGCAGGGTGGAGGCTTGTGGAAAGTATGCCTTTCCTCTACCACTTCCCTTCCCTTCCCTTCCCTTCCCTTCCCTTCCCTTCCCTTCCCTTCCTCTCTTTCTTTTTAATGTATTTTATTGATTTTTTACAGAGAGGAAACCCCTCCCCTTCCTGCCACAGAGTCTGAGCACATTCCTTCCCACTCCTGTGGGTGTTTATAGCAAATATGCTCTTCCTTCTTTTGCCTGGTAATTCATCCTTATAAAACCTCTACATGGTAGACAGGCTGTCAGCTAATAGTGCTGTGTGGTTTAATAGTTGGACTGATTTAATTTTTAGGACATAGTACTATTCTTTTGGAGATTTTTGTTCATGAAGAATACAAAACAAAGCCTGTATTTGACAAATTCTAAAATGTCAAGGGAAGAGACTGTATGAGGAGTTGAAGAATATGTGTAAGGGGTCTGGGGTCATCCAGTCCAACTCCCTAAAGATGACTAGATGGCCTTTGCCTTGAAGGATCTTCTGCCCGATTTCTTTGGCATTTGGACTAAATGAATTTGGGTCCTAGGTAGAGTAGCAGGAGGGAGGGTTGCACCCCTTCTTCTGACTTCTCTGACCTGTCCCTCCCCTGTCCCTTGCTCACCTCACCAGAATCACACAGGACATCTTTCAACGATTGTGGAACCGAGGTTTTGTGCTGCAAGATACTGTGGAGCAACTGCGGTGTGAGCGTTGTGCCCGCTTCCTGGCTGACCGCTTTGTGGAGGGTGTGTGTCCCTTCTGTGGCTATGAGGAGGCCCGGGGTGACCAGTGTGACAAGTGTGGCAAGCTCATCAATGCCATAGAGCTCAAGGTGAGTGGAAGGTCTCCTAGGAGCCCAGAAGGAAACAGTCTCTATTCTTCTTCTTCTTTTTTTTTTAAAAATTAATTAATTGATTTTAGAAAGAGAAGGGAATGGGGAGGGGGGAGAGAGAGAAACATTGATTTGTTTTTCCACTTATTTATGCATTCATTGGTTGATTCTTGTATGTGCCCTGACTGGGGATCAAACCTTGGCATATCAGGATGATGCTCTAACCAGCTGAGTCATTTGGCCAGGGCAACAATCTCCATTAAGGGACTCCCAATCTTGTACCACTCAGGATTTTTGTTTTAGCAATCAAGACCTTTGACCAGTGGTTCTTTCTACTCCATCTCAGCAACTCCTCATTCAGCTCATTAGATAATTACTTACTAAATGAACATTTACTATGTGCTTAGCATTGTGCTAGGAAATTGAATTTATATTTCTCTACTTTTGCTTCTGTTTCAGACCACATTCTATAAATGCTGTCTCTTATACTCCATGTTTACTCATTTGTTACTTTAGTGATTCTTTTTATTATTATTGATTTCAGAGAGGGAGGGAGAAGGGAGAAAGAAACATCAATGATGAGAGAGAATCATTGATTGGCTGCCTCCTGCATGCCCCACACCAGGGATTGATCCTGCAACCCAGGCATATGCCCTGACCAGGAATTGAACCCTGACCTCCTGGCTTATAGGTCGATGCTCAACCACTGAGCCATGCCAACCAGGCTATTCATTCATTCAGCAACTTTTTTTGAGTTCTTAAAATAGGGCAGTCACAGTTCTAGGTGCTCAGGATGTGGCAGTGAACAAGACAGACTTATTTAGTGTGGGGAGGAAACTAAAGACAAGTATATAATTATGGAATAAACTGCCGGGGAGATGTGATAGAGAGTGACTTCTGGGGGGAGGTAGGTGACTAGGGAAGGCATCTCAAAGGAGGTAACATTTAAACTGAGAGTTTAACTGAAGAATGAGAGGGAACAAGCCAGGCTATGAGAGTGAGGTTAAGAGTGTTACAAGCAGAGGGGCGTGGAAATGCAAAGGCTTAAAAGGCAGAATTAAAAAGGCCAGTATAACTGTAGCATAGTGAATGAGAGGGAGGGTGGATTGAGACAAGATCTGATTACCAGGGCTTAGTAAGCCATTGTGGGAGTTGAATGGCAAGCTGCTCTGTGGAAAATGGATGGGAGGGAAGCATGAAAGTTTGGAGACTAGAGTGGTAGCTCCAAAATGGGATGATGTTGATTCGGATCCGGTTAATAGTAGAAATGGGGATGAGGAGAACCTTGAGATACGTTGTGGAGGCAGACTGTAGAATTGGATAGACTGGAATTCTGGGTGATGGAAAAGTCAAGGAAATGATGACTTTTAAGTTTTTGGCTTGAGCTGCTACAAACATGGGCGTGATTAGATGAAAAACAGGCTTTCTGGTGGAATCTATTTGGGTTTGTTAAATTTGAGATTCCTTGCCCTGGCTGGTCTGGTTGGAGCATCGGCCCGAGCACTGAAGGATCATGGATTTGATTCCTGGTCAAGGGCACATACCTGGGTTTGCAGGTTTGATACTGGCCCCAGTTGGGGTGCATGCGGGAGGCAACTGATCAATGTCTCTCTCTCTCATTGATGTTTCTCTCTCTCCCCCTCCCTCCCTTCCACTCTCTCTGAAAATCAATGGAAGTATCCTCAGGTGAGGATTAACAACAACAGTAACAAATTGAGCTGCCTCCTAGACACCCAAGGAGAGGTTAGGTAGACAGTTTGAGAGAGGCATGTGGAGTTCAGGAGAGGTCCTGAGAGAGTTATAATTTCTCACCTCCAAAAATTTAGATCAAAACTTATTTCACTGATTAGCCCCACCTAACTGTTTACTCCTTTACTCGTCACCCTTCTGGGTTTGTATAGTCAACTTGTACCATGAGAATAAGTATTTCTTGACATTTTGCTTTGTATGGGTCTGCACTTGTTTCCCATACAAGCCCTCTCTCCCTAACTTGATTGTAACTTCCTTAGGAGAGGAGCTGTGTGTCTTCTCTTCCATCATTCCTGCCTCTCCTTACACAGCTGCATGTAGTGTAGTGCTCTGAGAAGGCTTTTTTTTGTTCTCTGGCGTGATAGGACAGAGACATGAAACTCTGAGTAACACATGTTATGCTACATGGACCTGTGCCTCCCAAGTTCACCGAAGGCCCAAGTAGTTGATGAGTTGGCTGGTGTGAGCGTGAGGCTAAGCTAGATGGCACACTGGGGAGCTCATCTCTCTGTGCCTCTCCGCTTGCCTGGACAGCTCCCCATGACCTGCAGGCCTGATCCTGACTCTCATCTTGGGTCACACTTGCTCTTGAATTTGCCTTCACAGAAGCCTCAGTGTAAAGTCTGCCGATCGTGCCCTGTGGTGAGATCCTCGCGGCACCTGTTTCTGGACTTGCCCAAGGTAAGTGGGCCTTTTCCTCAACTTGGTCTGCATGGCCTTTTCTGCCCCCTCAGCCTCAGCCACAAATCTATACCAAATTACTCTTAAATGTTTTTGATTTCTGTTTTAAAGTTATACATCATAAAAATACATAACAAGTGAATGGGCCCAAAGTGAAAGGCCCAGGCTCACTAAACGCCATGCCTGCTTGCAGAGGTGTTTTACTGCTGTCATTTTCCTTTGTGTCTATTCAGGAATATTGTATGCGTGTGAATGAACTGTACATATAGGTCCTCTTTACTCTTAAATACTTCTTTTGTTAAAAAATATGTTTTTATTGATTTTAGAGAGAGCGGAAGGGAGAGGGAGAGAGAAATAGAAACATCAATGATGAGAGAGAATTATTGATCGGCTGCCTCCTGAATGCCCTCTACTGGGGATCTAGCCTGCAACCCAGGCATGTGCCCTGACTGGGAATCAAACCGTGACCTCCTGGTTCATAAGTCGATGCTCAACCACTGAGCCACACCAGCTGGACTACATTTAGTTTTTTATATCTCATTAGTTTCCTTTCATCTGAAACAGTTCCCCAGCCTTTCTTTATCTTTTATGACAGGGGTGGGGAACATCTGGCCTGCAGGCTGTATAAGACCCAAGAAATCATTTAGTCTGGCCCCGCCAAGGCATTAGGGGTGAGTTAATTAAATGTTTGACCAAATATAGCAGGCTAATTTTAAGTTGATAATTTTGTATGGCCCACAAATAATTTTATAAATATCCAAATGGTCCTTGGCAAAACAAAGATTCATCACCCCTGACCTAATAGGATGTTCTGGAAATCATTCCATATCACTTCATAGCGATCATCATTATTTGGTGGTGGTTTTTTTTATTTCTTTTTTTGTTAATCCTCATCTGAGGATATTTTTTTCATTGATTTTTAGAGAGAGTGGAAGGGAGGGGGAGAGACAGAGAGAAGCATTGATATGAGAGAGACACATAGACTGGTTGCCTCCTGCATGCGCCCTGACCAGAGCTGGGGATTGAGCCTGCAACTGAGGTACATGCCCTTGAGGAGTCAAACCTGGGACACTTCGGTCTGCATGCTGACACATTAGCCACTGAGCCATACTGGCTAGGGCAGTTATTGTTTGTTTAAACAGCTACAAACAACTACATTATGTAGGTTCCATAGTTTATATAACCAGTTTTCTGTGTTCTCCATTTAGGTAGTTTCCAGTACAGCAGGTCCTTGAATAATATTGTTTTGTTCAATGTTGTTTTGTTATAATGTTGAGTAGATGCTGTAGGAACTTAACTCTTGTTTATATCAATTAGCTTGTGGTAAAAATTGGTTTTGTTATATGTCATTTCACTTAAAGCTGTAGAACCTATTGGTGTTAAGTGAGGACTTACTGTATTTTGCAATTGCAAGTGATGTTGCAGTAGATAAATGTTCGACCAAATATAGCAAGCAAATTTTTTTTGTATTATATCTTCAGGATAATTTCCTTAAAAGTGATCACTTGCTGTGTCAATGGTAAATGCATATGTAGTTTATTGTCAAATTTTCTTCAATAGGTGTTGTTGCATTTTTGCATTCCCATCAGCAATCTGTGAGTGTGCTGTTTCCTCATAGCCTTGCCAATAGAGTATATTGTCAGGCTTTGGAAATTGTGTTATTTAATTGGATAAGTCACATAAACCATCCATTAAAAAAGTTTACTTTTGTTTTTCTGCTTACAAAAGTGATAAAAGCTTGTTTTTTAAATTTCAGCTAGAAATATATGGTATAAATGTGAATGTTCCCCATAATCCCATCTGAAAATAAAGTGCTGATACATATTTTTCTTCAAAAATTTTCTGGCCCTAGCCGATATGGCTCAGTGGATAGAGCGTCAGCCTGCGGACTGAAGGGTCCTGGGTTTGATTCCTGTCAAGGGCACGTACCTCGGTTGCAGGCTCCTCTCTGGCCCAGGCCTTGGTCAGGGCGTGTGCAGGAGGCAACCAATCGATGCGTTTCTCTCACATCGATGTCTCTCTCTGTCTTTCCTTCTCTCTGTCACTCTTACTGAAAAACAATGGAAAAATATCCTCCAGTGAGGAGTAAAAAAAAAAAATTTTTTTCTGGGCTTGCCCAGCCTGTGTGGCTGTGTTTGAGCATCTACCCATGAACCAAGAGGTCACCAGTTTGATTTCCAGTCAGGGCACGTGCCTGGGTTGCAGGCTCGATCTCCAGTAGGGAGCATGCAGGAAGCAGTTGGTTGATGTGTCTCTCTTATTAATGTTTCCATCTCTCTCTTCCGTTCTCTCTCTAAAATCAATAAAAAAAATATTTTAAAACTTTCTGGGCTTATGTTAGTCTGTGTGTTGATATTTATTTATTTTTTTATTTCTTTTATTGATTTCAGAGAGGAAGGAAAAGGAGAGAGAGAGATAGAACATCAATGATGAGAGAATCATTGATCTGCTGCCTCCTGCATGCCCCCTACTGGGGACCAAGCCCGCAACCCAGGCATGTGCCCTTGGCCGGAAGCGAAACTAGGATCCTTCAGTCCCCAGGCTGACGCTCTATCCACTGAGCCAAGCCGGCTGATATTTATTTTTATAGTAATAGAATTATACTATTTATTGTTTTTGCAGTTAGCTTAATTTAATTAGTAATGAATCTTGGAGATCTATACATGTCAATTACATATAGGTCTACCTTAGTCTTTTTAATGGCCTTATGAGTATTTTATTGTATTGATGCACCATATTTCTTTAGTTTTAATTTTTTGCTATGATGAACAGTGCACTTCTTTATGTACACATCTATACACTCTTGTGTGAATATTTCCATTGAAAAAATTTCTAGAAGTTGAATTGCTATGTCAAAGTCATGAGTCTTTTAATTTTAATATATCACCAGACTAGTCCAAAGGGTTGTACGTATTTACCCTTATGCAAACTGTGTATGAGGCTTTTCTAAGTCAGCCTTCTGTCTCTGCCTTCTCAGCTGGAAGACCGACTTGAGGAGTGGTTGGGGAAGACTGTGCCTGGCAGTGACTGGACACCCAATGCCCGGTTCATCATTCGTTCTTGGCTTCGGGACGGCCTCAAGCCACGCTGCATAACCCGAGACCTCAAATGGGGAACCCCTGTACCCTTAGAAGGTTTTGAGGACAAGGTAAGAATCCCATGCTTTACGGATATCTCTTATTATTCAGCCTTGATATCCTGGGCTAACATAATACACTGTTGACTATGTCTTGTTTAACTGGGTTTCCCAATTTTTTAAAAAATTGAATTTTTCGGGGTTACTTAGGTCAATCAAATTATATTATTGTATTATATCAAGTGTATTCCCAGTGGTTTTTTTTTTATCCTACCGTGTCTCTCTCCAGGTATTCTATGTCTGGTTTGATGCCACATTTGGATACATATCCATCACCGCCAACTATACAGACCAATGGGAGAAATGGTGGAAGAACCCAGAGCAAGTAAGCAGTTCTTGGTTAGCCTGTCTATGGGGAGGGTGCATGCGTGTATGTGCGTGGAGGGGGTTGGGATTGAGAATTTGCTCTTTCTGAGGTCTTTGAAGGTCTCAGGAGCTCTGTCTTCCAACTATATTCTGTAGGTGAACCTCTACCAGTTCATGGCCAAAGACAATGTTCCCTTCCACGGCTTAGTCTTTCCTTGTTCAGCCCTAGGAGCTGAGGACAACTACACCTTGGTCAGCCATCTCATTGCTACAGGTACCCTGGAAGACTGGACTAGGAATATTCCTAGGGAATGAGGGCTGAGGCGATACTTGGAAGGTTTTGGAAAGGTGCTGGGTCTTGAGTTAGGAGTTGAGATAGGAAATAATTTGAGCATGAGAACTCTACCTAGAAGGAAACAAGAACTTGAAGAAAGCAAGAGTCAAAAGCTAAAACTTCGTAATGAATAGAATAGAAGCAAAGCGGGGGAAAGGCCCAAATGGAGAGGCAGGATTCAGGCAGCTACTCAAGAAGTGTTGCTGGACACCCATAGTTGAGTTCAAAGGAGAGTCAGTAGGTCAGAGAGGGGAGAAAGTGATTCGAGCAGATGGTTCTCATTTATTCTCTTTCTCAATCCAGAATATCTGAATTATGAGGATGGGAAGTTCTCTAAGAGCCGGGGTGTGGGAGTGTTTGGGGACATGGCCAAGGACACAGGGATTCCTGCTGACATCTGGCGCTTCTACCTGCTGTACATTCGGCCTGAGGGCCAGGACAGTGCCTTCTCCTGGACAGATATGTTACTGAAGAATAATTCTGAGCTGCTTAACAACCTGGGAAACTTCATCAATAGGTAGGACTTGGTGAGGGGTCAGTCAGTAGATGAGCTGGGCTGGTGCTAACTCTGCTCCATGAAGTGGGAGAGATGGGAATGAAGAGAAGCCTAGTGAATGGGCAGGAGGCTGGGAGGGATGGGAGGATAATGTGGAAAGTGGATTCCTATCAATTGGGACTTGCTCCTAGAACATAATAGCTTATGTATGCTTGGGGGAAGTTGGTTATAGAAATGTGATTTAGCAAAGTTGGTCACAAAGTTTTGTAAATTGTTTCTTATTAATGTTCTTTGTAGAATTGGAAATGTGTTTTTGCAAAAAAAAAAAATAGTTAACTTGCATGCATTTGAAAAGTTTAACTGAGGAAAGGGTTTATTTTAGTGTAGGGGTAGGAGACTTCTGCTGTACTCCGGAGTTTTTGTTACTTGAGCTCAATTTCATTTTTGGCCCTATGTCAGCTATTCTGAAATCTAAAGAAATATCCTCAATGACTACCTACTCTTTCAGGTTTGATCATTAATCACATTTTAACAGTAGCAATTTACATATATTTCAACTTGATTATTCTGAGTGTTGATTTTTAAAAATAAAACGAACAGTTGCTTAACTTTATCAGGTTTCTTTAAACAAGGGATAATGAATGTGAAATGTCTGTTATGTGCAGTTGTATTCTTAGGGGAGAGAATAAGGAATTACTTTGTTAAGCTTTGCCTTCCAGCTTGAAGGAGCCAGGAAGTATCAGTTCTGAAAGAATGTAGAATTAAGAAAACCGGGTCAAATTTCTCTAAGAAGACTGAGAAATTACTCTTTTTTTCTCTCCCCTCTCCTTCCCTTACTCCTATCAAGAGCTGGGATGTTTGTGTCTAAGTTTTTTGGGGGTTATGTGCCCGAGATGGTGCTTACCTCTGATGATCAGCGCCTGCTGGCCCATGTCTCCCTGGAGCTCCAGCACTATCACCAGCTTCTAGAGAAGGTTCGGTAAGTAACCTACACCCGTCTCATCTGAGTGGTCTGCTAGCATGTTGAGAAGCCCATACTGGTCCTTCCAGGACCTTATACCTTGGCCTGCCTCCCCGCTTCCCAGGATCCGGGATGCCTTACGCAGTATCCTCACCATCTCTCGTTATGGCAACCAATACATTCAGGTGAATGAACCCTGGAAGCGGATTAAAGGCAGCGAGGCTGACAGGTAAGGAGGTAGGGTTGGCTACAGGGATAAAGTGTGTGGTAGGCTGTGTCCTCTTAGAAGTCCTGACTAATGACTCTGTTTATCTAGACAGCGGGCAGGGACAGTGACAGGCTTGGCGGTGAATATAGCTGCTTTGCTATCCACCATGCTCCAGCCTTACATGCCTACGGTTAGCTCTATGATTGCGGCCCAGCTGCAGCTCCCACCTCCAGCCTGCAGCATCCTGCCCACAGACTTCCTGTGCACCTTACCAGCAGGACACCAGATTGGCACAGTAAGTCTCTGAGGATTGGAAGAGCCATTGTCTCTTTTACTAATAAAATTCCTACATTTGCCATGCAGCCTTTGGGGAGGGTCAGAGAACTTACTTTGGGCATGGGGCTTTCACGGCTATTCTCTGAAGCCCTTCGGGACCCCTCCCCACTTTGCACTTAGGCTTGTTTCTGATATAAAATCCTTGGTATTGGCTCCCAAGCCCAGTGTTATCTGTAGCCCATATTTTCTCATCGTCCTTCATGCCAGAACCCAGAACATGGTATGTGAAACTGATATACAGTAGATGCTTGAAGTAACACCATGGTCACTGGGTCTCCATAAGGCTAACAATCAGTGAGCTGTGAGAATACGGGGTAGCCATTTCCCCTTTGACACAAGATGATAAAGTAAGTCTACCTTTAAACTTTTGCATCAACCTAGCATCATTTAGTCTTGGACCCTATTAATACTTTGTTTTTTCATAGTGACTGCTAGGGCTTTTCCTGGATTCTTTACTGAAATCGGCGATACACTCAAGCTTCTTGTAAAGCATTTAGAGTCCCTGAATGTTAGTGATTGGGGTTAGAGAGGCCCTCTGTATAGTCTGATAGAGTTTATACCTAATCAGTGAATGATTCTGGAATTCTTTTTTTTACAGGTCAGTCCCTTGTTCCAAAAATTGGAAAATGACCAGATTGAAAATTTGAGGCAGCGCTTCGGTGGGGGCCAGGTGAGAAAGCTAGACTGTGCTCTCACCCAGCAACAGCCACAGCGCCATCTCCTAAGTGTCCATAAGTAGTCCTCACTCATCACTCTTTCCACCTTTTGGCCCTGCTACTTCCTCACTTAAAGTTTTTCTTTCCTGTCTTAGCTAGAAGAGTCCCTGGTGTTAAAGGTAATCACTTTCCCCAAGATGTTGTATAAAACTTGAGGTCAGGGGATATTTATGGTAGCAGGTGATAACTCTTGTTATTATTCTCCAGGCAAAAGTGTCCCCCAAGCCAGCAGTTGTAGAGACAGCTGGACCACAGCAGATACAAGTGCTGATGGATGAAGTGACAAAACAGGTATGAAGTTTGAATCCTATGTGGGAGACCACAAAACTTAAATCCTACATAGATCCTTTCTGGTCTCACTATTGTTATTCCCCCACCTCCTCCCTCTTCTCTTAGGGCAACATTGTCCGTGAACTGAAAGCACAAAAGGCAGACAAGAACCAGGTTGCTGCAGAAGTGGCTAAACTCTTGGATCTGAAGAAGCAGTTGGCTCTAGCTGAGGGGAAACCTCTTGAAACCCCTAAAGGCAAAAAGAAAAAGTGAAAGTGAGAACTTGGCTTATAGAGTCACTTTAATGGATATGGACAGTAATAAATAAATATGCAATCTCTATATACATGCTGAGACCCTTTCTTCTTGTCTACCCAGAACTTTCCCTCTACTGTAGGTATGGGGTTAAGGGTCACATCATTGACACTCATAAGAAGGTGGTTAGTAGCCACCTCTGGGAAAAGATGGTACTGGCTCAAAGGGGAAGTGATGGTCCCAAGTGTTCATGCTTGATGCAGATTGACCATTCGGTCAATTAGAGCTCGGCGAGTCACCTCCACTTCTCTGGTCAGACGCTCGATTTCCTGCTTGAGCCGTTCATTCTCTTCAGCTAGCTGTGCCACTTTCCTTTCATTCTCTTGTTCCTTATCCTTCATGCGTTGCTTTCCAGCCCGGGCCGGGGACTGATCACTCCGTTTCCGTTTCCTGGGTATTCCTTGGTCTTCCTCCTCTTCCTCCTGAGCCAGGGAGCTCTGACTGGAATTTGGAGAGCGAGGGCTCTGGAAGGTGCTTGTGACCTCTGCTGGTCCTGGCTCCTCAGTCAGCCAAGCCAGAGAGGCAGGGTCAAGAGTGGTGAAGGTTTTTGATTCTTCCTTCAAGGGAATGAGGAAAGGCAGGCGCTATTAGTTGAGATGGGAAAATCAGCACCCCCCAGCTTTATGTGTAGCATTCTCACCTCCTCATTTCTAGGGGGTGAGACATAGGCACGCCCATTTTCATCTGAGGACAGCACCTCCTGCAGGTCCTCATACCAGGCTTCCAGTTCCCAGCTGGACAGTGTCCCGAAGGAGAAAGGCAAAGACTCGGCTGCCATCGCTGCAGCTGGATCAGGCTCTGAAAAAGGATATACTTGGGATAGTGGGGAAGGGAGGGAAGGATAGGGGGTGGAATGAGCACCACAAAGCAGTCAAAACGGTTTATACCACAGTTTGGCAAACTGGCCTGCTGCCTGTTTCTGCAGTAAAGTTTTACTGGAACATGGACACATCTATTGATTTACATATTTTTTATGGCTACTTTTATGCTACAACAATTGAGATGAATAGTTGTGACAAAATGTGTGGCCCTCCATATCTAAAACATTTACTATCTGGCCCTTTAAAACTTACCAACCCCTGGTCTATACTAATATTCCCTCCTTGCTTTTGCCCAGCACTTGAAGTAAGTGCCTGGATATACATTCTTATGGGATTGTAGTAAAAGTTATCTGCCTGCCCTAGCTGGTTTGGCTCAGTGGATAGAGCATTGGCCCGAGGACTGAAGGATCCCGAGTTTGATTCCGGTCAAGGGCACATAGCTTGGTTGCAGGTTCCTTGGCCCTGGTTGAGTGTGTGCAGGAGGCAACCAATCGATGTGTCTCTCTCACATCGATGTTTCTGTCTCTCCCCTCTCCCTTTCACTCTCTCTAAAAATCAATGGAAAAATATCCTCGAGTGAAGATTAACAACAACAAAA
The DNA here is from genome assembly GCF_000412655.1 of Myotis brandtii. NCBI lineage: Eukaryota > Metazoa > Chordata > Mammalia > Chiroptera > Vespertilionidae > Myotis > Myotis brandtii. The sequence continues at coordinate 505,261 of NW_005370182.1, forward strand.
AAGTTAGCCGCCCTGAGAAACTCCATTGGTAGTTTCCAGGGGCAATTACCACATCAGTTGTGCTCCTTTTTCCTGGGTGGGGAGTTCCATGGGTTAGTCTAACTTTGATGGGGATTGAGGTGTGGTAAGACAAACCCATTATCTTGGTTGGGGCTGCCTGCTTACTCAGAGCCATCTTTTGATTAGGAAATGCTTCTAAGAACAGTGATTTGGTCACCGTGTTAGGGGCAGGCCAGGTGGATGGATGTGGTCTGACAGCAAAAGTGCTCAGATGCAAACCCTCCTCTCTATCTTCTCTAAGCGTTTTCGTTTCTCAGGGTCCCAATAAAGGAAGGCTAAATAGCATCTCTTAGGAGTTGGTTTTGGGAAAGGGTTGGTTAGGTTTACCTGCTTTCAGGTGTGGTGATGTATGAAGATACACTTCCTTCTTGAACACTGTGGGGAATCAAAGATAAATATGTTAACCATTTTGGAAGGGGGAGAGCCAGGTTCTTTTACTTTTATCTCCAGCATCCTACTGATCCGTTCTTACTGCCTGTCTTATAGAGTATGGATAGTTAACAGTCCCGGTACCCATTTCCAAGGACAGAGGAGAGCCTAATTTCCTTTATTTTTAGTTGCTGACATTTGTAATCCTGATTGCATAATAGGAAAGCCCTGGCCATCTCAGCTTTCTCTAGATTCAAGGCAGGCTTCAAACCTGCCAGGGTAAGTAAGGACTATACTACAGGGAAGGGAACAAAACAAGTTTTCCTAATTCCATTCCCACACTGACATCCTCCAAATTGTACAGTCCCAGTATAGACCTCTAACTCTGTTATCTAACTGCTTCCTTGCTGTCTCCTTTTGGATGTCTAATAGGCATCTCAGACTTAATATGTGTCTAAAAACAAACTCCTGCTAATCTTCCCCTTCCCCATCTTGGTAAATGGCAACTCTAGTAGCTTTGTATTTTCATTGAACATTGGTATCTTCATCGATCCCTCTCCTCTTATACCTCACAATCCAATCCAAACCACCAGCAAAATTTCTTAACTCATTCTTCAGAAACCCAGAATCTAAATTCTTCTCCAATTCCATTGTTACTATCAAGTTACTATCTCTCTGGGATGACGGCAGGTTTCCCAGTTTCTGCTCTTACCACCCTTCCCTGAGTCTATTCACAACACAGCAACCAGAGTGGGCCTTTTAAAACTTAAAATCAGGTCGTGTCACTCCTCTGTTCAAAATCACCAATGACTTCCAATTTCCCGCATAAAATGGCTTAGAAGAACCCACACAATCGGCTCCTTCTCTGCCCTGGATTTCTCATTGACCACTCTCCCTCTTCTCACTCTAGTCCAGCCAACTGGCCTTCTGTTCTCTAAAGATACTATGCGTGCTCCCACCTCAGGACCTCTGTTCTTGCTGTCCCTTCTGGAACGCTCTCCCGCATACCTGCATGGCTTACTGCCGCACCTCTTTCAGGTTTTTAATTTAATGGTCATTTCAGTGAGGGAATCCCTGATCACCCAATGTAAAATTAACCCTCACCCAAAGCATTCTCTACTCTTTCATTTATTAGTTTTCTCTATGGCACTTATCTGTTTACTGTATGCCTTTTCCCACTGAACTATAAGCTCTTAGAGCAGAATTTTTTTCTCTTATTCATGGATGTATCCTGGGCCCCAAACTGCACATAGTAGGTGCTTGTTAGGAATGAATGGATACATTCTCCCCAATCTCTCTTACAGGGAAGGGAGGATGAAGCCAGAAGTAGAGCAGCAGCTGCCTATCTCTGGGGACTGTAGATGCAATATTGCCCAGAGTGTTTGTCTGCAGGACTGTCCTCCCTGGGGAACCCTCCTTGCCTTCCAGAGCCTGGAAGGTGGCTTTCATCAGCAGTGGAGCCCCAGGCCAGAGGGCTGTAGAGCCAAACAGGGGACTGGCCTGATGCAATGGTTACACAGAGATTAGTTGGAGACAGGACAGGGAGAAAGAGGCAGGGACCACGCTCAGGAGAAGGACCATACACTGGGGAGACCCCAAATGACTTCCCACACTTAAGAGATACAGGATGCTCTCTTGTGCAGGAGGCCCAGGGACCTCTGGGGGAAAGTAAAAAACCTATCTGCTCTCCCTGGCCATGGGCATCCTTCCTCCCAGGCTGTCAGTTTCCTGAAGGTGCGGAATGGCTGTCCCGTGTAAGGTTCCGGAGCCCCACTACCAACGTGGCCATGCTGGCACCGAGACGCTGCCTCCGACACGGGACTCGGGGTGGGGCTGCTGGTGGCCAAGCCAAGGCAGCGGCCTAAGCTACGGTCCAACAGGCTTCTCGACGTGGGGGTGTGTCTTGCTGCTCCGCCTCCCACCAGACTGGCCTAACGCGGAGGCCTGAGGTCAGCCACTGCAGAGAATACAATAACTCTCTGAGGGCAGCCGGGCCCCTTCGCTCCGGGCAGGGGTGGGTGATGCTGTCGCCCGAAGGAAGCAGGGTCTGTAACACCTCTCCCGAATAAAGGATTCTCCCCATCTCTCCTTCGGACCGTCACTAACTTCATTATGGAGGGGGTGATGCCACATCCTGAAGAGGGGATGCCCCGACTTTGAGGGGGCAACGTCGCAAAGATGCAAGAGTAAAAGGTAGAAGGACGGTCAGTACTCACCTCTCGCCTCAGATTCCGGCTCTGGTTTTGGCTCTGTCGCTGCCACCCGCTCATCTTCAACATGATATGCACGGTGTCTTAGACTCTAGTCTCTGACCTCGGTCTCCCCGAGCAGTGATCTTTTAACAGGACCTTGCCCTCCTCTCAGGGGCGGACCCAGAAGGCTACCAATCAGAAAGCGGCACGCCAGTTTGGGCCCCGCCTCATCCCTTACATCCGCCACTCAGGAGCTCCGCGGCCCCGCCCCCATCGCGCCTCCTGCTTGGGGGTCCAGGTCTTGTTGGACCCGGAAGTGGCTCTGGGTCACGAGGCTCCACCGAGGAGGTGAGTGAGTCATGCGCGCGCGCGGAGGGGGAGAGCTCGAAGGGGGAGGGGAGGAAAGGGGGGCGGGAATGATGCAATGTTTGGCAACCCGTCTGTGCGCGCACGCGCAGGGGACTACGAGGGCGGTGGGAGGTGCGGGAGGGGGAGAGAGGAGAGAGGCGGGGCGCCAGCTCTCAGCACCCTACGGCCCCAACGGCTAGCAACCGTAGCTGCCCCTAGGCTGACGAGTGAAACCTCGCTGTTGCTCGTCGTAGGAGTTCTCGGTCCGCCCCCCTGGCATTAGCCCCCGTTTTACCTTCTCCATAAAGGGCTCCCATTTTCCTCGGCTCCCCTCCCAGCTAATAATGGGCACAAAGCCTTTTAAACCCCCTTCCTTTGAAAGTTTGCATCCGTCTGCCAGGATTGTCTACATCTCCAGTCTTCTTAAAGGGGTCTGATCTTCTAGCCCCTAGCTACCCAAAAAGGAGCTGAGGTACTTGAATCCCCTTGGTAGTCATTTTCAGGTCCTTTCAGAGGAGTACCCTGAACTTTTGTCTTGATAAAGTTTCTAATGAGTTCTCAACATGCCAGAATTCACGTTCTTTCCCCGATGGGTCGGATTCCGTTTCCTCACTCATCTCCCCTCATGGCGCTCTGGGGCCCTTCACCAAAGACCAAGACCCGCCCTTTTCACTGATCCAGACAGTAAGTCCTGTGACTCCCTAATGTGAGGAGCTGGGCATAGGCCTCCTGCCTCCTAGGCGTTTGGGCTACAGTAGAGTCTTGTTGCCCGGGATATTTATTAAATGCACTTAGCGCACAACTGCCTTGGACTAGGATGTCAGGAGAGGTCAGATTCTAGCTTCAGCTGCCCCCCACTTGCCCAGGGATTCCAGGCCAGCCACCTAGTATCTCTGTGCCTCACCCTTCTTGTTTGAAAAAAAAAAAAAGAGTTGTAAAGGTAAAATAAGACAACTCTGAACTTGGAGGCAACTTGAACAAAAGTGAAAGGCACCATGCAAAACGAGAAATATTTTTCTTGTGCCATTAGGTAGAAAGCAGAGGCCATGTGGTGGCCTGTTGCACATCCTGTCATACTTCCACCGGGACGGCGCGTTTGTCTAAGTAGGAACTGTCAGAAGGCCGGTGTGAGCTGACAGTGACAGGTCTTTGGTCAGGCCTGCTCTGTTGCTCCATTTCTCCATTTCCCCTCTGTAAACGGGGCTAGGGGAGGGTTGGACCAGATGCCCTCTCCTGGTTCAAAGACATGACCAGATTGTCAGTGACAGGCAGAGGTCATGTGACTTGACAGGCCGAGGTCGTGTTGTGACATGCTGACCTGGGGAGGTGGGTCAAGTCCCACCCAGCACATTACTCGGGAAGCCTTTGGGGCGGGGCAGGGCAAGTCGCGACTTTCATCTTTGGGGTCTGGCCCCTCCCGGACCTGGCAGCCTGACTCCCCCCAACAGATTGTGGGTTTGGAGAGGGCCCCTCCCCGGGGAAGACTGGGATTGGCCACCAGTGGTCTGGGAAGAGGCTCAGATCCTTCCGCGGGGGGGCCGCGGGGGGTGTTTG